>NC_086445.1:469518069-469843625 GCF_028390025.1 Pseudophryne corroboree
GAAATATACGAAGTGAGGAAATTACAAAGTTTGGAAAATGTTAAAATAACAGTTAAATCAACAGTTATTCTACATGTATCTCACTGAATATCGACTGATCAGCTTTCTATATCTTTTCATCTCACAGGTATGTGATTTCTCATTGATGATCCCTACATCTCTGTGCATTAACCAACAAACATCCTCAGCTGTGTAGACAATGTATGTGATTTCTCATTGATGATTCCTACATATCTGTGAATTAAGCAACAAACATCCTCAGCTGTGTAGACAATGTATCTGATTTATCATTGATGATCCCTACATCTCTGTGAATTAACCAACAAACATCCTCAGCTGCGTAGACAATGTATCTGATTTCTCATTGATGATCCCCACATCTCTGTGAATTAACCAACAAACATCCTCAGCTGCGTAGACAATGTATGTGATTTCTCATTGATGATCCCTACATATCTGCGAATTAACCAACAAACATCCTCAGCTGCATAGACAATGTATCTGCTTTCTCATTGATGATCCCTACATCTCTGTGAATTAACCAACAAACATCCTCAGCTGTGTAGACAATGTATGTGATTTCTCATTGATGATTCCTGCATCTCTGTGCATTAACCAACAAACATCCTCAGGTGTGTAGACAATGTATGTGATTTCTCATTGATGATCCCTACATCTCTGTGCATTAACCAACAAACATCCTCAGCTGCGTAGACAATGTATCTGATTTCTCATTGATGATCCCTACATATCTGTGAATTAACCAACAAACATCCTCAGCTGCGTAGACAATGTATGTGATTTCTCATTGATGATCCCTACATAATTGTGCATTAACCAACAAACATCCTCAGCTGTGTAGACAATGTATGTGATTTATCATTGATGATCCCTACATCTCTGTGAATTAACCAACAAACATCCTCAGCTGCGTAGACAATGTATGTGATTTCTCATTGATGATCCCTACATATCTGTGAATTAACCAACAAACATCCTCAGCTGCGTAGACAATGTATGTGATTTCTCATTGATGATCCCTACATATCTGTGAATTAACCAACAAACATCCTCAGCTGCATAGACAATGTATCTGCTTTCTCATTGATGATCCCTACATCTCTGTGAATTAACCAACAAACATCCTCAGCTGTGTAGACAATGTATGTGATTTCTCATTGATGATTCCTGCATCTCTGTGCATTAACCAACAAACATCCTCAGCTGTGTAGACAATGTATCTGATTTCTCATTGATGATCCCTACATCTAGGTAACACCAAAGAGCTTCTGTCGTAAGTTTATAGCCAAACTTTCCTTTTTCACACTAACATAGGTTGAACCAGTTTTATACTTCCTCTTGAATATTCTGTGATGCTGTAGCCAGATATGTTGTGAGGAACCACCATAATACACTATGACAGGGGACAGTACATCAACAATGCTGACACCATTGTCAGTGACACATTCTTTTTACAAATTGCCCTAACCACTTTGTTGAAGGTCAGGTAAATTACAATGCACCAATTTTTGGCATTTTTTAAACTGATTTTTTTTAAAGGCAATACATGAAATACATTGCCTTTAAGAAAATATGCCGCTATAAATCTCACAGTAAACTGTCTGAAAATGGTAAAAATCATTGCTTTGTAAAAATGATATTTACTAAGAGACCACAGCTATATGAAGCCTTTATAAGGCTTTCACTAGTATCAATCTTTGCATGAGAAAAATATGGAGTTTTGTTTCTCTGCTTTTGCTGGTTTGGTTTACCTGTTTATTGACTTTCACTTAATCATTTGCAATTCTACCTTTTCCAACCCATCAACTCCAGCTTTTCCCCTTACAACACATCATCTAAGGGGTAAGTGGCTTGGCAGGTCATGGCGTGTCTCTGATTCTGTAGCTACCCAAGCCAAGTGGTTCTCTACTGGATGTCACCATGGTAGATGCCTCTGTGTGAAGAAAGGATCTGTGATTTTTTTTAAAGTTAGGAGCCTGCACAACAGGCAATGAACAAAAGGTGGAACAGACGACTGTAAGGGCAGCATCTGCCAACCTGCTTGCTTGGGCAATATTTCTACAAAAGCTCATATAACAGTTTGGCTCAGGGGGCAAAGGGACACCCAATAGTTACCAACATGCCCCAAGAAGTGTAGAGTTTATCCATACTGGCCTAAGCCATTGCATTACAGCATCTACTTTGTGATGGTTTGTTTTGATCTTGACCCACATTTTAGGCCAAATATTTGACCTCAGACATGGCAATCGCAATGGATTTATGGCTAGTCCAGCCATTTTTAAAGAAAGATGTCTTATTTTATTAGGTAGGTGAAATTTGGAACATTTTAGTTTCCCCTTGTAAGCAAAGTACTTTATACTGATATAGACCAAAGGAATGTCAATTGTTGTGTTTCTTTCACTGCAGATGAAATGCAAAGAACTTGGTCAAGTATGATGTGGTTAAATTGGTGGACACCTACCCTGTTATTTATCAACAATTCTTCAATAACTCTGGAATAATCATCAAAACACCATTGCAGAATCAAAAGCACTCACCCAGCTTTGGAGCCATTATTGTTAACCTGGACCTTTTTCTCATGAACTCGCAATTACATTAATCTCTAACATTTAATCTATTTCTTTTAGAGTTGACCATCTTGACTGTTTTACCTAATAAGGCTACTGGATCGATATCACTTCATTAGGCTACACTGGCATGTCAAGGAGATACCTTGAAAGTTAGGGGAACACATTCCTATTTCAGGTTACCATGTGTTTTGAAGAAGACTGCTCCCAGTAGGAATTGTTGGTTAGTTTGTTTATTTCCATCACTGAAGAAGATTGACATAATGTAGCCGATAGCCTCACCTCTGCTCTGGCTGCAACACTTTATTATTCAAAAGCCCACTGGATTTTATTTCCTCTTAAGGTCCTTGCCAGTGAGTTAAAAGCTTACTTACCTTATACCTGATCTCCTAGTTAAAATGACCCATCTACAGCCTTCTTATTATAGTTTAGTTGTTGCCATTGGGCTTTCTCTAAATGTTGATGAACAACTGGAGCTACATTAGATAAACTCTATTTAACCCAGTGCTATTTTGCAGCAGGAACCAGTAGGAACTCAGTTCCTGAACCTCTCATTAAATATGACATAATCAGGAACTGGATTTCTGAACCTGCTGTCCTGGACCAAAATTTATTTTACTTAAGATACTGTAAGATTATTTTTCAGTCCATTTTGAGTGCTTTCTTTTCTAAAAACCATCTATCTATCTATCTATCTATTTATTTATCGATCGATCGATCGATCTGTTGCTAACTTTTTTTAAATAGCTCTAGCGTCAGACATGTACTTTTTCCAGAAAAATAGTACTGATTGAACCTGATATGCGCGACTGTACTAAATTTGTTTCTAAAGCATCTGTTGCTCCTGCTTCAGTATATCCAAAATCTTGTACATCTTACTGTAGGCAATATGGACCTCCAAAATTTGGAATATCAAAAATAGCAAAGGCATACCACATTACCTTTTTGCTGACATTTATTAAAAAATATGTTTCAGGGTCGGATTTAGCCACTTAACATTTTAATCTGTTTTGATAGTGACAGCTTTACCAACACAAATTTGTGTAAGCTAGATGGCAGGGGTCCCCTGATCCAACAATATCTCTTTGGTCATCCCTAAAATTGTGAGCATAAAAGGTCTGATGTAGTAGCCTGTGAGAGCCAAAATGACTACACATTTATGTGCATTTTAGCTCTGTTTTGCTCCATTTCTTCCCCTTATACAGTATGGTAGCTACTTTACACAGTAAAATTCAGAGATGATTTGCTCCTCTCTTTCAATGTCCTGTTTCTAAACTCAGAAACCGTATTGGATGTGTCTAAGGAAAAAATAATCTACAATCAATAGTATTTCTTTGCAGGTCTTATTGTTATATAGGACTATCAAATGTTGCTGCTGATTTATATCTGTGCACAAATATTGACATAATGTACAAGAGTATTGAATAGTTTTTCCTGAACCATATCAAGAAAGATTCAGTAGTTAGTCACTGAGGACCAGGACTTAAAGTGGTCCTGTAGAGGTAGTGGAACTCATTTACCCCATCATCTACCTCCCCCTCCACCCTCACATAAGCGGAGCCAAGGCCAGTGCTAGTGTTTTCATTAACCCCCTGCAAACTGTAAATTAGGACCCTATTTCCAATACTTTATAAAGGGACATTGATTTCACAAAGATGCAGCGTGGTCACACGATAGTACCCCCAATTCAAATTACACCACACAGTAGCACAATCTTATTCACATTACACTGCATGTAGTGCCCCTGAGTCATATTACACCACATAGTAATGCCCCTTATTATGGTTACGTCACTCAGTAGTGCCCTTTATTCATGATGCGTTACACAATGGTACCCTTTATACACGTTATGCCACACAGTAGTGCCCGGTATATACAATGCCCACAGCAATGTCCCATATACACAATTCCCAAAATAGTAGTGCCCATTATACATAATGCCCACAGTTGTAGTGCCCCTTACACATAATGACCAACAGAGGCAGTGTGTGTGAGTACCAGGAGGGGTGGGCTGTAGATGGAGGAGGACCATGGATCCCCCAGGACCTGAAGAAGGGGGAGGTGGTTGCACCTCATCAGTAACACTAGTGCCGCCTGCAACATCGATTAACGTAGGTGATGGGACAGGATTTTCTTTTGGAATTACTGTGCAGGGCAATGGAGGAGGTGGAACTAGTTCCCCCTACCATTACAGGTGGTGGAACTCAGTTCCACCTCGTCCGTCCCCCCCACTTTAACCCCTGCTGAGGACTGATTCATACTTGTTTTTATACTAAATATGCCCATTCTACATGCTACATTACAATGAGAATCACTTCAGCAATCCCTAAATGACACTTAGGTGTTTATCAGTAACTTGTAAAATACTATTTAATGTGCAAAAACTTTGATTTAGAAAATACATTCCATACAATACAAGCACAATCTATTCACTGCTTAAGATAGTATTCAAATAACTTACTTTACTATTTTGTATTTTGCATTCATTTTATTTAGAGATCATTGGTTGTTAAATATAGTTTCTGCTTTGCGTTCACTATTCATTTTGTTTCTGGTTCTGTTATCTTCTCGCTTTCTATGCCTTTTAAAACAACACTATATTAGAAAGATTTAAATAATAATAATAATAATAATAATAATAATAATAATAATAATAATAAAAAATAGTATTTAGTTAATTTAATGCTTTTTGTTTTTCATGAACAGACCAGAAATATATCCGTGCTCAGTTTTACCCATATTGTACATGGTACTAGCTGCGTGGCAGTATTAATGCCATATATGTATACAAAATAGAAATATGTGGGTGCTTACAATAATGTACTTCAAATCTGTGTGTATGGAGCAAATAAAACAAAGGGGATCTTGTAATAGTTAGACCTAAACATTTAAGCTTGCAGCCCATCGTCAAGGGACCCCAATTTTCTGCCTACAGTAGCAACACCATTACATTGCAGTTAAATGTGCACACCTCCCAGATACAGGGGTCTTTTCATGACATAGTGAAACAAGTATAGAAGTGAGCCAATGGAGAAGTTGCCCATGGCAACCAATCAGCTTTTAAGTAACATTTATCAAATGCATTCTATAAAATTATACAGAGCAGCTGATTGGTTGGAATGGGCAACTTCTCCATGTGCTCACTTCTCCACTCTTTTCAATGCTTCATGAATAGATCCCACAGAGTGAAACATCTATACAGGGGCAGGCTTGTTAGCAGCACCCTACTAGGTTCCTTATAGCCTTAAAGTAAAGCTGTTATTGTTAGTGCCCATAGCGAAAGTCTTTGTGTTTTTGTTTGTTTGTTTTTTAATAGCAATACATATCATGGTATGACCATAAGATAGTACAGGTTGAGTATCCCATATCCAAAATGCTTGGGACCAGAAGTATTTTGGATATCGGATTTTTCCGTATTTTGGAATAATTGCATGCCATAATGAGAGATCTTGGCGATGGGACCTAAGTCTAAGCACAGAATGCATTTATGTTTCATATACACCTTAAACACACAGCTTGAAGGTAATTTTAGCCAATATTTTTAATAAATTTGTGATTAAACAAAGTGTGTGTAGATTCACACAATTCATTTATGTTTCATATACACCTTATACACACAGCCTGAAGGTCACTTAATACAATATTTTTAATAACTGGGTGTATTAAACAAAGTTTGTGCACATTGAGCCATCAGAAAACAAAGGTGTCACTATCTCACTCTCACTCAAAAAATCTGTATTTCGGAATATTCTATATTTTGGAATATTTGGATATGGGATACTCAACCTGTATAGGCTATATAGTTTGACCTTGACATTTGTAGGCTGTCAATTGAATTAACTTATTTTATGATCAAGTGACCCTTATTTGGTACTTTGAGGGTTTTGTTAATGAATTATATTTTTCAAATTTCTATATTAAGTTGTATATTCACCATATTTCCGTGCTTTCATTTTGCCATTTAAATTTTCTGCCTATTGCGGTAATGCTGGCATGTTAAAATATATATAAAATTAACAATTTATCCCAGGATGTTTAAACATGTTCTTAGCTCAATCTGGCACACGCACAGTAGTGGAAAAAATGACTCCACTTAGGACACTAAAAATAGCAATGCATTTTTATATGTAATCTGGCTATACCGAAAAAGATGTTGCTTAGTCCTATATTATTAATTTGCTGTAATGTGGGGTGTACACTAGGGTGTAGCTAGAAACATACAAATGGATATATTTTTTTTACATTTTAATGCACTGTGCATAAATAAGCCCAATTTGGAGAGAGCAATTATATGGCCCATCTGTGTAGATGATTGGTTTGCATAATAGAAAAAGTCAGTTGAAAGAATTGCTATTACATTTAGACTTCCATCTCATTAATAGTTAGTTTTTATTCCGCAGATATATTGCTTTTTTAAACCACACATATAAGTTAAAAAAAGAGGGCACTAGGTTTCCTTTATTTCAAGGTTAATATTTTTTCATTTTAAACACAATTTATATGTACAGAGTTAAGACGATGTTTCATATTATGCAAGATGAACAAGGACGTAAAATAGTTGAAATGAAGAATAGTAAGACTTTGCATTTTGCAGAGATAAAAAAACTCAATGTAAAGCAGATACAATTTTCACTTTTATCCAGATTATGTTACTGCTTGCACTTATATACTATATCTTGTTCCATTACCAAAAGGTCCCAACAGGCCTTTCAATTTAAGAAATACAATATAATACTTATCTTTATTAATGTCATAAGTAAAAGAAAATTAGAAGAAAGTAAATTTAAGAAATACTGTATAATGCTTATCTTTATTAATATCATAAGAAAAAGAAAATTAGAAGATAATAAATAAGATGAAATACAGTCTCTAAAACAGCTACAGTAACCCAATGCAGAACTAGGTGTACATTCCGAGTTAATTAGCTGTTTCAGTTCTTACTATTGGTAATGGTTTAACAGTATAAATTGTGTTGGGTTTAACCCTAAAGTAAATAAAGATAGCCATGATTTGAAGGCCTGGAAGATGAAAGTAAGAATTTAATGTAATAAGTTTTGTATTTTATTCATACCTTATATCTTATAAATTACACTAATTATGTAAGGTATGCTGTGAGCATCACACATTTATAACAGTAATAAAATAACATTCAAATTAATTTAAAGTTGGCCTTACACCCAACTCTACATAAATAAGCCATGTCCATAGTTGTACAAGAAGTTACTACAGTGTAATCGCACAAAGCGGATTAAATAGAATTTGTGCTGCAGTTTTGTATCCTAAGGCAGCTGCTTATGAAAGTGTCATAGTGCTGTAGAGGTACCAACAGGTTAGGTGTATAGCTCAAGGTGTAGTAAGGGAGAACTAGAACGCATTACTACTAGCATTCTGCCATGAGGATTATCAATCATCTGTATATATGTGTTTATACATGGGCATAGCCCGAACTTTGTGGGCCCCATAGCAACATCCCAAATCTTCTAGAGAGACACTTCTCTGCAGCAGTTGTTAATTTTATGCCTTATAATAGTGCCCTAGCTCATTTTCTGAACCATACTAGAGCTTACTATAATGTTATGCCCCATAGTAGTGCCCTAGTTTCTTTTATGAATTGTAGTAGTGCTTAAGTTCACCCTATGTCTCATTTCAGGGCTGCCAGTACACATTATGCCGCACAGTACCCTCAATTCACATTATGATATATTGTGCTTACCATTACAGTGCCCCGGTTCATATTATATAACATTAAAATGCCCTCCAGTTCATCTTATACCACACTACAATGAGTAGGTCCAGGGGCATACCTCAATATATTGCAGGCCCCAAGGAAAAAGTTTGAAAGGACTTGTACGTACCACCCAATGGGTAAAAATGTATATAACACATGTAACTTTGACAGGGGAGGTGGGCCCCTCTCAGCTCTGGGCCCCATATCAGATGCACTGCCTGTAGCTAACACCCTTGTGTTTATGGCATCCATGCAAATGATTTTCCAACACAAAATTGTGTTTCTTTATTCTGCTCTTACATTTACAGATACATACAGTATATGTGCCTTTCTAATTTAATGACTTTTATATGCTTATTTGTGAAGCTCAATGTTGCATTTAGAATTACTTACTGCAGTTGCATTGAGTTTTGGTTTGTTAACAGATCAGCTTAGTTTTGAAATACATTAGGGTATATGCAAATCCGGTCGAATTCCGGCTGGGATTCGACCATTTTTAAATTCGACACAATTCGACAGTCACATACCCTCCCGCCGGGACCCGAATTCGACATATTCAATAAAAAACGGATTAGACAGTCCCGCTGTCGAAAAACGGACCAATTGACGGATATGTGCATCCTGGATTCGACTTTTTGGACGGCACAAAAATTATTAAAAAACCCAGAAAAAAATTGCGTGGTGTCCCCCCTCCTAAGCATAACCAGCCTCGGGCTCTTTGCGCCTGTCCTGGTTGTAAAAATACAGGAGGAAAAATTGACAGGGGATCCCCCGTATTTTCACAACCAGCACCGGGCTCTGCGTCTGGTCCTGGTGCAAAAAATACGGGGGACAAAAAGCGTAGGGGTCCCCGTATTTTTAACACCAGCACCGGGCTCCACTAGTCAGAGAGATACTACCACAGCTGGGGGACACTTTTATATCAGTCCCTGCGGCCGTGGCATTAAATCACTAACTAGTCACCCCTGGCCGGGGTACCATGGAGGAGTGGGAACCCCTTAAATCAAGGGGTCCCCCCACTCCAGCCTCCCAAGCGCCAGGGGTGAAGCCCGAGGCTGTCCCCCCATCCAAGGGCTGCGGATGGGGGGCTGATAGCTAAGTGACACAAAGAAAGAATATTGTTTTTTGTAGCAGAACTACAAGTCCCAGCAAGCCTCCCCCCCAAGCTGGTACTTGGAGAACCACAAGTACCAGCATGCAGGGGGCAAATGGGCCCCCTGGTACCTGTAGTTCTACTACAAAAAAAATCCCAAATAAAAACAGTACACGCACACCGTGAAAGTAAAACTTTATTACATACATGCCGACACACACATACTTACCTATGTTGACACAAGGTTCGGTCCACTTCTCCACGTAGAATCCACGGTGTACCTGAAAATAAAATTATACTCACCAAAATCCAGTGTAGATCTGTCTTCTTCTGTTTTGTAATCCACGTACTTGGCAAAAAAACAAACCGCATTTACCTGGACCACGCACTGAAAGGGGTCCCATGTTTACACATGGGACCCCTTTCCCCCGAATGCCGGGACCCCACGTGACTCCTGTCACAGAGGGTCCCTTCAGCCAATCAGGGAGCGCCACGTCATTTCCCCCCCCATATTTTTACAACCAGGACCGGCTCAAAGAGCCCGAGGCTGGTTATGCTTAGGAGGGGGGACCCCACGCATTTTTTTTCTTGATTTTAACCCATTCCCACCCCTTCCCACTGAAAACCATGCTCTGATCTCTTCATATTATTTTAGTCAGTAAAAAAAATATATATATTCTTTTAAAAAATATATAAATAATACTTGTGTCTCTTAATAGACAAACCAAGTAAATAATCCCTTCTAATATAAATAGATATGCCATTAGCAAAAAAAAAACACTAAAAAAACATGTTTTAAAATTTTTTTTTATTAGATTTCGCCAGCAAAGTGAGGCGGAATGAAATTGACGAAATTACTGTCGAAAAGCACTGTTGTCGAATCCACATTCTTCAATTGAATATACTTTTGTCGAAAAGCCGCATTTTTAACATTGCAGACATGTCGAATTTGACAACTGTTGAGTTTCAAAAAGTCGAATCTGAAACTTCTGTTTTTTGTCGAAAAGTACTGTATTGCATTGTCAAATTTATTTTTGTGTCAGGCCAGTGTGCTGCATCATCTATTATCTATATATAATATTATATATATCTGTCTGACTGCTCAGCTCACACACTTATAATTGTGGGGGAGACTGGGGAGCACTACTGCAGTGCCAGTTATAGGTTATAGCAGGAGCCAGGAGTACATAATATATTATATAGTGAGTGACCACCAGACACACAGTGCAGTTTATTTAATATATCCGTTCTCTGCCTGAAAAAAGCGATACACACAGTGACTCAGTCAGTCACATACCATATCTGTGTGCACTGCTCAGGCTCAGGCCAGTGTGCTGCATCATCTATATTAGAGATGAGCGCCGGAAATTTTTCGGGTTTTGTGTTTTGGTTTTGGGTTCGGTTCCGCGGCCGTGTTTTGGGTTCGACCGCGTTTTGGCAAAACCTCACCGAATTTTTTTTGTCGGATTCGGGTGTGTTTTGGATTCGGGTGTTTTTTTCAAAAAACCCTAAAAAACAGCTTAAATCATAGAATTTGGGGGTAATTTTGATCCCAAAGTATTATTAACCTCAAAAAACATAATTTACACTCATTTTCAGCCTATTCTGAACACATCACACCTCACAATATTATTTTTAGTCCTAAAATTTGCACCGAGGTCGCTGTGTGAGTAAGATAAGCGACCCTAGTGGCCGACACAAACACCGGGCCCATCTAGGAGTGGCACTGCAGTGTCACGCAGGATGGCCCTTCCAAAAAACCCTCCCCAAACAGCACATGACGCAAAGAAAAAAAGAGGCGCAATGAGGTAGCTGACTGTGTGAGTAAGATTAGCGACCCTAGTGGCCGACACAAACACCGGGCACATCTAGGAGTGGCACTGCAGTGTCACGCAGGATGTCCCTTCCAAAAAACCCTCCCCAAACAGCACATGACGCAAAGAAAAAAAGAGGCGCAATGAGGTAGCTGACTGTGTGAGTAAGATTAGCGACCCTAGTGGCCGACACAAACACCGGGCCCATCTAGGAGTGGCACTGCAGTGTCACGCAGGATGTCCCTTCCAAAAAACCCTCCCCAAACAGCACATGACGCAAAGAAAAAAAGAGGCGCAATGAGGTAGCTGACTGTGTGAGTAAGATTAGCGACCCTAGTGGCCGACACAAACACCGGGCCCATCTAGGAGTGGCACTGCAGTGTCACGCAGGATGTCCCTTCCAAAAAACCCTCCCCAATCAGCACATGATGCAAAGAAAAAGAAAAGAAAAAAGAGGTGCAAGATGGAATTATCCTTGGGCCCTCCCACCCACCCTTATGTTGTATAAACAAAACAGGACATGCACACTTTAACCAACCCATCATTTCAGTGACAGGGTCTGCCACACGACTGTGACTGATATGACGGGTTGGTTTGGACCCCCCCCAAAAAAGAAGCAATTAATCTCTCCTTGCACAAACTGGCTCTACAGAGGCAAGATGTCCACCTCATCTTCACCCTCCGATATATCACCGTGTACATCCCCCTCCTCACAGATTATCAATTCGTCCCCACTGGAATCCACCATCTCAGCTCCCTGTGTACTTTGTGGAGGCAATTGCTGCTGGTCAATGTCTCCGCGGAGGAATTGATTATAATTCATTTTAATGAACATCATCTTCTCCACATTTTCTGGATGTAACCTCGTACGCCGATTGCTGACAAGGTGAGCGGCGGCACTAAACACTCTTTCGGAGTACACACTTGTGGGAGGGCAACTTAGGTAGAATAAAGCCAGTTTGTGCAAGGGCCTCCAAATTGCCTCTTTTTCCTGCCAGTATAAGTACGGACTGTGTGACGTGCCTACTTGGATGCGGTCACTCATATAATCCTCCACCATTCTATCAATGTTGAGAGAATCATATGCAGTGACAGTAGACGACATGTCCGTAATCGTTGTCAGGTCCTTCAGTCCGGACCAGATGTCAGCATCAGCAGTCGCTCCAGACTGCCCTGCATCACCGCCAGCGGGTGGGCTCGGAATTCTGAGCCTTTTCCTCGCACCCCCAGTTGCGGGAGAATGTGAAGGAGGAGATGTTGACAGGTCGCGTTCCGCTTGACTTGACAATTTTGTCACCAGCAGGTCTTTCAACCCCAGCAG
This sequence comes from Pseudophryne corroboree, assembly GCF_028390025.1. Taxonomy (NCBI): domain Eukaryota; kingdom Metazoa; phylum Chordata; class Amphibia; order Anura; family Myobatrachidae; genus Pseudophryne; species Pseudophryne corroboree. The sequence continues at coordinate 469,530,614 of NC_086445.1, forward strand.
ACCTGTGTCTGCCGGAAAGAGAGATCCAAGGTAGGCTTTAAATCTAGGATCGAGCACGGTGGCCAAAATGTAGTGCTCTGATTTCAACAGATTGACCACCCGTGAATCCTTGTTAAGCGAATTAAGGGCTGCATCCACAAGTCCCACATGCCTAGCGGAATCGCTCCGTGTTAGCTCCTTCTTCAATGCCTCCAGCTTCTTCTGCAAAAGCCTGATGAGGGGAATGACCTGACTCAGGCTGGCAGTGTCTGAACTGACTTCACGTGTGGCAAGTTCAAAGGGCATCAGAACCTTGCACAACGTTGAAATCATTCTCCACTGCACTTGAGACAGGTGCATTCCATCTCCTATATCGTGCTCAATTGTATAGGCTTGAATGGCCTTTTGCTGCTCCTCCAACCTCTGAAGCATATAGAGGGTTGAATTCCACCTCGTTACCACTTCTTGCTTCAGATGATGGCAGGGCAGGTTCAGTAGTTTTTGGTGGTGCTCCAGTCTTCTGTACGTGGTGCCTGTACGCCGAAAGTGTCCCGCAATTTTTCTGGCCACCGACAGCATCTCTTGCACGCCCCTGTCGTTTTTTAAAAAATTCTGCACCACCAAATTCAAGGTATGTGCAAAACATGGGACGTGCTGGAATTTGCCCATATTTAATGCACACACAATATTGCTGGCGTTGTCCGATGCCACAAATCCACAGGAGAGTCCAATTGGGGTAAGCCATTCCGCGATGATCTTCCTCAGTTGCCGTAAGAGGTTTTCAGCTGTGTGCGTATTCTGGAAAGCGGTGATACAAAGCGTAGCCTGCCTAGGAAAGAGTTGGCGTTTGCGAGATGCTGCTACTGGTGCCGCCGCTGCTGTTCTTGCGGCGGGAGTCCATACATCTACCCAGTGGGCTGTCACAGTCATATAGTCCTGACCCTGCCCTGCTCCACTTGTCCACATGTCCGTGGTTAAGTGGACATTGGGTACAACTGCATTTTTTAGGACACTGGTGAGTCTTTTTCTGACGTCCGTGTACATTCTCGGTATCGCCTGCCTAGAGAAGTGGAACCTAGATGGTATTTGGTAACGGGGGCACACTGCCTCAATAAATTGTCTAGTTCCCTGTGAACTAACGGCGGATACCGGACGCACGTCTAACACCAACATAGTTGTCAAGGACTCAGTTATCCGCTTTGCAGTAGGATGACTGCTGTGATATTTCATCTTCCTCGCAAAGGACTGTTGAACAGTCAATTGCTTACTGGAAGTAGTACAAGTGGGCTTACGACTTCCCCTCTGGGATGACCATCGACTCCCAGCGGCAACAACAGCAGCGCCAGCAGCAGTAGGCGTTACACGCAAGGATGCATCGGAGGAATCCCAGGCAGGAAAGGACTCGTCAGACTTGCCAGTGACATGGCCTGCAGGACTATTGGCATTCCTGGGGAAGGAGGAAATTGACACTGAGGGAGTTGGTGGGGTGGTTTGCGTGAGCTTGGTTACAAGAGGAAGGGATTTACTGGTCAGTGGACTGCTTCCGCTGTCACCCAAAGTTTTTGAACTTGTCACTGACTTATTATGAATGCGCTGCAGGTGACGTATAAGGGAGGATGTTCCGAGGTGGTTAACGTCCTTACCCCTACTTATTACAGCTTGACAAAGGGAACACACGGCTTGACACCTGTTGTCCGCATTTCTGGTGAAATACCTCCACACCGAAGAGCTGATTTTTTTGGTATTTTCACCTGGCATGTCAACGGCCATATTCCTCCCACGGACAACAGGTGTCTCCCCGGGTGCCTGACTTAAACAAACCACCTCACCATCAGAATCCTCCTGGTCAATTTCCTCCCCAGCGCCAGCAACACCCATATCCTCCTCATCCTGGTGTACTTCAACACTGACATCTTCAATCTGACTATCAGGAACTGGACTGCGGGTGCTCCTTCCAGCACTTGCAGGGGGCATGCAAATAGTGGAAGGCGCATGCTCTTCACGTCCAGTGTTGGGAAGGTCAGGCATCGCAAACGACACAATTGGACTCTCCTTGTGGATTTGGGATTTCAAAGAACGCACAGTTCTTTGCGGTGCTTTTGCCAGCTTGAGTCTTTTCAGTTTTCTAGCGAGAGGCTGAGTGCTTCCATCCTCATGTGAAGCTGAACCACTAGCCATGAACATAGGCCAGGGCCTCAGCCGTTCCTTGCCACTCCGTGTGGTAAATGGCATATTGGCAAGTTTACGCTTCTCCTCCGACAATTTTATTTTAGGTTTTGGAGTCCTTTTTTTTCTGATATTTGGTGTTTTGGATTTGACATGCTCTGTACTATGACATTGGGCATCGGCCTTGGCAGACGACGTTGCTGGCATTTCATCGTCTCGGCCATGACTAGTGGCAGCAGCTTCAGCACGAGGTGGAAGTGGATCTTGATCTTTCCCTAATTTTGGAACCTCAACTTTTTTGTTCTCCATATTTTATAGGCAGAACTAAAAGGCACCTCAGGTAAACAATGGAGATGGATGGATTGGATACTAGTATACAATTATGGACGGACTGCCACGGTTAGGTGGTATAAAAAAACCACGGTTAGGTGGTATATATTATAATAATAATACAATTATGGATGGACGGACTGCCTGCCGACTGCCGACACAGAGGTAGCCACAGCCGTGAACTACCGCACTGTACACTGGTTGATAAAGAGATAGTAGTATACTCGTAACAACTAGTATGACACTATGACGACGGTATAAAGAATGGAAAAAAAACCACGGTTAGGTGGTATATATTATAATAATAATACAATTATGGATGGACGGACTGCCTGCCGACTGCCGACACAGAGGTAGCCACAGCCGTGAACTACCGCACTGTACACTGGTTGATAAAGAGATAGTAGTATACTCGTAACAACTAGTATGACACTATGACGACGGTATAAAGAATGAAAAAAAAACCACGGTTAGGTGGTATATATTATAATAATAATACAATTATGGATGGACGGACTGCCTGCCGACTGCCGACACAGAGGTAGCCACAGCCGTGAACTACCGCACTGTACACTGGTTGATAAAGAGATAGTAGTATACTCGTAACAACTAGTATGACACTATGACGACGGTATAAAGAATGAAAAAAAAACCACGGTTAGGTGGTATATATTATAATAATAATACAATTATGGATGGACGGACTGCCTGCCGACTGCCGACACAGAGGTAGCCACAGCCGTGAACTACCGCACTGTACACTGGTTGATAAAGAGATAGTAGTATACTCGTAACAATTAGGATGACACTATGACGGTATAAAGAATGAAAAAAAAAACCACGGTTAGGTGGTAGGTATATAATAATAAATAATACAATTCTGGTCGGACGGACTGCCTGCCGTGTGCCGACACAGAGGTAGCCACAGCCGTGAACTACCGCACTGTACACTGGTTGATAAAGAGATAGTAGTATACTCGTAACAATTAGGATGACACTATGACGGTATAAAGAATGAAAAAAAAAACCACGGTTAGGTGGTAGGTATATAATAATAAATAATACAATTCTGGTCGGACGGACTGCCTGCCGTGTGCCGACACAGAGGTAGCCACAGCCGTGAACTACCGCACTGTACACTGGTTGATAAAGAGATAGTAGTATACTCGTAACAATTAGGATGACACTATGACGGTATAAAGAATGAAAAAAAAAACCACGGTTAGGTGGTAGGTATATAATAATAAATAATACAATTCTGGTCGGACGGACTGCCTGCCGTGTGCCGACACAGAGGTAGCCACAGCCGTGAACTACCGCACTGTACACTGGTTGATAAAGAGATAGTAGTATACTCGTAACAATTAGGATGACACTATGACGGTATAAAGAATGAAAAAAAAAACCACGGTTAGGTGGTAGGTATATAATAATAAATAATACAATTCTGGTCGGACGGACTGCCTGCCGTGTGCCGACACAGAGGTAGCCACAGCCGTGAACTACCGCACTGTACACTGGTTGATAAAGAGATAGTAGTATACTCGTAACAATTAGGATGACACTATGACGGTATAAAGAATGAAAAAAAAACCACGGTTAGGTGGTAGGTATATAATAATAAATAATACAATTCTGGTCGGACGGACTGCCTGCCGTGTGCCGACACAGAGGTAGCCACAGCCGTGAACTACCGCACTGTACACTGGTTGATAAAGAGATAGTAGTATACTCGTAACAATTAGGATGACACTATGACGGTATAAAGAATGAAAAAAAAAACCACGGTTAGGTGGTAGGTATATAATAATAAATAATACAATTCTGGTCGGACGGACTGCCTGCCGTGTGCCGACACAGAGGTAGCCACAGCCGTGAACTACCGCACTGTACACTGGTTGATAAAGAGATAGTAGTATACTCGTAACAATTAGGATGACACTATGACGGTATAAAGAATGAAAAAAAAAACCACGGTTAGGTGGTAGGTATATAATAATAAATAATACAATTCTGGTCGGACGGACTGCCTGCCGTGTGCCGACACAGAGGTAGCCACAGCCGTGAACTACCGCACTGTACACTGGTTGATAAAGAGATAGTAGTATACTCGTAACAATTAGGATGACACTATGACGGTATAAAGAATGAAAAAAAAACCACGGTTAGGTGGTAGGTATATAATAATAAATAATACAATTCTGGTCGGACGGACTGCCTGCCGTGTGCCGACACAGAGGTAGCCACAGCCGTGAACTACCGCACTGTACTGTGTCTGCTGCTAATATAGACTGGTTGATATTTAAATAGATATTAGTAGTATACAACAATACTATACTGGTGGTCAGGCACTGGTCACCACTCCTGCAGCAAAAGTGTGCACTGTTAATTAATATAATTGTACTCCTGGCTCCTGCTAACAACCTGCAGTGCTCCCCAGTCTCCCCCACAATTAATTATAAGCTTTTAATTTATACATTGATGACTGTGCAGCACACTGGGCTGAGCTGAGTGCACACAGACTGAGTCACACTGTGTGACTGACTGTGCTGTGTATCGTTTTTTTTTTCAGGCAGAGAACGGATATAGCAGAGAGAAGTGAACGGATATATTATATTAAATAAAAGTTAACTAGCAACTGCACTGGTCACTGACTGTGGTAAACTAACTCTGTCTGCGACTCTGCACAATCTCTCTCTCTCTATCTAATCTATCTCTATTCTAATGGAGAGGACGCCAGACACGTCCTCTCCCTATCAATCTCAATGCACGAGTGAAAATGGCGGCGACGCGCGGCTCCTTATATAGAATCCGAGTCTCGCGATAGAATCCGAGCCTCGCGAGAATCCGACAGCGTCATGATGACGTTCGGGCGCGCTCGGGTTAACCGAGCAAGGCGGGAAGATCCGAGTCGCTCGGACCCGTGAAAAAAAACATGAAGTTCGGGCGGGTTCGGATTCCGAGGAACCGAACCCGCTCATCTCTAAATTCTATATATATTATATATCTGTCTGACTGCTCAGCTCACACAGCTTATAATTGTGGGGGAGACTGGGGAGCACTACTGCAGTGCCAGTTATAGGTTATAGCAGGAGCCAGGAGTACATATTATATTAAAATTAAACAGTGCACACTTTTGCTGCAGGAGTGCCACTGCCAGTGTGACTGACCAGTGACCTGACCACACTGACCACCAGTATAGTTAGTAGTATACTTATATTGTGATTGCCTGAAAAAGTTAAACACTCGTCGTGTGACTTCACTTGTGTGTTTTTTTTTTTTTTATTCTATAAAAATAAAACTCATTCTGCTGACAGACAGTGTCCAGCAGGTCCGTCATTATATAATATATAATATATACCTGTCCGGCTGCAGTAGTGATATATATATATTTTTTATATCATTTATCATCCAGTCGCAGCAGACACAGTACGGTAGTTCACGGCTGTGGCTACCTCTGTGTCTCTGCACTCGGCAGGCAGTCCGTCCATAATTGTAATACCACCTAACCGTGGTTTTTTTTCATTCTTCTTTATACATACATAGTTACATAGACATCTTCTCTTTATCAACCAGTCTATATTAGCTGCAGACACAGTACAGTACGGTAGTTCACGGCTGTGGCTACCTCTGTGTCTGCACTCGGCAGGCAGTCCGTCCATAATTGTATACCACCTAACCGTGGATTTTTTTCAGTCTTCTTTATACATACATAGTTACATAGACATCTTCTCTTTATCAACCAGTCTATATTAGCTGCAGACACAGTACAGTACGGTAGTTCACGGCTGTGGCTACCTCTGTGTCTGCAGTCGGCAGGCAGTCCATAATTGTATACTAGTATCCATCTCCATTGTTTACCTGAGGTGCCTTTTAGTTGTGCCTATTAAAATATGGAGAACAAAAATGTTGAGGTTCCAAAATTAGGGAAAGATCAAGATCCACTTCCACCTCGTGCTGAAGCTGCTGCCACTAGTCATGGCCGAGACGATGAAATGCCAGCAACGTCGTCTGCCAAGGCCGATGCCCAATGTCATAGTACAGAGCATGTCAAATCCAAAACACCAAATATCAGAAAAAAAAGGACTCCAAAACCTAAAATAAAATTGTCGGAGGAGAAGCGTAAACTTGCCAATATGCCATTTACCACACGGAGTGGCAAGGAACGGCTGAGGCCCTGGCCTATGTTCATGGCTAGTGGTTCAGCTTCACATGAGGATGGAAGCACTCAGCCTCTCGCTAGAAAAATGAAAAGACTCAAGCTGGCAAAAGCAGCACAGCAAAGAACTGTGCATTCTTCGAAATCCCAAATCCACAAGGAGAGTCCAATTGTGTCGGTTGCGATGCCTGACCTTCCCAACACTGGACGTGAAGAGCATGCGCCTTCCACCATTTGCACGCCCCCTGCAAGTGCTGGAAGGAGCACCCGCAGTCCAGTTCCTGATAGTCAGATTGAAGATGTCAGTGTTGAAGTACACCAGGATGAGGAGGATATGGGTGTTGCTGGCGCTGGGGAGGAAATTGACCAGGAGGATTCTGATGGTGAGGTGGTTTGTTTAAGTCAGGCACCCGGAGAGACACCTGTTGTCCGTGGGAGGAATATGGCCGTTGACATGCCAGGTGAAAATACCAAAAAAATCAGCTCTTCGGTGTGGAGGTATTTCACCAGAAATGCGGACAACAGGTGTCAAGCCGTGTGTTCCCTTTGTCAAGCTGTAATAAGTAGGGGTAAGGACGTTAACCACCTCGGAACATCCTCCCTTATACGTCACCTGCAGCGCATTCATAATAAGTCAGTGACAAGTTCAAAAACTTTGGGTGACAGCGGAAGCAGTCCACTGACCAGTAAATCCCTTCCTCTTGTAACCAAGCTCACGCAAACCACCCCACCAACTCCCTCAGTGTCAATTTCCTCCTTCCCCAGGAATGCCAATAGTCCTGCAGGCCATGTCACTGGCAATTCTGACGAGTCCTCTCCTGCCTGGGATTCCTCCGATGCATCCTTGCGTGTAACGCCTACTGCTGCTGGCGCTGCTGTTGTTGCCGCTGGGAGTCGATGGTCATCCCAGAGGGGAAGTCGTAAGCCCACTTGTACTACTTCCAGTAAGCAATTGACTGTTCAACAGTCCTTTGCGAGGAAGATGAAATATCACAGCAGTCATCCTACTGCAAAGCGGATAACTGAGGCCTTGACAACTATGTTGGTGTTAGACGTGCGTCCGGTATCCGCCGTTAGTTCACAGGGAACTAGACAATTTATTGAGGCAGTGTGCCCCCGTTACCAAATACCATCTAGGTTCCACTTCTCTAGGCAGGCAATACCGAGAATGTACACGGACGTCAGAAAAAGACTCACCAGTGTCCTAAAAAATGCAGTTGTACCCAATGTCCACTTAACCACGGACATGTGGACAAGTGGAGCAGGGCAGGGTCAGGACTATATGACTGTGACAGCCCACTGGGTAGATGTATGGACTCCCGCCGCAAGAACAGCAGCGGCGGCACCAGTAGCAGCATCTCGCAAACGCCAACTCTTTCCTAGGCAGGCTACGCTTTGTATCACCGCATTCCAGAATACGCACACAGCTGAAAACCTCTTACGGCAACTGAGGAAGATCATCGCGGAATGGCTTACCCCAATTGGACTCTCCTGTGGATTTGTGGCATCGGACAACGCGAGCAATATTGTGTGTGCATTAAATATGGGCAAATTCCAGCACGTCCCATGTTTTGCACATACCTTGAATTTGGTGGTGCAGAATTTTTTAAAAAACGACAGGGGCGTGCAAGAGATGCTGTCGGTGGCCAGAAGAATTGCGGGACACTTTCGGCGTACAGGCACCACGTACAGAAGACTGGAGCACCACCAAAAACTACTGAACCTGCCCTGCCATCATCTGAAGCAAGAAGTGGTAACGAGGTGGAATTCAACCCTCTATATGCTTCAGAGGTTGGAGGAGCAGCAAAAGGCCATTCAAGCCTATACAATTGAGCACGATATAGTAGGTGGAATGCACCTGTCTCAAGCGCAGTGGAGAATGATTTCAACGTTGTGCAAGGTTCTGATGCCCTTTGAACTTGCCACACGTGAAGTCAGTTCAGACACTGCCAGCCTGAGTCAGGTCATTCCCCTCATCAGGCTTTTGCAGAAGAAGCTGGAGACATTGAAGGAGGAGCTAACACGGAGCGATTCCGCTAGGCATGTGGGACTTGTGGATGGAGCCCTTAATTCGCTTAACAAGGATTCACGGGTGGTCAATCTGTTGAAATCAGAGCACTACATTTTGGCCACCGTGCTCGATCCTAGATTTAAAGCCTACCTTGGATCTCTCTTTCCGGCAGACACAAGTCTGCTGGGGTTGAAAGACCTGCTGGTGACAAAATTGTCAAGTCAAGCGGAACGCGACCTGTCAACATCTCCTCCTTCACATTCTCCCGCAACTGGGGGTGCGAGGAAAAGGCTCAGAATTCCGAGCCCACCCGCTGGCGGTGATGCAGGGCAGTCTGGAGCGACTGCTGATGCTGACATCTGGTCCGGACTGAAGGACCTGACAACGATTACGGACATGTCGTCTACTGTCACTGCATATGATTCTCTCAACATTGATAGAATGGTGGAGGATTATATGAGTGACCGCATCCAAGTAGGCACGTCACACAGTCCGTACTTATACTGGCAGGAAAAAGAGGCAATTTGGAGGCCCTTGCACAAACTGGCTTTATTCTACCTAAGTTGCCTTCCCACAAGTGTGTACTCCGAAAGAGTGTTTAGTGCCGCCGCTCACCTTGTCAGCAATCGGCGTACGAGGTTACATCCAGAAAATGTGGAGAAGATGATGTTCATTAAAATGAATTATAATCAATTCCTCCGCGGAGACATTGACCAGCAGCAATTGCCTCCACAAAGTACACAGGGAGCTGAGATGGTGGATTCCAGTGGGGACGAATTGATAATCTGTGAGGAGGGGGATGTACACGGTGATATATCGGAGGGTGAAGATGAGGTGGACATCTTGCCTCTGTAGAGCCAGTTTGTGCAAGGAGAGATTAATTGCTTCTTTTTTGGGGGGGGTCCAAACCAACCCGTCATATCAGTCACAGTCGTGTGGCAGACCCTGTCACTGAAATGATGGGTTGGTTAAAGTGTGCATGTCCTGTTTTGTTTATACAACATAAGGGTGGGTGGGAGGGCCCAAGGACAATTCCATCTTGCACCTCTTTTTTCTTTTCTTTTTCTTTGCATCATGTGCTGATTGGGGAGGGTTTTTTGGAAGGGACATCCTGCGTGACACTGCAGTGCCACTCCTAGATGGGCCCGGTGTTTGTGTCGGCCACTAGGGTCGCTAATCTTACTCACACAGTCAGCTACCTCATTGCGCCTCTTTTTTTCTTTGCGTCATGTGCTGTTTGGGGAGGGTTTTTTGGAAGGGACATCCTGCGTGACACTGCAGTGCCACTCCTAGATGGGCCCGGTGTTTGTGTCGGCCACTAGGGTCGCTAATCTTACTCACACAGCTACCTCATTGCGCCTCTTTTTTTCTTTGCGTCATGTGCTGTTTGGGGAGGGTTTTTTGGAAGGGACATCCTGCGTGACACTGCAGTGCCACTCCTAGATGGGCCCGGTGTTTGTGTCGGCCACTAGGGTCGCTAATCTTACTCACACAGCTACCTCATTGCGCCTTTTTTTTTCTTTGCGTCATGTGCTGTTTGGGGAGGGTTTTTTGGAAGGGCCATCCTGCGTGACACTGCAGTGCCACTCCTAGATGGGCCCGGTGTTTGTGTCGGCCACTAGGGTCGCTAATCTTACTCACACAGCTACCTCATTGCGCCTCTTTTTTTCTTTGCGTCATGTGCTGTTTGGGGAGGGTTTTTTGGAAGGGACATCCTGCGTGACACTGCAGTGCCACTCCTAGATGGGCCCGGTGTTTGTGTCGGCCACTAGGGTCGCTTATCTTACTCACACAGCGACCTCGGTGCAAATTTTAGGACTAAAAATAATATTGTGAGGTGTGAGGTATTCAGAATAGACTGAAAATGAGTGTAAATTATGGTTTTTGAGGTTAATAATACTTTGGGATCAAAATGACCCCCAAATTCTATGATTTAAGCTGTTTTTTAGTGTTTTTTGAAAAAAACACCCGAATCCAAAACACACCCGAATCCGACAAAAAAAATTCGGTGAGGTTTTGCCAAAACGCGTTCGAACCCAAAACACGGCCGCGGAACCGAACCCAAAACCAAAACACAAAACCCGAAAAATTTCAGGCGCTCATCTCTAATTTCCAGGTGATGAGTAATCTAATCATTTTGAAGAGTCATTGAAAAGCTATTTCATAAACTCTTACAATCTCTATTGAAAAGACAAGGAAAGGAAAACTAGTAGAATGGGTATGCAATGTGTGCAGCTCAAATTCACTCAAATAAAATCAAAATACCCTGATTCTCAAACAGGATCTATCGACATACTAATCATTTTGACATTAATCTTAGTAGTCATATGTTTTTCATGGTGCAGTGTAATTTGACTATGCAGAAGTATGCAGTTGGTTACCAATGATGAGTATGCAGGGACGTAGCCAGAACTTTATGTGCCCCATAGCAACATTTTGAAGGAGCCCCTGTCCCAATGCTACTAGAGCGACACCTCTCCACAGCAGTTGTTAATGTTTGCTCCATAATAGTGCCTTAGTTAATTTCTGTACAATAGTAGTTCCTCAGTTAATGTCATTCCTCATAGTACACCATTGAACACATTATCGGCCTAATTCAGACCTGATTGCAGCAATAAATTGGTTAGCTAATGGGCAAAACCATGTGCACTGCAGGGGGGGCAGATATAACATGTGCAGTGACAGTTAGAATTGGCTGTGGTGTGTTCAAACTGAATTCTAAATTGCAGTGTAAAAATAAAGCAGCCAGTATTTACCCTGCACAGAAAAAAATAACCAACCCAAATCTAACTCTCTCTGCACATGTTATATCTGCCCCTTCTTGCAGTGCACATGGTTTTACCCATTAGCTAACAAATTTGCTGCTGCAATCAAGTCTGAATTAGGCCCTATGTCACGTTGTAGGGCTGTCAGCACACCTTTTGCAACACCGTACTCCCTAATTTATATTATGACATGGCAGTGTTCGAAGATCATATTATGCCACATTATTGTGTTCCCAGTCCTTATTATGCCCCTTTTGTGTTTTGGATTCAGATGTGTTTTGGATTTGGGTGATTTAAAGAAAGTAAAACAGATAAAATCATAGAATTTGGGGGTAATTTTGATCCTATAGTATTATTAACCTCAATAACAATAATTTCCACTCATTTCCAGTCTATTCTGAATACCTCACACCTCACAATATTATTTTTAGTCCTAAAATTTGCACCAAGGTCGCTGGATGACTAAGCTAAGCGACCCAAGTGGCCAGCACAAACACCTGGCCCATCTAGGAGTGGCACTGCAGTGTCAGACAGGATGGCACTTAAAAAAAATAGTCCCCAAACAGCACATGATGCAAAGAAAAAAAGAAGTGCACCAAGGTTTCTGGATGGCTAAGGTAAGTGACACAAACACCTGGCCCATCTAGAATTAGACTCCTGTATCATGTGAATTATAAGGCAATATCACGGGAATTATTCGTTATAATCAATGGAATTATTGGTCTAAATCCCTGGAAGAAAATGACAAAATCACTAGAATTAAAAGCCAGTATCACAGGCAGGGCCGGTTCTTGCCCTTTCGGCGCCCCGGGCAAAATTTAGGGGTGTGGCTTAACATGGGGGCGTGGTCAGTCACGCCCCCCATTTGTAGCGCTGCTGGGGAAAAAAATTATACTTACTGTACCCCGCTCCTGTTTCCAGACCCTGCAGACCGGCGCCGCTCTTCTCCTCGGATCTATGGGAGAGACGTCAGTCATGACGTCTCTCCCATAGCACAGCATAAGCGCTAGAGGTCAATTATGACCCCTAGCATCTATGCCACAATGCTGTGCGGTGCGCGATGACGTCATCGCGCACCGCACACCAAAGGTCCTCTCCATGAAGAGAAACTAGACGCTTAGCGTCTGATTCCCTTCAGAGCGGGGGAGGACCAGCGCCACGAAGGGAAACCAGACGCATAGCGTCTGGTTCCCTTCTCACAGCGGGAGGGGGGGCACAGCGGGGGGACACTGCTGGGGCGCACACTGACAGTGGAGGATCTTGCCATGGTGCGGCGCCCTCCGGATGGCGCCGGCGCCCTCCGGAAGACGGCGCCCCGGGCAAAAGTCCTGCTTGCCCGTGGCAAGATCCGCCACTGATCACAGGAATTAATCGTTCTAATCAATGGTATTATTGGTCCAAATCACTGGAAGAAAATGACAAAATCACTGGAATTAAATGGCAGTAATGTCGGGAATTATAGCAAATGGCAGTACCACTGGACATATACGGAAGTGTCAGACAGGATGGCACTTTTAAAAAAAATAGTCCCCAAACTGCACATCATGCCAAGAAGTAGCTGTCCCATATATACCAAGAAGTAAGAGGGCAATGAGGTAGCTCTATGGGTAAGCTAGGCGACACAAGTGTGCGGCACAAACACCTGGCCCATCTAGGAGTGGCACTGCAGTGTCTGATAGGATGGCACTTTTAAAAAACTAGGCCCCATACAGCACATGATGCAAATAATAAATAAACAGAGATGCAAGATGGAATTGTCCTTGGGCCCTCCCACCCAGCCTTATGTTGTATAAACAGGACATGCACACTTTAAAAAACCAATCATTTCAGCGACAGGGTCTGCCACACGAGTGTGGCTGAAATGATTGGTTTGTTTGGGCCCCCACAAAAAAAGAAGAAATTAATCACCCCACCAAAAAAGAAGCAATTCATATCTGGGACTGGTGGAAACAGTTCCATACAGCAAAACTGTCTGTATGCCAGAAATGGAGGCCAGACTGGATCCTGCCAGTATGCAGTTTTGATGTCCACAGACATCCTGAGTTCCCTAGCCTCTCCCTTGGGGACTGCTATCACAGAGACTCCATCTGGACTTGAATCTCTTTACAAAAAGATTATAAGATCTTTTGCTTAAATTTGGTCCCACCAAGCCATCCAGCCTCAGTATTCCCACAACTGGATTTTTTTTTTTTTTTTTTATATATGACAGGGACAAACCCACTGTCCTAACAATTGGCAGGGCTGATTAAACAAACTGCCAGGGGGAAACTCCTGAATCCAGTTTGTAACCCTGGGTAATAATTTATATTACCCGGGATGTAATAATAATCACTAAGGCTCCCCTGTAGTGATGTAGATGAGATCCCCCCCAGTAGACCCCCACATCTTCCGCATCACGCTGAGGATGCTAAGGGAGTAGAATCCAACCTCTGAACCCGTGCACCTGTAGTGGGTGCAGACTTTCTGCTCTTTCTATGGCCTAGACTCGTGCAGAAGTAGGCCCTCCCGAATTTTCTTGATCTGACTGCCCAAGGGAATTGCATCAGAGAAGCAGAGTTACGTCTTCTCACAGGTGGTGCTGCGGAAAGAAGCGAAGCTGACTTACCCGAAGTAGCCTTTGTATTCAGAGTGTCCCCAAGCAGTGGTTTACCTGCGAAGGGGAGGTACCTCTTGGATTCGGCGTCTGCGTTCCATTGTCGGATCCAGAGACCTCTGCGAGCCGCTACTGCCGTGGAGGTTGCTCTAGAATTCATCAGCCCAATGTCCCTCATGGCTTTCACCATGAATTTAGCCGAATCCTTTATGTGACCTAGAATCAAGACAACATCATCCCTATGGATTGTATCAAGGTCTTCTAGTAAATTGTCTGACCATTTTAACATAGCCCTAGCTACCCAAGTGCATGCAATAGTGGGCCTAAGGGCGGCTCCAGTAGCCGTGTAAATGGATTTTAGAGTTGTCTCTATCTTGCGGTCAGTCGGCTCCTTTAACGAGGCCGAGCCTGGTACAGGTAATGTAATTACCCCTGATGTCCTGGACACCGAAATGTTTATTATGGGAGGAATCTCCCATCTCCTTCAATCCTCCTCAGGAAAGGGATATGTCTTAAGTACTTTATTGGGGATGTGAAAAACCTCTTCTGGGTTTAACCAGGATCTTTCAAATAGGGTATTCAACTCTTCCGAAACCGGGAATGTCACTAATGATTTTGCAGTTAGCATACAAGAATTTTCCTCTATTTGTATAGATATTTCTAGCACATCCCTAATGGCATTGATAAATTGCTGAATTTTACGTTCCAATCTATCATAGTGCCCGCTCTAACTTCTGTGTCGATCCCTGTGTCGGCATCGATATCCGCATTGGCCTCCAAGACCTGTGTATCAGGAGCTGAGGGGGTCCTAGATGAAATGGACTGATCCATATCTAGAGCATTCTTTGTAGCTTTTTTTCCAGCAACTTAATAGAGTATGCCCTAATGAACTCTGGTGAATCTTATTTCCTAGGCTATCCAGCCATTCTGTCTCCATCCTAATGGGATGAAACCACTCAAGGCAATCCTGAGTACCTGGTACAGACTCCTCTGAGGAAGACACCGCCACAACCTCCAAAACATTTTGTTCTGACATGACACTAACCAGTGATACTGATCACTGAGGATACTACTGAGCAGTGATACTGAGAACACTACTGAGAACTGACACTGAGCAGCACGATGCAGCACAAGACACTGAGCATTGACCAGTGATACTGAGCACTGATGATACGACTGAACAGTGATACTGAGCACTGATGATACTACTGAGCAGTTATACTTAGAACTGACTCTGAGCAGCACAAGACACTGAGCACTGACCAGTGATTCTGAGGACTGATGATACTACTGAGCAGTGATACTGAGCACTGATGATACTACTTAGCAGTGATACTGAGAACTGACTCTGAGCAGCACGATGCAGCACAAGACACTGAGTACTGACCAGTGATACTGAGCACTGAAGATACTACTGAGCAGTGATACTGAGCACTGATGATACTACTGAGCAGTGATACTAAGAACTGGCACTGAGCAGCACGATGCAGCACAAGACACTGAGCACTGACCAGTGATACTGAGCACTGATGATACTACTGAGCAGTGATACTGAGCACTGATGATACTACTGAGAACTGACACTGAGCAGCACGATGCAGCACAAGACACTGTACTAATATTAGTATTAGTGAACAGCACAAAAGCACTCTGGAATTGTCACCCTTCAGATACCACTGTGACTGGAATGATGATGACCGATGCACAGTCACAGGAAACTACTACCACAGCACCCTACAGCAGCAAGATGCAGCACAAGACACTGTACTAGTATTACTGAGCAGCACGATGCAGCACAAGACAATGAGCACTGATACAGAGAACTGACACTGAGAGAACGTAGCCACGTCCTCTCTGTACTCTCTACAATGCCCGAGTGAAAATGGCGGAGACGCGTGGCTCTTTATATGGAATCCGAATCCTGCGAACACATGTAACTGTGATAGGGAAGATGGGCCCCCTCAGCTCTGGGCCCCATAGCAGCTGAACTCCCTGCACCTATAGTAGCTACGCTCTTGTGTGTATGCATATAATTAATTAATTAATTGTGAACTCATATAGGCAGGGATTCTCTTAGAGCAGAGGTTTCTGTTAGACTCTGCTCTTAAATGTTACATCGTTTACTGTATTTACTGTAAGAAAAGAGTTACTGGACATTTATTTGAGAAAGTATGAGTAGTTAGTAGGGTGCTTTTTCTTGTTCATTTCTTCCAGTCAACTTGTTTGATATCTTCATGCTGATCAAATTGCTCACTATATTCTGCTGTTGCCGTGTCTCAGAGGAAGTAAAACGTCATGAAGATTTTTTTTTTCAATTTTCAATACAGTTTACGTTTCCAATAGATTTCTCCTTAGTTGGCCAAACAGCTTTTTTCAGTAAGACTATCAGATACTAAACTGCTGAAGGATTTTCTGTAGAAACTAAGTGGCGAAATACAGTCACCAAAAATAGGGGCCCAAAGGTGTGCACAAAACAGAGTATGCTTGGTCAGGTTAATAACAGTCTTTTATTAAGAATAGGGAGACAGAGGCAAAGTCAGGGAACAAACTATGTGTAAAGATGGCCAGCCATATCAGGGCCGAAACTAGGATTTTCGTCACCCGGGGCGAGGCAGTAACTTTGTGCCCCCCCTCTAAGAAAACAAAAAAAAAAACCAATCAAACAAACAAAAACAAAAAACCTATTCAAACTAAAATAATCATTATCAAAAGTTTTGAAAAAAGGGGATACTACTGGACAATATTCCTCTATGTGCATCAAATGCCCTATGCGTTACATGCCCGGCCAGCGTGTTCAATTACATGCTCCTCTGTGTGTCCCCATACATTGCACTATATCATAACACTTCGTCAATGCACTACATACCCCTATCCACTGAACTACATTACTATGTATACTACATCCCCTACACGCTGAACTACAGTACATCACTACACTTCATGCCCCTATGCACTGCACTATATACCCTATATGCCAAACTAAGGAGGCCAATCCCGGGCTGTTTTTTCAATCCCGGGATTCGGGATTGAAAAACGCTCAATCCCGGGATTCCCGGGATCCCGGGATTGCGGTAGGGATCAGTTAAGAAGGTTGTAGGGAGCAGCACTGGAGGGTAGGTGGTGGTGCGGGAGGGTGTAGGTAGCGGCGCGGAAGGCAGGGAGCGTGTACGTAGTGGTGCCGGAGGGTGTAGGTAGCTGGGCGGGAGGATGTAGGTAGCGGTGCGGGAGGGTGTACGTAGCTGGGCGGGAGGATGTAGGTAGCGGTGCGGGAGGGTGTAGGTAGCGTGGAGGGTTGGTAGCGGCGCAGGAGAGAGGCTGGGTGTAAGTAATATCACTTACTATTAGGTGGATGGCAGCCATGGGCACACTGAACGTGGCGGCATTTCAAATGAAGCGCCGGCCGCCAGCCAACCAACCAGAGTTGGCGGACTGGCAGCCAATCAGGGAAGCGGCCACAGCAGTCGCTCCTGATTGGCTGCGGCTGCTGCGGCAGCTTCCCTGATTGGCTGCTGGTCCGCCAGCTCTGATTGGCTGGCGGCTGGCGCCACATTTGAAGTGCCGCCGCATTTGTCTATGGCTGCCGCCCGTCTAATTGTAAGTAGTATTACTTACACACCCACCCTCCCACGCATGCGCAGTGTAATCCCGTGAATCCCGGGATTGGATGTTCCAATCCCGGGATTCAAATCCCGGCATTTTTAGGCCCAAATCCTGGGATCCCGCCGATCCCGATCCCGGGATTGGCCTCCCTATGCCACCCTGCATCACTACGCTATATCAACTTAAATGCTACACCACATAAGTGCACTACATGCCCCTATATACTGCAATACATTACTACACTACATACCCTATATGGTACACTACATCACTGCACTACACCACCCTATAAACTACACCAAATCCCCTCATCTGGGAGGCAAAGTGGAGGTTGATACTGCAAACTGGGAGCACAGTGCGCTTCTATAGCTTGTACGGTGCACCGCACGCTAGTCACATCACTTCATGGCAAAGAAGAGAGTTTAAGACAGTAGCCAACATAGGAGCGTCGGGAGCCAGCTGTGGGCAGACAGGTGGGTCAGATACATTGCCCTGGGAGCTGTCTGCTGTCTTACTGGAGCAGCACAGCACTGCCAGTAAAAAAAAACAGACAAAAAAACCTGCTCCTCTGTAACTGCTTGGCGCCCCCTCAAATCCTGCACCCGGGGCGCATGCCCCCTTAGCCCCCCCCTAGTTACGGCCCTGGCCATATAATCAGTAGTACAAGTGCTATAGTAAAGTAGACAACTGTAAGCAACCAAGGAAGAGGATGGCGGCTAAGTGATGCATGGTGGGTGAAGCTATGCACCTGCACTGTGCTCCCAGAACAAAACATTGCCATGCTCCCTGAAATCGATGGCAAAACCATCGAGCATCTGTGGCAAATCATTAATGTTTTCTAACATCATTGGTTGATGGCCATCACCAAGACAGAGGCTGTCACATGCAGAGGGCTTTCACACATGGAGGGACTGGAGTGGGGGTGGGGGCACAAAAGCTGTGCCATGCAGTGCCGTAACTAGGTGTGTGCGAAGGGGGCATTGCACACAGCGCAGTTAGGCTGTGGGCGCACCATCCGCACACACCTATTGCTCCTCATCAGCTGCGCCGCTGCCCGCTGTAGTGTAGTGTAATATTAGTAGCGCTGTGCCCGGCACCTTCCCTGCCGGAGGCAGCGCTGCTAATATACATTACACTACAGCGGGCAGCTGCGCAGCGCTGCCTGTGTAGACTCTCTCCCCACGATCAGTCCCCCTCTGACAGTCCGCCCCCCTCCTCCTGCTCTTCTCAGCACTGCATACATTCACTTCCGGGAACGTCTATGAGATGACTCATCTCATAGACGGCTGCTGCTGCTGCCTTCGATTCTCACATGAGTGAAGTCTCTCTTCTCCCTTCCCTCGTCCCTCGTGCAGACTCAATGCTTACCAGGCATGACATGTAGGTGCTGCACATACATTAATTTAATGTGTTTGTGTATATATATATATATATAGATAGATCTATATATATAGATAGATAGATCTATCTATATATATAGATAGATGGATAGATCTATATATATATATCTATATATCTTTTTATATATATATATATATATATATATATGGAGTAATGCTGTCTGTGACTCGGATGCTGCAGTGCTGTGTAATGTGGCCGACGGATGCTACCATGCTGTGTAATGTGGGCAACGGACGCTACCGTGCTGTGTAATGTGGACGATGGACCCTACCGTGCTGTGTAATGTGGACGATGGACGCTACCGTGCTGTGTAATGTGGACAACGGACGCTACCGTGCTGTGTAATGTGACTGACAGACGTTACAGCGCTGTGTAATATGATTGACCGAAGCTATTGCACTGTGTATTGCGACTAATGGATGCCACCACTCTGCGTAACGTGACTAATGAACGCTACTGTGTGGTGTAATTTGACTAATGGTGCCATGCATAGGATGGAAGAGAACAAACCTGACACAAAATGAGGGAGAAGTGAGGAAGACAGAGTCTACCAAACCACACGTGGAGGGAGGAGACAGAAAATGTCACATGCAACACAAAGTTAAGCCGTCCATTGGCTTTATTCCTACTCTCATCCCCTCACTCACCTACCACCTTTTTCACCCAAACGGGAAGGGGAATATTTTGATCATGCTGGGGGACATTTTACTTTTTGCGTTACAACTCTTGTTGCAAGCCTCATTATCAAGGCAGAACTAAGGGAGACGAGATATCTGGGAAACTGACATCAATCCTGATACCTTAATACCTATAACTTATAAAACAAAACATTTAGGGTATTTTAGATATAACAAAAAAGGCATACCTTAAATTGGTGTATCAAGGAACAAATAAATGCTTAAATAAATAATTAAAATAATATAAACATATTATCATAATTAAAACCCCTAGACATAAGATATATAATAAGAGTCTAAAATATCTAGATGCCCTGAAAAGGAGGAATTTGTCCCACGGGTCTATGGGTCCAAATTCCTATCTTGTGCTACATTACACTTGAAATACGGTGACTCTGATAGCTTGAAGCTAGATTAGACCGTGTTCTGTTTTTAGGGGTTTTTATTTTTGCAATAATATCTCAGCGATCACTGAACCAAATCTCTGGAGAGCACATAAATGCACCCCTACACACCAGATTTTTGAGGAGCTTGTGGGTTTAGCTCCTATTTCCTAACTGAAAATCCACTAATCCACTATGGCCCTCCTTGGTGGAGGTCTACTACACCTGTACTGTTCACTATTTAGGTGTGAGCGTGGCAGTATTGGACCACTTACATACAGTACAGTATGTTGTTTATTAATAGGAGTCAGAAACTTGGAGAAAGGTGTCTGATAAATCTGTAAACAAGGCCAGCGACAGTGGGGGTCAAAGGGGACACCTGTATCGGGCCCCATGGTCCAGAGGTACCTTACGGATACTCCACTTAGTGCCATGCAAGGATGTGAGTCATCTTATCCACGTAGGGCAGTGATCTGTAGGTGGTGTGGGTGCAGTTACAGAGTGACAAGAGCTTCCCAATCACAGTGACTGTGCAGTGCAAGTGTGCCCCCGCTCTTCCGAGCCCAGCTCTGTTTCAGGCAGTCATGTGACATGGCAGCAGCTCCACTATCCAGGATTCCTGTGCCCCAGGCCGGCCTCTTCTGGTGGCGTGTGAGGGCCGCGTGGTACCTGCTGTGCAGTGTTCAGATCTAGATACTGGGTAGTGCAGTGCAGGTAAGTCTCTCACAGGGTGGGGGAGCTGGGAATGCAGCATGGAGTCACTGGGGAGAGACAGACTATGGGATGTGTGTAAAGAAGGAGAGGGAGACACAGACTGTGGCATGTGTGGGGGAGAAAGGATGAGATATACATATTTATATAAATATTTACTTATTAACAGTTTCTTATATAGCACAGCAATTTCTGTTGCACTTCAATCTATTTATCTATTTATCTATATATATAGATAGATAGATAGATAGATAGATAGATAGATAGATAGATAGATAGATAGATAGATAGATAGATAGATATGTCAGTTTAAAGTTTCATTTGTACAATAGACTAATGAATATCTATGTTACGTACACATATTACATGGAGATAAAATACATGTATAAACCTCCACTAATTCTTCCCTTAGCAATCTGATGAAACTAGATCATCCTTAATATATGTGGGTACTCTCTGATCATGGCTGTTGTCAGGGGATATCTCACGAATATTGAATGCTAAATCTGTACCTTAGTAACTTTTGAAGGAATTTCAGACAGTTTACATAGAGTTGTAAATAACAAATTGGAGATACATTGGATGTAATAGATACAATTCTATAAGGTGGATTACCGACTGCTGTTCTTCTATACACAATGGCCCTCATTCCGAGTTGTTCGCTCGCAAGCTGCTTTTAGCAGCATTGCACACGCTAAGCCGCCGCCTACTGGGAGTGAATCTTAGCATCTTAAAATTGCGAAAAGACATCTCTGTGCAGTTTGTGAGTAGCTCGAGACTTACTCTGCCAGTGCGATCAGTTCAGTGCTTGTCGTTCCTGGTTTGACGTCACAAACACACCCAGCGTTCGGCCAGACACTCCTCCGTTTCTCCAGCTACTCCCGCGTTCTTCCCAGAAATGGTAGCGTTTTTTCACACACGCCCATAAAACGTCCAGTTTCCGCCCAGAAACACCCACTTCCTGTCAATCACACTCCGATCACCAGAACGAAGAAAAAACCTCGTAATGCCGTGAGTAAAATTCCTAACTGCATAGCAAATTTACTTGGCGCAGTCGCAGTGCGAACATTGCGCATGCGCAATAAGCGGAAAATCGCTGCGATGCGAAGAAAATTACCGAGCGAACAACTCGGAATGACCACCAATATCCCTATATATACTGTAGAGACTAGCTGCTAATAAGATTAACCCCCACCTTATTCTATACCTGTTCAGCATGTCTAGGCAATCGGGTAACAATAGTAGGAGATGGGACACTGCTGAGTGTTTGAGCTCAGGTCCAGCATTGGACCTTGCCCTCAGATCTCATCAAACTGCTCCCTCTATACAGTACATATAGGTTACACGTACTGTATACTGATAAAGAATAAACCCTGCATTATACTTGCCCATACCTCCCAACATATCTGTCGCAAGAACCAGGACCCTGTGTGCACAAAAGGTGAGCGCATCTGATAAAGGGGCAGAGCCTAGTGAGGAAAGGGGGTGGAGCCTTGCAGCACCCCTATTTGTATTACTGTGAGGACGTGCCTAGTACTCGCAGATGGGGACAATTGGAAAGTATGTACCTTCCTTACATTCAGCTCCCAATATCCTGTGTATGCATTTTATTCTTTCATTAGGGAAGCACTTTATAGAAGTTTCCTACAGTATAAAGTATACTTATTGTATGGGGTGTAGTATGGTATGCCGGCGGCCGGGCTCCCGGCAACCAGCATATCGGCGCTGGGAGCCCGACCGTTGGCATACCGACAGCGTGGCGAGCGCAAAGTAGCCCCTTGCGGGATCGCTGCACTCGCCACGCTGCGGGCACGGTATGCGCGCCACACTATTTTATTCTCCCTCCAGGGGGGTCGTGGACCCCCACGAGGGAGAATACCTGTCGATATGCCGGGTGTCGGGATTCCGGCGCCGGTATACTGTGCGCTGGGATCCCGACATTCGGCATACTGAAGACCACTTATTCTATGTTAGTGTAAGACACCACCATTGTTAAGGTGCATACACACGGTGAGATTCGGGCTTACCCCGATTCTCACTATGCGACAGGGGCTAGGTCGGCATCGCAAGTATATAATGAGTGAGCTTGCGATACTGACTACAGTATGTGCGATTTTGGCTGTCAATTTTGACTCTTTTCTATGAGATGCCTGCACAGTCTATCTAGGCTTGCAATGCCAACTGCATGGGACCGCACATTGGCATCGAATCGGGATCCCAATGCGACTTTCACCTTGCAATCTGCACTAACTTTTTTTTACGATTTTGACTATATCTCACCGTGTGTATACACCATAAGAATATGTCTCTGGAAGATGTCTGTCTCCTTATTACTGAGCTAATAATAAACAGGGAACAGTATTATTACCTGCTCTGGAAGCTGCTGCCTTGGGGGCCCGCGCCTCTTATAATCGCCTTCTTTTGGCACCTGATAAGTACAATGTAAATGTTATTCCATATTTGCTCCTACACACATAGGCGCTGATACAGAGCTGAAGTCTGTGCACGGAGCATATGTTACATGTTATCACACTGTGCATGTTCCATGACAAAGCGTACACAGCTATGGACATTACAGAGCCATACCATCTCAGACACATCGCCACATGTATAGAGTTGGCGGCATTAGGCATTCTCCTATAGGCTCATAGAGGGAGTTACAATGCATTGCCGGCTATACAGAGCTATGCGCACACCTAAGTACACCTGTTGTCTGATGGATCTTTTGTACCAGGTATAGGACTGACTCATATGCAGACTGATAATGGAGCTGGCCATAGTACCACACGTATGGATAGGGGCAGGGCGATCACAAAGATGTGTATAACTCTGCATATGGGATATTATTGGTATCAGTGGCCCAGTCTATGGTCAGTATACTGCTGTGATGCAGGTAGGCAACTATGAGCCAGAGGAAACTGTTGGCATGCATCTTGCCACTGGCAGAGCCACCCAAAATATCCTAAGGATCCAGGTGACAGTGCATACGTGACCTGAGCTCACACATGCTACAACCACAGGACAGTCAGTGCTGAGGAATCAGAGGAATCAGACTGAATACCTATCTGCAATCTGCCACTCACATACTGTAGGAGGAAGTTGAGCTCTGAGGACCAACACCATCCCCATCAGGACCATTATAATGAATGGGCTTGTTACAAAAGACATACAGAAACTGGAGTTTCCGCACATGTAACAGACCCATTACTGATAATGAATAGACAAAGATTCCAATCATCACAAAGATGTATCTGTA
The DNA here is from genome assembly GCF_028390025.1 of Pseudophryne corroboree. Classification (NCBI taxonomy): domain Eukaryota; kingdom Metazoa; phylum Chordata; class Amphibia; order Anura; family Myobatrachidae; genus Pseudophryne; species Pseudophryne corroboree. The sequence goes on from NC_086445.1 coordinate 469,554,645, forward strand.
GCAGCTTATTGCAGAAAGTGTTTTCTTTTTCTGAAATCAAGCATTTTATACCATCCTCTAAGGCTCCTGATGTGCCCCTGACTGGTCTAACTACGGAGGTCATTCCGAGTTGATCGCTCGCTAGCAACTTTTTGCAGCACTGTGATCAGGTCAAAACTCGGCAAAACTGCGCATGCGTATGTACCACAATGCGTAGGCGCATTGTACAGGTACAAAGAGGATTGGTGCTGCGTGATGGATTTAATGAAGAATCCATTCGCACAGCCGATCGCAAAGTGATTGACAGAAAGAGGGCATTTGTCGGTGTCAACTGACCGTTTTCTGGGAGTGTTTGGAAAAACGCAGGCGTGTCCAGGCGTTTGCAGGACGGGTGTCTGACATCAATTCCAGGACCGGACAGGCTGAAGTGATCACAGCGGCTGAGTAAGTCAAGAGCTATTCAGAAACGGCAAAAAACTTTTTTGTGTCGTCGGCTGCAAAAGCGTTTGCACACTTGCAAAGTGAAAATACACTCCCCCATAGGCGGCGACTATCTGATCGCAGATCTGCTAAAAGTTGCTAGTGAGCGATCAACTCAGAATGACCCCCTATATCTCTTACATCACGTACTCAATGATTTATGTCACATGTAGTAATCCCATTATCTGACCCATTATATTTCTGAGCTGTCAAGCAAAACCTTATTTGTAAAAACATGAAAATAATACTTACAGGGACAGCCTGTCTTATCCCTGGAAAAGAGAGGTCCGGCGACCCGCTTCCTCTTCTCTCCTGTCATTGCAGCATGGATATTGCATATTTTAAGTTAGATTTATTTCATTTTAGTACAGATACATAATCATATAATAGTATAGTAATTTTTGTATGAACATGTAAATATTTATAAGGTTTCACTATTGAATGGTTCAATTAGCCACGATAATGCAGTTTTGCAATATTTTATTGCATTTGTGATAACTTGGTATCCAATTAGCTGTGGAAAGTTATAGGCTAAAAATCTCTATGGGGTTTATCACAAATTTCTCTTCACCATCTCTGAGCAGGGGATAAGTAGTGCAAAATCCCTATTTTAAGGTAAAATGTCAGGATTTGGGCCCTCATTCCGAGTTGTTCGCTCGCAAGCTGCTTTTAGCAGCTTTGCACACGCTAAGCCGCCGCCTACTGGGAGTGAATCTTAGCTTCTTAAAATTGCGAACGAAAGATTCGCAATATTGCGAAAAGACATCTCTGTGCAGTTTCTGAGTAGCTCGAGACTTACTCTGCCAGTGCGATCAGTTCAGTGCTTGTCGTTCCTGGTTTGACGTCACAAACACACCCAGCGTTCGCCCAGACATTCCTCCGTTTCTCCAGCCACTCCCGCGTTTTTCCCAGAAACGGTAGCGTTTTTTCACACACACCCATAAAACGGCCAGTTTCCGCCCAGTAACACCCACTTCCTGTCAATCACATTACGATCACCAGAACGAAGAAAAAACCTCGTAATGCCGTGAGTAAAATACCTAACTGCATAGCAAATTTACTTGGCGCAGTCGCACTGCGGACATTGCGCATGCGCACTAAGCGGAAAATCGCTGCGATGCGAAAAAATTTACCAAGCGAACAATTCGGAATGACCACCCTGGTTTAGAACTCCTGGGACACCCCCATGAATGACTAATTAGGCACTAAGATATTTTCAATTATTTTTAATTGGCCAATAATGACATCATTTTTGGGGTCAAAAATGCAAAGTTATGGAAATTGGGGTACAAGGTATGGGACAAGTATATTAGGGTGCTTTATGAGTGTATCAGGTGTTTTTAGACTTGCAGGTGGGAGTAATCGGTCCATTTCCACTTTTTTTACATCCTCTACAATGACCCAAAAATATACTTAATACCCATTTTTTATGTACCCCAGATTTAATGAGAGCACTTATTTTGCTGTACAAAAAAAATAGCTTTCTATAATTTTTTTAACATTTAAAAAAAATGCATATAACAGCCATTTGAGACAATTTAATTACACCAAATAGTGGTGGTCATTCCGAGTTGTTCGCTATTTTTTTCGTTCGCACAAGGTATGAGCAAAATTGCGAACATGTTGCAAAATTGCGAATATCCGCCCCCAATGTATTTTTGCCAATTCGTCCGCAGTATTACACAAAGTGGGCGTACGCCAAATGACATCGCAGCAAATGTAAAAATACTAAGTTTTCGTAGATTTACATATTCTTCTTAAAAGTGCACACTTTTGCGTAAAAACGCACAACAAAGGGGTTTTTTTCTATTAAGTGAAATTACACCTTTCAGTTTAAAGTCCACAAGCCCTCCTCAATTACGAATCCAATTAGTGTAATGAATGACAATGGTCCTGACCAATTAAGTCTTCAAAGAATACCAGAAGAACACTTTGTAGCCATATTTGGCCATAAACATTGATCTGGAAAAATTACAAATATAGATATGGGAAATGTGCCTGGTCTAATGCAAATGTTTGAAGTATTGTGTAGATGTGTAGTGTGTGAATAAATGTGTTTACATGTATTTATAATCCATAACCTCCTAATGAATTTTTATTAAAAATTATTGTTGGTGTATTTTTTTGAAAATATTCTTAAGTAAGATGTGTGAACTGTTTAAGGTCCCCAATTTCTGCACGCCAATGTGCTGTTCCTTTATAGCATAAATAAACACAACACCCGCTTAACTTCAACAATTTTTTTTTTTTAAATAAATTAAAATGTGTAACAAATTAAAATTATAATCTTAAAAAAAAAATTCAATGGCCTCGATGTAGAGTATTACGGCTCGTAAATTGCCTTTTAGGCGTGACAAAAGTTCGGGGAAACTGGTGGGATCTCCAACTGCAGCATCTGAAAAGAAGAGTCAAAGAAAACATTACTAACATTACCTATTATACTAGCAAGGCACAAAGCACACTTTAATGAAGGCATGTCCAAACTGAGGCCCTCCAGCTGTTGTGAAACTACATATACCAGCATGCCAAGACACAGTTTTCTGGTCAGAGAATGCAAAACTGTGTCAGGGCATGCTGGGATGTGTAGTTTCTCAGCAGCTGGAGGGCCGCAGTTTGGACAGGCCTGCTTTAATGCCTAAGTGACTACATCATGTCTGTTTTAAGGATAAATCAGTAGCAGAACAACAAACAATGTTTGTTTTTAACTATTATTTTTTTATAAAGTGTACACACCATGGGGTACATTTACTAATATGGGAGTTCTATTTAAGATGGGACGTTGACCATAGCAACCAATCAAATTCAACATATTATCTTGTAGAAGGGGCCACAAAAATTGCAAGTATAATCTTATTGGTTGCTATGGGCAACATCCCATCTTAAAGAGAACTACCATCTTATTAAATGTAACACCATGTTGGCATTCATTCACATCTGGAGTGAAGCCGACTTATCTTTTTTGGGTTGGCCCTGCATCATCACACTGCATATCAACATCTTCAGAAGGACAACATATCCTAGCATACCCACACTCCCTGAAAGCCTGCCTTACTTACTACATAAGGTCAAACATGTTTTTAAATTAAAAGTTCTTTATTTTTATTTTTTTTTATTTTTTTAAATTCTTTATTTATACGTGGTCAGGTACATAGAGAAGGCATTCTAGAAATACATGGGGTTCTCCCAGATGGGGGTCAAGGGTGAGGGTATAGTAGCGAGACCCCTCTTCAGAGAGATGGTGTCCCAGGTTTTGAGGTTGAATTTGATGGTGGGAAGCAGTTTAGAGGTTGGGGGTCGAGAGGCGGAGGAAAGTCCCCATAAGGGGGTCAGGTCTGGGATGCCAATGAAGGCTGCTTCGATGTCCAACCAGGATACCGATCCTGGGGGAGCATAGTAAGTGACAATGTGGGATAAGTGGGAGGCGAGGTAATATAATTTGACGTCGGGAAGGCCTCTGCCTCCCATGGAGGTTGATCTTTTCAGAGTGTTGGCAGCAATGCGGGGAGGTCTGTGGTTCCAAATGAAGCGTATAAGGGCTCGTTGGATAGTGCGGAGAAAGGGGGCTGGGACCGCCACAGGGAGAGTCTGGAAAAGATAGAGCCATTTGGGGATTATGGTCATTTTAACCGCTATGATCCTGCCCAGCCACGAAATGAAGAGACTGTTCCAAGAGGACAGATCGGCTAGTGTGTTGGTGAGGAGGGGTGGGAAGTTTTCCCGGAAGAGGGAGTCGTAACGCGGGGTTAGATATATCCCTAGGTATTTAATCTTCGTGGGCTGCCATTTAAATTTAAAGTTGGCGCGAAGGGACTCAGCCTGGTGTTGGGGGATATGTTGCATCATGGCCTCAGATTTGGAGTAGTTGATCTTATAGCCTGAAATAAGGCTATAGGCTTGTAGAACTGAGAATAGGTTTGGGGGTGAAATAAGGGGCTGGGTCAGGGAGAGTAGGATGTAATCTGCGAAGAGGGAGATTTTGGGATCTGTGGGGGCCTACCTGTATTCCGTGTATATCCGGATGTGCTCTAATTTGAGAGGCAAGGGGTTCTATGATGAGAGCAAATATTAGGGGGGACAGGGGGCAGCCCTGACGTGTGCCATTGGAAATACTAAGCGGGACGGATGGGGTACCATTGATAAGGACGGTGGCAGAGGGGGTGGAGTATAACGCTAGGATGCTGGTGAGGAAGCCACCGGACAGGCCATAGGCCTCCAAGGCAGGTCTCAAGAAATCCCAGGAGATCCATCAAATGCTTTTTCGGCATCTAGGGAGAGCATGATAGTGGAGGATCCCCTGGAATTCGAGATATGTATAAGGTCAATGGCACGTCTGGTGTTGTCTCTTGCCTGGCGGCCCGGGATAAACCCTACTTGGTCGTAGTGAACAAGGGAAGGGAGGTATGGGTTAAGACGATTGGCCAGGATCTAAGCAAAGATTTTCAGGTCTAAGTTCAGGAGAGATATGGGGCGATAGCTTGCGCAGTTAAGGGGATCCTTGCCTTCTTTGGGGATCACCACAATCCTAGCCTCTAGCATCTCAGCGGGGAAAGGGTCGCCTTGGACAATCTTATTGAACAGAGAGTGTAGGTGGGGGGAGAGAAGGGCGGAGAATTTTTTGTAATAGAGAGCCGTGAACCCGTCCGGGCATGGGGATATGCCGATTTTTTGCATGAGTATAGTCTGAGTGGTTTCTTCCACCGTAATCTCACCGTTAAGAAGGTCCAAGGCGTCCTGGGGTAGTCTGGGTAGTTTAGAAGCAGAGAGAAAGTGGGAGATAAGGTCGGATCGGGGTTGGGGGGAAGAGCCGGGTGGAGGGGGCGGAAGATTGTATAGATCGTTGTAGTAGGATTGGAAGGTGGCTCTAATGGCAGTGGGATCCTCAACAAGTTGATTGAGAGAGTTTCTGATGGTGACAATATTGGTTTTGGCTCTCGTGGAGCGGAGTCGAGCCACCAGGATCTTGTCCGCCTTGTCACCCTTCTCATAAAAGGACTGGCGAAGCCACTTAAGACGCTTGGCCACCCGTGTAGTAGGAAGGAGATCGAGTTCCGCCTTAATGGTGCGAAGTTCGGACAAGACCGTCTGGTCGGAGGACGCCTTGTGTTGGGTTTCAAGTGTGTGGAGTTTAATGGAGAGCCTGTTGTATTGGGAAAGGGATTGCTTTTTAGCTTTTGAGGCTAGGCTGATGAGGTGTCCTCGAAGGACAGCCTTGTGCGCCAGCCAGAGGGTGGATCTGGAGATATCGGGGGAGTCATTTAAGGTGAAATAATCAGAGATCTTGTCATGGAGATGGGACCTTATCTCAGGGTTGTGTAGGAGGGAGTCGTTGAGGCGCCATGTCATAGGACGAGGGCGGGAAACCAAACCTGCCAGGTCGCAGGAGATGGGGGCATGGTCAGACCAAATTAATGGGTGAATATGGGCATCGCGGAGGTTCAAAGCAAGATCATGACTGAGCATGACCATATCAATGCGGGAGTAGGAGTTATGAGGGGCAGAGTAGAAGGTATAATCGCAGACAGAGGGATCTTTTATCCTCCATGAGTCATAGAGGAGTTGAGATCGCATGAGTCGGAGGAGGGATCTAGAGCGGAGGGAGTCTGATGAGGAAGGAGTAGGGGAAGAGGTAGAGTGATCTAGGTGTGGGTTGAGGACAGAGTTGAAGTCCCCTGCAAGTATAAGGTCGCCCTGTCGGACTCGAGTGAGGAGATTATCTAGTCTTGTAAAGAACCGTTCCTGTCGCTGATTAGGGGCGTAAACGTTAACCAGGGTGCATAGATTATTATTAAGTTTCCCCACTAGGACAAGGAATCGGCCATCTTTGTCAGTATGAGAGTCTAGGAGTTCAAAAGACAGGTGGCGGGCAAATAAGATCGCTACTCCACATTTTTTGGCTAAGTGATCGCAGGCATGGAAGGAAGGGTGAGAGTCGTGCATGAAGTGAGTTTCCTGTAGGAAGATCAGATCGCCTCCATGGTGTTTAAGGGAAGCAAAAAGCTTACCTCTCTTTTGAGGGCTATTCAGGCCCTTCACGTTATGGGAGAGTACCCGGAGACCCATGGGCAGGCAAGAACGAGGTTGGCAGATTTGAAAGGGCAGAGGTGGTTAAAGGTGGAGAAGGGGGAGGGGGAGACAGATTGGAGATATATCAAGTGAGAGAGAGTGTGGTCAGGGGAGGAGAGGGAGGGAAGGAAGACCGGAGAGGGTGGTTGGTCGTCTGGCGGAGGAGGCCAGGACCGGTAGAGCTGACAAGGGGAAGGAGTACTAGGCATTGGGGGAGCCCCTAGGTCAGCGGTAGGGCCCGGGGCCCTGTGGGGGCGCGGCATGGGTCCCTGATCGCGGATCACGTGCCGCTCGGGAAAGGACAGGAGGTAAGCCTCCCCTGGGGGTACCTGAGGGAGAGAGCTGGAGAGAAGACAGGGGCAGAAAATGGCCGGAGCACCAGCCCCAAGGGGCGAGGAATAGGAGGGGGCAGAGGATGAAAGAGGGTAAATCAAGTGTCAGCATGGAGACATATCAGGAGGGTGACTTTCGAGTATTTAAGCAGTTAGGGATTTAAACTTTTTAAAACATTGTAACATTTCAACAAGGGATAACAACAAAGCAATTGTGAAGCAACCAAGGGATCAAGAGGCAAGGTTACGGAGAACCTAAAGTAATGTAGCGCCTCAGATGGGGGGATACGACCACGAGTGATCGCCCCAATTCAATGTGGGGAGCGGTAGCGTAGAGAGGTGAAAGTTCTCATGAAACTGGAGGTGGAACCTGGGAGGCCGCAGAGGATGGCACCGTGAACCACTCAGAGCGAGGAGATTGAAGTGAGTCCCTCTGTGTCCGTGGTGGGAGGCGTGGAGAATGGGCATCTTGGTCAGGAGCGGAGATGCCCAATCTGGAGAGAAGCGTTTGGGCTTCAGGTTGATCTCTGGCTGTGAGGAGCTTCCCTTGGTGCCACACTAGGATCCGGAAAGGGAAACCCCAACGGTATTTCACGTTGTGGCGGGAGAGCAGGGAAGTGATGGGTTTGAAATCCCTGCGTTTGGCTAAGGTTAGCGGGGATAAATCCTGAAAAATCTGGAGCGGGGTATTTTGGAAAGTCACAGATCCTAGCCGTCGGGCCTCCCTCATGACGGCCTCCTTCGCAGTGAAGTAGTGCATTCGGAGAATGACATCTCTGGGCTGGGAGGAGTCCTGGGAGCGGGGTCGCAAGGCCCGGTGGGCTCGGTCCAGGAGGAGATGTTCCTCAGGGGTGTCAGGCGACAGGTGTGCGAAGAGGCGTTTGAGGTAGAGATCAAGATGAGTCGTCTCGACCTCCTCGGGTATACCCCGGATCCTCATATTATTTCTCCTTGCTCTATTGTCTTGGTCCTCGTTCTCCTGACGGAGTTGATGAAGATCGGTCTCTGTTGTTTGCTGGAACGTTACCACCTCCTCCTTTCAAGTTGGTCAGTTCTGGAGCCGATGTCGGCTATATCGGATTTCAGGGAGTGTAGAGCCTGGACTGAGGACTTGATGTCCCGCATCTCCTTAAGGAGGGAGAGGAAATCCTTGCAGGTGAGGGGTGTGAGATCGTCATCTTCGGCTTCCGATTCGGAGGGACCCTGAGAGGGGCCGGGATTGTCGGGCCTGTTCGTGGCTGGGGTGCCTTTTTTGGTTAAAAAAGGTGTGAGGTCGGACCCCTGGGATTTTTTGTTACCCCTGGTCATCTTGGGGGCATAGGGGGGATGAGTGGAAAGCAGGGTGGGAAATGGGGGTGGCGCTCTTGCAGTGAGGCTCAGGGCCAGGGGAGGTGAGACAGGGGCTTTAAGGAGACATCATGGTATGGACATCAGCCAAGCCCGGCAGATGGAGCCCGCCCAGGGAGGCTCAAGAGGGCAGAGGGAGGGCACCTTGCCCCTGATTGGAGACTGATAATCCGGAGTCGCAGGAAGGAGGGCCCCGGAGACGATCTCCACCGCTCGGGGACCACGGGGACGCGTCCCGGGCACGGACCAGCCAGTGACCGGGGTAGCCCCGCAGCCGGGATCCGGAGGGGGGAGAGAGCCGCGGACAGGTGTGAAAACGGCCCTCGAGTGGGCTCCAGTATAGGACCCAGCGGATTTTAGGTGGTTGGAGGCAGAGGGGACTGCAGTCCCAGAGACCCACAAAATGGCCGCCGCTGGAGCAGGCTGGAATGAGCCAGAGGCTGGGGGGGATCCGGGCCGGCACTCCCCAGGAGACAATGTGTAGGGGCTTCCAGATGAGTGGCTGAAGTGGAGCTGATCCGCTCAGTCCCAGGAGGGGCACAAAGCCAGTCCCTGATTGAGGTCACAGGAGGGGGGGAATGGAGCTACGTCCAGCCCCTCCAGCATGACAGGGCTGCCGGCAGCGGCCGTCCGTGTGTAATGTGCATTGGGGGTCAGAGGGGGGGACCACCGCAGGGGGACTAAATCGAGGAAAGCGGCTCACCTCCCCGCTGGGGGGGATCCCCGAGGCCGCGCGTCCTCCGCCTCTCCGCCCGGGTCCCGAGATCCAAGATGGCCGCCGCCGCTGGGACTCTGGGCCTCATGCAGCCGCAGCTGGTCGGGGCCTCCCTCCTCCTGCAGCACCGCCGATCCCCGGTGCCAGGTAAGGGGGGTCCGGCCGCTCAGAGCAGGGATGGGAGCCTTGAGCAACGAGTAGCGCCGGGCCGAAATCGAGGCCCCGGCTTCAGGTGGGTGGACAGGCCGCAGTCCGCAGAAGCCAGTATACCGGCTTCCCGACTCCACGGCACAGGTCCACCAGTGTGAGGGGGTCCTGATGCTGCAGTAGACGGTATGGTGGTGCTTTCAGAGGGCGAGGGGAGGAAAACAGGGGGATATTTTCCTCAGGGGATAGAGAGCTCCCTGTTTGTGCAGCCACTCTGGTCAGCCTCCAGGCCACGCCAAAAGTTCTTTATTTTTTAGTGTAAATTTCACAACACAAATCACTGTGTCCTTAGCCAGCCTAACAAAGTGAAGCATGCAAATTCAATGTGCAAATATTGGAATACCCAACCACAAGTGTAAAAGTCCAACAACATACTACACTCCACTCACATCTATCTGTTTAGCAGATAATGTGGCACATACAAACCCTGTTGTCCTGGGCAACCCTGTCGACATAATGAGTGTCGACCTAGAGTGGGCATCCTCAACATTGCAGACGTAGACACTGTACATCTAATGTTCCTCACACAAATGTAAATGCAACATCCATACCATGATGAAGAAGACAAACATTTTACCTTGGCAAAAGATTTACCCCAGTACAACACTGCATTTAATAGAATGTGAAGTTAAATTCGGTAACAAATTAAATGTGAATGAGTGTCAACTTACTGTCCTGTGCCACTTGAGCACCTCCCAGAAGTGCCTCCGGGGCCTCTGCTGCCCATTCCGAAGGTGGGGATGGCGGCTGGATGGGGTAAGGAGGCTGGATGGGGGAAGGAGGCAGGATGGGGGAAGGAGGCTGGATGGGGGAAGGAGGCTGGATGGGGGAAGGAGGCTGGAAGGGGGACCTTGGTACAGAGGGTGTATCAGATTGAGAGGGGGAGGGTGGCGGAGAGGTGGGTTGGGTCACAGAGGGGGAGGGGCCAGAGAGGGGGAATGGGAAAGAGAGGATGAGGTGGGCGGAGTGGTGTTTTGTCCTACAGAGGTGGAGGGGGACAGAGAGGGGTATTGGTAAAGAGAGAGGGGGGGGGCTGAGAAGGGGACTGGGAAGGAGAGGGGGATTGGGTGACAGAAGGGAAGGTGGGCTGAGAAGGGGACTGGGAAGGAGAGGGGGATTGGGCGACAGAAGGGGAGGGGGCTGAGAAGGGGACTGGGAAGGAGAGGGGGAATGGGTGTGTGAAGGGGAGGGGGGCTGAGAAGGGGAATGGGAAGGAGAGGGGGAATGGGTGTGAGAAGGGGAGGGGGGCTGAGAATGGGACTGGGAAGGAGAGGGGGAATGGGTGTGAGAAGGGGAGGGGGGCTCAGAAGGGGACTGGTTGGGGCTCCCAGCAGTAGCAGCAGCTTGCCGTTGTGCTCGCCCTAGAATGACATATGTAATATTTAGGTTGTAGCATGAAAATTTATAACAACAGCATTTTTCTATTACTCTGTTCTGTCCCATGTTAAAGACACAGGGGTAACATTAATAGGTTTTTATAATTTAGAAACTGGTGATGTTGCCCATAGCAACCAAACAGATTATATGTAACATTTATTAAGCTGCTTCTAGACTATAATAGATTGAATCTGATTGGTTGCTATAGGCAACATCACCAGTTCTAAAAAAAAAAACACACCCCACTGAGCAAGTTATTGGGTTCAGTTGACAGCCTGTGTAGCAACTCTGTACAACAACATGCACTTTTTCTGAAGCACCTTGCTACACAGTCAGTACTGCTTGCCCTACCCACACACACTCATGTTTATTCTATAAGTTTATTGCTAGTGTGCCAATTTTCACACTCTCACTTTTAGTGAAAGTATGCAAAGTTTATGCTAAAATCTGTTATTTACTGTAATATTTATTTACTGCGACTACGTAGGGTACGGATTTGTTGGCGGAGCTCCGCCAACAGGTCCGGCGTACGCCTGCGGAGGTCGCTCCATCGCCTTTCTAACTGGTTCACGGTCCTCCGGCTGTGGACGTGGGTCCGCAAAAAGCGGCGGACCTCCGCGTAGGCCTCGCGCTTTACCCTATTTGGGACAAAGGGCCCTGCGCAGCCTACGCGGCGGTCCATCACTGCCACTAGGAAGCGCAGCTTGCGGCGTGTGAGTGCTGCTGCGCGCATCATGGCAATGGCGTTTTCCATATATGGGCTTATATTTATAGTTTGTGGTTGCATGTGATTGGTTGGAAATGTATAGTGTCATCTGTAATCAACTTTATTGATATGTGTACATTGATGTGCAGGACAGTTTGTATAGTTCTCATGTGCGGAAATTCGCACATGCGGACACACACACAAACACACATCATTCAAATATGACTTCACATCATAAACATATTAGTCTTCACATATCTATAAAATAAATACTTTTTAAACTAATAAAAACTATTGGATACAACATTCTTACACAACATACATGAAAAGGAGAATATTACCTTAAAAAAATGTACAGAAACAATATAAAATTCACTCAAAAATCACTGAAATGTGCTCACTCAGAAATGTCCAACGTGCTTCAGTAATTTTCCGCATACACCCACACACAGGCTGCATGCAAGACGTTCATATAGCCAGTGCAGCAATTACTGGACCAATTAGCATAATATACACCTGCGCGGAATTCCGCACCGGAAAACGCAAGCAGCTATAAATACCTGAACACTCGTGCATACACACATGCTACCAGCAACATGGCTACTTGTGAGCAGACGGCAGCAGAGATGGACGAGGTGCAGAAGCAGATGGCAGCACTAACACAGAGAAGATTAGCACTGCGGAGGCAGATGCTTGATTTTGCAAATGCAGACTCAGAAATACCAGGACCCAGTACTATACAAACTCCTTCTGCTACCCAGGAGTTAGGAGTGAATCCCCTGCCAGACATAGCTAGTGGGGAAACTGAGGGTGATTCTGGACTAGCAGCTCAAACACAAACTACACAAGCAGCTAGTGAAGAGGAAGATGGTGATGAAGGTCAGGATGATAGCTCACAGGCTACTTCCAAAAATAAAAAAAAAAGACAGCCCGCCTTCACTAAGAGGGAGTTACGGATTTTGGTCACACAGGCCATGCAAAAAATACATTGAGGACCCAAAAACATGGGTGCTGCAACCAAAGACAGAATTTGGAGGGACATCACTAATTCTATTAATGAAGTCGGCTCAATAGTCCGCACCTCGCAGGAAGTTCGAAGACGGTAAGTGTATATTGCCTGTCCATTTTCTGTGCCAAGTGTTATAAAAAAGTAACTTAGATGTGATGTTGCCTATAGCAACCAAATGCATAGCATGTGTAATATATATTAAAGCAGGTTTCCAAAATTTAACACTAACTTGCCCCAGTTTTTCACCACATATGTAGTTGGGCCGACTTCAAATCCCGCCTGAAGGGCAAGAGGTCTGCGGAGTGGAATGCCTCGAGGGCAACAGGGAGAGGACCAGCTGCCACTGTGGAATACACAGATCGGGAGGAGATAGCGATAGACTGTGTGAGCTACGAGGAGGGGGTTGGGGTGTCTTATATGGACACGGACCTGCCTGAAATACTCCATGCACATGACTTGCCAGGTAAGTTTACACACATATATATTTTTTTTTTTATATACAAAAGTCTCATTGTTTTTATCTACACTTTTCCCACTCATTCTTCTACTTGCTTTGCACATAACACAGCACAGGGGGGTGAGCAGGTAGAGTCACAGGAGGGTTATGTGGCTGAGGCTGAGGTGGAGGGTGTCTGGCAGTGTGGGACCCCAAATCCCACCCATCCAGATTCCAACTGGCCCCCCCACCCAACCCTCTGCTATCCCGGAAATTCTGACTGAAATAGCCAGGTATGGTGAGAGCCTGAATGCTTTTCAGGACAGGATGCTCCGGGAGGTAAGCCAGATACCTGTCCGGCTCACTGAGCACAGAACCAGTGTGGAGCAAGGTGTAGCTCAACTCTGCCAAGGTCTGGCAGAGATCAGGCAGGGACAAGATCAACTCGCCTCCTCCTTCCATGAACTTGGCAATTCCATTTGGCAAGGGCTCCAGGACATCACTGTCTCCCTTGCCCACAGTGTCAGAGAGCCATCCACATCGGCTCTCCCCCCTCCCCCTGCCCAGGAAGAACATCCCACTGGGCAGGGCCCTCGAAGGTCGCTCTGCAGACCAAGCCAAGAAGAACATCATCAGGCGGGGGAAAAAAAGAGAAAGTGATGTCTCTCCAGATGGGCAGCACCCATGTTTTACATGTTGCCTCAATGATTTTTTTTTATTTTGGCTTGTGTGGCCAGAATGTAGAACTCCCTCAAAGTGAAAGGTTTTCTTTAAATTGTAGCCTGTGAGTTATTTGTGCCTACACCTGAGCCATCTTCCTCTTCCTAGCATGCTGTGTATGTTTGTGTTTGTGTGTTTGTTCCGGAATCTACCTCAGTTCCCCTAAAAGTTTAGTCTGGCTGGGGGTTCACTTACTTATTTGAAAATATAAAATTCTGGCATAATAAGGGGTTACCATAGTACTGGGTTCTTCTATGTGCACTTGCCCAATGCCATCTGTTTGCTGCTATGTCCATCTCTGTATGTGATGCTCATTTGTAGCCATGTTGTGTTGTTGATTTTGAACTTTATTTGAAGTAAAAAAAAATTAGTTTACAATTGTTTGTGTGTTTTATTAAAGATTATGCACTCATGAAATCTGTGCCCTGGAAACTTGAACATGGCATATTGACATTTGTGGAACAAGGGAACAATCAGAATATTAAGACAAACATTGCATAGTGTAATTTTAAATCTGTATGCCTTGCACAACACTTAATTTAACATATACAAAAAAAAAACTTGGGTTACTAGGGGCAACATGCCATAGTATTAGATATGGACACATATTCTTAATAAAAAAAACAAAAACAAATATTAAGTCACATTAAATGTAGGCTGCATTATGGTGCTCATGTTATTTGGTATGTACAAAGGAATATGTCTATGTTGAGAAGATATAGCTGATGAAGTTTATATGTTAGCTTAGTAACATTTGAGATTATTTAAAAAATAATTAAAACATGCATTTAACATCAGTTAATTTTTATTGGTACAAAAAATACAGTGCATTATTTGTGAGTGTGTCAGATTTGTTTGTGCTAACACAACACAAATATGAAGTGGCCATATAATTGCTGTTTGTATTACTTTGTAAGAGCAGTGTTTTGCAAGTAAATGCTCAACAGGTGAATTCAGTTGCTAATCAATTGCTAATTAAAGCAGACATACACTTGTAACAGTGCTTTGCAAGTGCTGAGTAGCTGCAGACTCACTCTTCTGCTGCGTGAAGAAAGCGAACATTTGTTATGTACTTTTAACATAGGATTCGCATTTTTGCCATACACACGCCTACTGCTGGATGCATACTCCCACACTAGCCGCCCACTTTCACTCCCATTTCGTAGGATTGCGAAGCCGTGCCTCTGCCACGCCTTGGTCACTCCCCGTTTTCGTTTGTGTATTACGAGCAGTTTTCTTTGTAGTAATTCTGCACAAGTGTCGTATCGCTACCTTTGCGCATGCGTATTTATGCTTTTGCGCATGCGCAGTTTGTGAATATTCTGCCGTTTGCGATGCGATGATCCACTGCAAACAACTCGGAATGAGGGCCCGTGTTATTATGGCCACTAATAGACTTCTATAGCATTTCCCCCCCCCCCCCCCCCCCAGCACATATTATACAGCACACAGATCCCCCAACACATTTTACCCCCCAGCACATACAATACAGCACACAGATCCCCCCACCAGCACATTTTACCCCCCAGCATATATAATACACCACACAGATCCCCCCACCAGCACATTTTATTCCCCCCCAGCACATTTAATCCCTAGCATTGTGCATATCTTCCATTGTCCACTCACCACAAAATGCAGCTCTTTCCACCGTGTCCTCTCATCTCTGACAGTTCTTTATTATGTGGCAAGAGAGATGGATGTGCGGTGGTGAAGGCACCACATCACATCATTCCCGCAGCCGTGGCCAGCAGGTGGACTAAGAAGGTGGACTAAGGAAGCAGAACTTGAAGCCTTTCTAGTGCTCCCTTTTTTTAATGTGGGTGGCACAGTGCGGCCGTACAGCTCTGTGTTATGCACACCAGTGCCAGCAGGAATGTACTGGTGTCTGAACGGAGAGGGATGCAAAACAAATGAACTCACAAACAGACTGGGGAATATGACATTACATACACAGAAGGTGATAGGGTAACAAAATAAACACAAAGTGAACAGAGAAGCCCAAAGGCTAAGAAACTGGGTGTCTCCCTAGTATTAGGAATGCTCAGATGGAAAGAAGCGAGATGTTGTGATTTAATACGTAGAGAATCCGAAATGCTGTTGCTAAGGGCAACAGCAAAACCCTAAAGGGTTACCAACGGGTGTGGCAGTAAACTCCTTGGTCAGAGATGGAATAATAGACACAAGGAGAGTCTCCACAATCCTAGTCCTCACTTGCAGTGCACTGGTTCAGCTTACTGCCACTAAACTGACACCTGAACACCTTGCACAGTGAGAAAGGATTTTGGCAGGCAAGTCTGAGAATACAGCCGCAAACTTGCTAGGTTCACAGAGTAGCAAAAGAACCCCAGCAGGTTAAACGACTGACTCTAGTCTTACTGCTAGGTCTGGATTGGCAGAGTGTAGTACCGAATCCCAAGGCCTATTTGCAGTAAGCAACAAACAAATACAAAGTTACACAGTACTAGCTAACTTTCAGGAACTGACTAACCAACAAAGATTCAGCAGCATCTGCCTAACCTGAGAAGAGGGTTTATATAGCAGGTGCTGTCCACGCCCCACTCAGACCTCACAGACTGTGAGCACAAAAACCAGCACCGGATCCCCTGCCGTGCACAGAGCCTGTAACCACTGCACAGCAAAAGACCCGAACCGGAGTATCAGCTACGCTCAGGTTACTCCGCTAGCACTTGTCTCCCGGTTGCCATGACGACGTGGCAGCACAGGGCAGGAGACCCTAACACTCTGACTGAATGTTTAGTGTAGTGGCCGGGTAAAGTGGGCTTGAGGTGGCGGAACTGGTTCCGCCTCCCAATACAACTGACGGAACGCAGTTCCGCACCGTTCTGGCCCACTTTAACTCCTGCTCTGGGAGCACTTCCTAGGCTACATCACCAAAATTCTAAATTTCTCAAAAAAAGTTTTATTATCATTATAGATCACAGGTGGGAGAGCCATTGGGTGTGGATGGCTTTTCTGTACTACAACTAATATTCAGTTAAGTTATCCACCCTATCTGCACTCATTTACTCAGTGCAATACTACAGGGTTCTAATTTTCCTAAGGCAATGCATTGTAGTAATACACAAAGACGGAAAAGATATACACGAGGCCGGATGTAATGGAGTGCGAGATTCTCGGGGTTCTGGCCAAACTAATTTTTTTAAAGCAGCAAACATTTACAAAGCAAAACCATGATTGCTGCTTTAAAATAACGTACGAGTTTGGCCATAATCTCGTAGGCCCGGCCGTCTCGCACTCCATTATATCCAGCCCATAGTTGCTCCTGTTACAGACCTTGGGGTCATTCCAAGTTGATCGCTAGCTGACGTTGTTCGCAGCGCAGCGATCAGGCTAAAAATCAGCATTTCTGAGCATGCGTATGCACCGCAATGCGCAGGCGCATCGTACAGGTACAATGAGCATTGTGGGTTTGCACAGAGTCTAACGAACATTCCTGTTGCACGGCCGAACGCAGGAAGATTGAAATGAAGTGGGCGTTTCTGGGTGGCAACTGACCGTTTTCAGGGAGTGTTTGAAAAAACGCAGGCATGGCTGAAAAAACTCAGACGTGGCTGGGCATTCGCTGGGCGGGTGTGTGACGTCAAAAGCCGTCTCTCCATCGTTACAATCAACGCACACGAAGAGTAACTACAGGGCTGGTCTTGTTTTGCACAAAAAGATTTTGCAGGCGCTCTGCTGCACAAACGTTCGAACTTCTGCAAAGTGAAAATATACTCCCTTAGTGCGCGGCGACAATGCATTTGCATGGCTGCTAAAAACTGCTAGCGAGTAATCAACTCGGAATGACCCCCCTTGCACCATACTAAGCAATCATTTTGATGCCAAAATCCTGACTGTCTGAATCAGGTTTTACATTCTCTAGTTCACTGTGAACAAGTGGAGTTCATCAGGATAGGAACAAGACACTATAGACTGCTTTATCTTATAATGTAAATCCCCCCAAAATTCCTTCTGTGATTCTGTCTCAAAAAATAATTCAATGGGTTTTCATGTAAATTCATGGCCCTGACTGTGGAAGCTGATGGGATCACAGAGGGCTTTCTGAGAGATATGCTTGCACTATACTCTGATCTTTCGTGCAGGTGTGAGATAGTAATTCCAAACACTTACTAGATAATATTCTACTCTGGGGAATCCAATCTCGGGATTCCCGATCCCAAGATCCCGGACGTTTTTGAGTCCCAAAAATAACCAGGATTATAATAATTAAATCCTGGCTATTACGGGATTCAAAACCCACTAGGCTGGTGGCAGCAAGAGTTGGACATGTCTTCAGGTAACCCACACTGCAGTTGGTGTATGCATGTATGAGTAGAAGGAGGTGCTGGCTGAACTCCTGTCTGTCTCGGTGTTTACAATTCAATCCTAGGAATCCCAGAATTTTGATTTTTTCAAACCCAAATCCCGTAATTATAAAAATGGTTTGGGACTGGTTTACCTATTCTATTCAGATGATATTCTCCCAACTCTGACCCTAGAATTTCTCTATCTAACTTCAAACTTCAAAATCATGCAGAGAATGTGAGATGACAATGAATGTGAATGAGAGATACTTAGCTGAGAAGGGCATGGGCCTCTACCACTGCATCCTCCCGGTGTGCCCTTTATGCCCCAGTCTTACCCTATGGGGGGAATGTAATAGGGAGTGAGATTCAGAAAGTGAGAGTTTTTGGGTGGAGTTCTATTTTTTGTGGCAATCATTTATATTGCAAAATCAGCCTGGTTTTGCTATGTAAATGATTTCCTCTTTAAGAAAACAGGAAAACTCTCCCAAAATCTCCCACTTTCTGATTCTCACACCCTATTACATTCCCCTCCATATGTGGATGCCGTTTTGGACTGGCTCATAGTGGGCCTACCAGGGAATGTAGTTGAAAGGGCCCATATTTAGGGGTGTGGCTGGCCTCCAGAAGGGGTATGGCCAACCACCACAGAGGATTGGCTAACCATTAAAGAATGCATGGTCTGGGCCCCTTAATAAATATATATATATATATATATATATATATATATATAGTAAATACTGCTAGTGCATACATGATAATATAACAGATTAATAACAGCAATGACTGTAGAAAATACACCATAGTCCTATGCAGTATAAAATAACCTATTATGGTGGCCAATCCCAGGACTGGCGGGATCCCAGGATTTAAACCTAAAATTGCCCGGGATTTAATCCCAGGACTGGAAGTTCCAACCCCGGGGATTTTGGGATAAACCAGTCCCCTGTTTTTTTCAGTGCCGGGCAGCACTGAGCTTCTTCAGCAGGCTCAGATGCTGGCCGCCTCCCAGCTCCCCCTGCACCCAGCTGTGCATAATGCGCAGATTGACATGATGTTAGAAGTCAAGATGCACAGTCTGACGCCAGCTGCCTGCACTGCCTGGACCGCACCTTGCACCCCGCAGCCAGTGAACCTTCCCACCCACAATGGTGAATATTTGTGTGGGCTGAGCGAATCCCGGGGTGGGGTCAAATCACTGAAGATTTTACTTTTAAAATCTTCAACCCATTCCCAGTCTTGGGATTGGCCGTTCTAATATGTATAATTCAAGTGCACAGTCTGGAACCTGACCCCTAGAGGAGGAAGAGGGGCCCCAGACAGTGGGGCCCACCAGGGGTTTCCACTGTGTAGGTGATATTTTTAGATGAGTGATGTATGGATATGTTTGAGCTGATGTTTCATTTTTAAGAAACAAGAGTTATGGTAGATTTACCATTGTTAACTCTGTTTCACCGAAGTCCACAGGATTTACATTGGGTTGGTTAAACATTTGGGCTCCCAGTATGCATCAACCCAGCCTCCCTATAAACCCACCTCCTGGCCCAGAGAATTCAGTTTCTCACACAGCTCAAGGCAGGAGCTTTGATTAGAGTGAGAAGGAAGACCTACTCAGGTGAGAAAAACACACACACTTCCATACCAGCAGGAAGGAAGGAAGGAAGGAAAGAGGGAAGGAAGGGGTGAGTAACTGTAGAGATTCTCAAATCAACTGTGTCAGGGTGGGTTCCCTGTGGATACTGTGGACTTCAGAGAAACAATGGTAAGTCGACCATAACTTTTGTTTTCACCTTCAGGGTCCACAATAGATCCACAGGGTTTACATTGGGATGTCCCAAAGCAGCATTTATGGAGGGGATGCTCCCTATTGGACAGGAGAATCCTACGCCCAAACGCAGCATCCTGAGAGGCAAAGGTATAAAAGGCATAATGTCTGACAAATGTATTTATGGATGACCATGTGGCTGCCTTACAGAGTGTGCTCAGCTGAGGCACCATGGTGACTGCCCATGAAGGACTGACTGAACGGGTAGAATGGGCAGAGACATTATCTGGGATAGGGCGATTGGCTTGAAAGAAGGCTTCTGAAGCCAGCTATCTAATGTTTTCTTATTGGCAGGCCATCCACTCTTGTGGAATCTATATAGAACAAAGACAGAGTCTGTTCTTCTGATGACACTGTTACAATCCACATAAATCCTTAGTGCACGAACTACATCAAATGATGCATCTCCCACAGAGAGATCTGGCAATTGGAAGGCTTGAACTACTATTTTTTAATTAAGATGGGATTTTGAAACCACCTTAGGAAGATATCCATCTTGGTTCGGATAACCGCTCTGTTTGGATGGAATATCAGAAATGGAGGGTGACACTAAAGTGCCCCTAAATCTGATACTCTTCTAGCTGAATTACCAATAGAAAGGGTTGAAACTGGGCATCTTGAAGAGCCCTAATGACCAGGCCCAGGTCCCAAGGGGCTGTTGGAGATACAACAGAGGCTGAATGTGAGACCTTCCAAGGAAAAATGTGCAAACATCCTGTAGATTTGCAATTTTCCTTTTGAACCATATGGCCAATGCTGACACTTGTACCTTCAGGGAAGTTAGGTGAAGGCCTCAGTCCATTCACGTTTGAAGAAATGCTAAGATTCTTGAAACTCTGAAGAACCTTGGGTCATTAGTTTAGGATCAGTATGAAATACCTACAATCAAAATCCCGATGGTCAAAATACTGACAACAATTGACCAATGGTCAAAATACAGACAAGGTCAAAATGCCAACATGTCAAATGTCAACATGGTCAAAATATCGACATTTAAAATGTTGACAGGTCAAAAAGTCAACACAAGTTTTTTTGTAAAAGAAAATTGGTGTGCATAGGTCAACATGGACACCGTATAAGTGTGCTGCGTCCCCTCGCATAACTCACTGCGCTTGCCATGCTTCAGGCACTATTAGATTCCCCCTCCAGGTCCACTGGGATGGTAAAGTATGAGCAAGTCAGTTTCTAGGAAAAACTCATGTTGACTTTTTGACCTGTTGACATTTTAAATGTTGGTATTTTGACCTTGTGAAGTGAGGATGGTTTCCTTGCTTTTAGCATTGTTTGAATTACCGCTTGTGAAAAGCCCTTCACTTTTAGGAAGGATATTTCAAGTGCCATGCCGTCACAGACAGCCTATCTAGGTGTGTGTAGAGACAGGGGCTCTGAATAAGAAGATCTGGTCGTTGAGGCAGTAGGCATGGAGTGTACATGGATAGCGTCTGCAAATCCGTGTACCAATTTTGTCTGCGCCACACCGGAGCTATTAATATCACAGCACCCACTTCATACTTGAATTTTTGAATTACCCTGGGCAACAGGGAGATTGGATGGAGGACATACGACAGATGAAACTTCCATGTCACTGATAGGACATCCATGAAGATTGCATCAGGATCCCTTGTTCTTGTCCCATATACTAGTACCTTGTTGTTCTTATGTAAAGCTATAAAGTCCACTTCCAACAGTCCCCATTTGTTTACCAGAATCTGAAAGACTTCTGGGTGCAGGACCCATTCACCTGCCAGAAAGTTGTACCGGCTGGGAAAGTCTACTTCCCAATTTAGGACTAAAGGTATGAAACATTAAAGAGATAGAGAGAGACAGAGAAAGAGTTTCAAGTCAGACAGCAGCACTAGCAAACAGTCACATATAATGCATTAATTTACATTTACAAAATTAGCACATTTTCAACTACACAATACGTAAGGTATGTAGGAAAACAATACTGTATTACCTAGCTCCAGGGAGAGGGATACAGGTAGACTAGTGTATCTAGACACACAGCGAATAATACAGCAATGTACACTGTCACTCATTTGCATTAGGCACTTATTCAACTACGCAATACCACAGAGATAGGTAGGAAATCAGTGCTGTCTAAAAAAAAAATTTGTAAAATATACACAGTGGCGCAATGGGAAAATGCTGCCTGTGGGGCAAACTGAATCAGTTGGATTTCACCTTAAATCCAAAAGAACATATGTAAAAGCAAAAAAGGTAGGATCAGTTTGCTCCTTTGGCGCAAATGGGAAAAATTATGAATTATGTCTATGTGTCAAACAATGAAAAACAATAGTCTGCGTACCCCCACTCACACTATGCGAGCGTGGGATATGTCCATAAAGGTATCTTTAACACAATATCACATCAATCTGGATCTTGTTCCAGGAGTCAATAAAAAAACACAATTTGAAAATGACTGGGTATCGTACCCCAACTCACACGAAACAGGAGATGATGACTCCTATCAAGGTATCTTTGAATATCTGATGTGGCTTTAGATATGCCTCCGTGGTGGGCGGTGATCTCATAAATGTAGAAAGATGGAAAAAACAACCAATGTGTAGTATTTCAATGAATGCCACTCATACGTGCAATTCTACACCATAAGGTATGACTGTGCATCACTTACACTTAGGTTCAATGTTTTGGTTACAGATTTAAGCATCCACCCTATACAATTGTTAGTTTAAATGGGAGCGTACCCCAAACTCACAAAATGGTCAATAGGGTGACTCTTATCAAGGTATCTTTACGCATTCAATCATATTCAAATGGCGTACCACAACTCACGGGTATAAATGCAGGGATACTCCCATCAAGGTTTCTTTATTGAATTCCTGCTTTGTTAGTTAAGAATGGACTCCCAAATGGTTATAGTGTCCCAAGGATTCAACAATAGATTTATTCCTCCAAAATACTGATCCACAAAGATACTGAATAACTGGGGGCAGTCCGCTATGTGCATTTAGCGGACATGCCCGTGATCCTGACGTACGTTTCGCCGGCAGTTGTCTTTGTCACAGGAAAAAAGCTCACCTGGTATCTTTGTGGATTGGTATTTTGGAGGAATAAATCTATTGTTGAATCCTTGGGACACTATAACCGTTTGGGAGTCCATTCTTGACTAACAAAGTGTTAGGGTCTCCTGCCCTGTGCTGCCACGTCGTCATGGCAACCGGGAGACAAGTGCTAGCGGAGTGGCCTGAGCGCAGCTGATACTCCGGTGCGGGTCTTTTGCTGTGCAGTGGTTACAGGCTTTGTGCACGGCAGGGGATCCGGTGCTGGTTTTTGTGCTCACAGTCTGTGAGGTCTGAGTGGGGCGTGGACAGCACCTGCTATATAAGGCCTCTTCTCAGGTTAAGCAGATGCTGCTGAATCTTTGTTGGTTAGTCAGTTCCTGAAAGTTAGCCAGTACTGTGTAGCTTTGTATTTGTTTGTTGCTTACTGCAAATAGGCCTTGGGATTTGGTACTACACTCTGCCAATCCACACCTAGCAGTAAGACTGGAGTCAGTCGTTTAACTTGCTGGGGTTCTTTTGCTACTCTGTGAACTTAGCAAGTTTGCGGCTGTATTCTCAGACTTGCCTGCCAAAATCCTTTCTCACTGTGCAAGGTGTTCTGCTGTCAGTTTAGTGGCAGTAAGCTGAACCAGTGCACTGCAAGTGAGGACTAGGATTGTGGAGACTCTCCTTGTGTCTACTATTCCATCTCTGACCAAGGAGTTTACTGCCACACCCGTTGGTCACCCTTTAGGGTTTTGCTGTTGCCCTTAGCAACAGCATTTCGGGTTCTCTACGTATTAAAACACAACATCTCGCTTCTTTCCATCTGAGCATTCCTGGTGCTGGGGAGACACCCAGTTTCTTAGCCTCTGGGCTTCTCTGATCACTTTGTGTTTATTTTGTTACCCTATCACCTTCTGTGTACGTAATGTCATATTCCCCAGTCTGTCTGTGAGTTCATTTGTTTTGCATCCCTCTCCGTTCAGACACCAGTACATTCCTGCAGGCACTGGTGTGCATAACATATTCAGCAGCCCAATACTCCTGTTGAAATTTTGTGGGAATATGGAGCATACCCCTCACAATACTTTGCAACAGGTGGTCGATCAGGTGCAGGTCTTGACTCGACAATTTAATGATTTGTCCATTAAAAGGCACACCTCCCAGGCCGCTGGCGGAGCTCCCGCAGCAGCAGCACCTTCAGGGGTTAAGGAGCCGAAAGTAAATCTCCCGGATCGTTTTTCTGGAGATCGCTCGCAGTTCTTTTGTTTCAAGGAGAGCTGCAAGCTATATTTCCAGCTTAGGCCTCAGTCTTCTGGGTCAGAGATTCAGTGGGTGGGCATAGTGATTTCCTTGCTACAAGGAGACCCACAGGTCTGGGCATATGGGTTGCAGCCTGACTGTCCGTCGCTTAAAAGTGTTGATGCTTTTTTTACGGCACTGGGCATGTTGTATGATGACCCTGACAAGACGGCCTCAGCCGAGGCTCTGATTTCGATCCTTAAGCAAGGGCGAAGGCCAGTTGAGGCTTACTGTACTGAGTTTCGGAGGTTGGTCCATGATACCCAGTGGAATGACCCAGCCCTGAGACACCAGTATCAAAGAGGTCTTTCTAACCAGATAAAAGACCAACTGGTACAATATCCCTTGCCTGATAGCTTGGATCAGCTTATGCAGCTATCCATCCGGGTGGATAGACGGCTGAGAGAGCGTAGGCTTGAAAGGGAGACCGAGGTTTCCTTCTTTCCCAAGGGAACCTCAGACTCTGAGAAATTTTCCGAGGAGCCTATGCAGATTGGGGCTACCCGCCTCTCCTCGCGTGAGAAGACGCGGAGGAGACAGCAGGGGTTGTGTTTGTGCTGTGGGAATAAAGGTCAAGTGGTAGTATCATGCCCAGAAAAGCCGGAAAACTTCAGGGCCTGAGGGTGATGGGAAATATCCTGTCAGGCCAGAAGTCAGAATTTCCCAAGAAGACTTTTATCATTCCGGTGACCTTGAAGATCCTCGGTCAAACTGTCAAGACTGAGGCCTTTGTGGACAGTGGGGCCGACGGGGTTTTTATGGACCGCCAATTCGCCCTGAAACACTCTGTTCCCTTAGTACCCTTGGCATCGGAAATTGAGATCTGTGGGTTAAACGGGGAACCATTATCCCAGGGTAAAATTACCTCTTGCACTAGCCAGATTTCTTTGTTTATTGGAGCCACACACTCTGAAAAATTGTCCTTTTATGTGACTGTCTGTACTTTTGGCCCATTGGTGTTGGGGTTACCCTGGTTAAGGGCCCACAATCCTCAATTTGACTGGGTCTCTGGGGAGTGTCTGATAATCGCCTTCATCCTTGTGCTTACTTTTCCCGTAAATTTTCGCCTGCCGAGATGAATTATGACGTGGGTAACCGGGAATTGTTGGCTATTAAGGATGCACTCGAGGAGTGGAGACACTGGCTTGAGGGGGCTAAGTTTGTGGTCTCAATTCTCACCGACCATAAGAATTTGGCATATTTAGAGTCAGCGAAGCGTCTCAATGCCAGGCAGGCACGATGGGCTTTGTTTTTTGCTCGCTTTAATTTTTTGATAACATATCGCCCTGGGTCAAAAAACATCAAGGCTGATGCGCTCTCGCAGAGTTTTGCTCCAATCCAGGAGACCACCGAGGAGCCATTGCCCAATGTGTCCCCATCATGTATTAAAGTGGCCATTACCCAGGACCTCTTGTCATTAGTCCTTAGAGCACAGGAGCAGCCTCCTCCAGACCTTCCGGTAGGTCTTTTGTTTGTGCCTCCTAGGTTAAGACAGCAAGTGTTCCTGGAATTCCATGCCAAGAAGTCGGCAGGTCACCCGGGTATTGCCAGAACTCGGGAGTTGCTATCTAGGGCGGTGTGGTGGCCCTCGGTGGCTAAGGATGTGGATCAGTGGGTTCGGGCATGTGACATCTGTGCCCGAAATAAGACTCCTAGAGGGGTTCCTGTTGGCCCATTACATCCACTCTCTATTCCATCTAAGCCATGGACCCACATTTCAATGGATTTTGTGGTGGACTTGCCCAAATCCTCGGGGATGACAGCCATCTGGGTTGTCGTTGACAGGTTTTCGAAGATGGCGCACTTCGTTCCACTGGTTGGGCTGCCATCGGCCAGATGCCTGTCTGAATTATTTATGCTGCATGTTGTGCGCCTCCACGGGTTGCCACTTGATGTGGTCTCTGACCGCGGATCCCAGTTTGTGGCCAAATTCTGGAGGGCATTTTGTTCCGATCTCCAGATTTCTGTCAGCTTGTCGTCAGGCTACCATCCGCAGTCTAATGTGCAGACTGAAAGGGTGAACCAGTCCTTGGAGCAGTTCCTCAGGTGTTATGTCTCCAAGTGTCAGACTGACTGGGTTTCTCATCTGTCCATGGCGGAGTTTGCCTATAACAACGCGGCTCACTCTGCTACAGGGATCTCTCCCTTCCTTTGTGTGTATGGGCATCATCCTAAGGCCAATTCTTTTGACCCCCTGGACTCCACGCCTGGTGGTTCCTCTGTGGTTTCGGTCCTTAGGGGTATTTGGAGGAAAGTGAAGAAAGCCCTTGTGTCTGTGTCATTAGTGACCAAAAGGGTTTTTGATAAGCGGAAAAGACCCTGCAGCTTCAAATTAGGAGACTTCGTCTGGTTGTCTACCAAGAATTTGAAGTTGAGACAGCCATCTCATAAGTTAGGCCCCCGGTTCATCGGCCCTTATAAGATCACTAGGGTTATCAATCCGGTGGCATTTCAGTTAGATCTGCCCCGTTCTTTGGGTATCAATAAAACATTTCATTGTTCCCTTTTAAAACGGGCGATTAGTAATCCTTCTTCCAGTGGAAGACCTTCTCCTCTTCTGATACGTGGCCAGAGGGAGTTTGTTGTTGAAAGGATTCTTGACTCCAAGATGGTTCGGGGTCGGCTGTCATTTTTGGTGCACTGGAAGGGGTATGGCCCGGAGGAGCGGTCATGGGTGCGAAGTTATGATCTTCATGCCCCCAGACTGATACGCTCTTTCTTCTCGCAGTTCCCCGATAAACCCGGTGGTAGGGGTTCTTTGACCCCTCGTTAGAGGGGGGGTACTGTTAGGGTCTCCTGCCCTGTGCTGCCACGTCGTCATGGCAACCGGGAGACAAGTGCTAGCGGAGTGGCCTGAGCGCAGCTGATACTCCGGTTCGGGTCTTTTGCTATGCAGTGGTTACAGGCTTTGTGCACGGCAGGGGATCCGGTGCTGGTTTTTGTGCTCACAGTCTGTGAGGTCTGAGTGGGGCGTGGACAGCACCTGCTATATAAGGCCTCTTCTCAGAAAATAGGCCTTGGGATTTGGTACTACACTCTGCCAATCCAGACCTAGCAGTAAGACTGGAGTCAGTCGTTTAACTTGCTGGGGTTCTTTTGCTACTCTGTGAACTTAGCAAGTTTGCGGCTGTATTCTCAGACTTGCCTGCCAAAATCCTTTCTCACTGTGCAAGGTGTTCTGGTGTCAGTTTAGTGGCAGTAAGCTGAACCAGTGCACTGCAAGTGAGGACTAGGATTGTGGAGACTCTCCTTGTGTCTATTATTCCATCTCTGACCTAGGAGTTTACTGCCACACCCGTTGGTAACCCTTTAGGGTTTTGCTGTTGCCCTTAGCAACAGCATTTCGGGTTCTCTACGTATTAAAACACAACATCTCGCTTCTTTCCATCTGAGCATTCCTGGTGCTGGGGAGACACCCAGTTTCTTAGCCTCTGGGCTTCTCTGATCACTTTGTGTTTATTTTGTTACCCTATCACCTTCTGTGTACGTAATGTCATATTCCCCAGTCTGTCTGTGAGTTCATTTGTTTTGCATCCCTCTCCGTTCAGACACCAGTACATTCCTGCAGGCACTGGTGTGCATAACACAAAGCAGGAATTCAATAAAGAAACCTTGATGGGAGTATCCCTGCATTTATACCCGTGAGTTGTGGTACGCCATTTGAATATGATTGAATGCGTAAAGATACCTTGATAAGAGTCACCCTATTGACCATTTTGTGAATTTGGGGTACGCTCCCATTTAAACTAACAATTGTATAGGGTGGATGCTTAAATCTGTAACCAAAACATTGAACCTTAGTGTAAGTGATGCACAGTCATACCTTATGGTGTAGATTTGCACATATGAGTGGCATTCATTGAAATACTACACATTGGTTGTTTTTTCCATCTTTCTACATTTATGAGATCACCGCCCACCGCGGAGGCATATCTAAAGCCACATCAGATATCCAAAGATACCTTGATAGGAGTCATCGTCTCCTGTATCGTGTGAGTTGGGGTACGATACCCAGTCATTTTCAAATTGTGTTTTTTTATTGACTCCTGGAACAAGATCCAGATTGATGTGATATCGTGTTAAAGATACCTTTATGGTCACATACCACGCTCGCATAGTGTGAGTGGGGGTACGCAGACTATTGTTTTTCTTTTTTTTTATATATTCTGTTTTTATTGAAAACAATGGAAAAGTGAAAAGGTACACACCGCTTCAGCATTGGTAAAACAAACATTGGACCGACAGGTACAGAAGAGAAATGAATATACATTCTTTGCAGGCAGAGTCAATATTGTTTGACACATAGACATAATTCATAATTTTTCCCCTTTGCGCCAAAGGAGCAAACTGATCCTACCTTTTTTGCTTTTACATAGGAAATCAGTGCTGTATCACCTGCTTCTGGAGAGTGGGATACAGGGAGACTAGAACCCTGCTTCCTTGTTTGATAATGTCGCTGGTAAATGGCTATCAGTAACACGCGTCAGTGAACACAGTCACACAGCAACTAAAATGCACCACGTGTACTTAGTCTCATTGTGTTTCAGAAGGAAGCGGGTAAATGCAGTTCATGGCGGGAAACACGGAGGAGACTGGCCATGAACTGGGGGGGGGGGGGGGGGGGGGCGACCAGGGGAGTGCCTTACTCCCCACTGCTGATATATTCCCCAGGTTTCTGCGGCCTCATTAATCCCCAGAGCCTATGATCCCTGGGGCCTAGCGCTGGTGCCCCCGAGGTGGATGACCACTTCAGCAACTGTCTGTTATTCTCCAACCCAAGACAGTAAGACTGCATAAAATGCGTCTTAAACCGTTAACGGTTTAAGATGCCTTACCTTCTCCCTGTGGTCTGGCCGCAGCCTGGGATCATCACTGTGGACCTGCTAGTACGTCCATCTGGCGCCCGCCGCAACACCAGCGTCTACATAAGGGTAACTGTTGTTGTGACAATGGCGGGAAGTTTATGGAGCAACTCTTACATTATATGTTTAAGATGCATAGTAAAACCACTCTAAAAAAGACTATATGAAATAATAAAAGGTTTTAAAAAGCTTGTGGCTGCGAAAACAGCCACGCCATTTCTACAGTGGTCCTGCTCTTGCCGCAACAAGCAAAAAATGTAATTGCCTGGGCCAGGAGGCACGGTTATAGGCAGGCTGGACTGATGCATGCTGGAAGTCCAATATTTTTAACTGTTTGGTGCCGGATCCTCTGACGCCACCTACAACCCAATGTAAATCCAGTGGATCTACTGTGGACTCTGAAGGAAAAATAAGGGTAATGTGTGGATCTTTTCAATGTTGTACACATTCGGCCCTTGAAATGTATCAGGTTGTTCATCAATGCTGTACACAGGGCTGGCAACAGGGGGGTCAAAGGGGACACCAGTATCGGGCTCCATGATCCAGAGGTGCCTTACGGATACACCCCTTAGTGCCATGCAAGGATGTGAGCCATCTTATCCAAATAGGGCAGTGATCTGTAGGTGGTGTGGGTGCAATTACAGAGTGATAAGAGCTTCCCAATCACAGTGACTGGGCTGTGCAAGGGTGCACCCGCTCTTTCGAGCCCAGCTCTGTTGCAGGCAGTTATGTGACATGGCAGCAGCTCCGCTAGCCAGGATTCCTGTGCCCCAGCCGGCCTCTTCTGGTGGCGTGTGAGGGCTGCATGGTACCTGCTGTGCGGGTCTGGATACTGGGGAGTGCAGCGTGTGTGAGTCTCTCACGGGGTAAGAGTAGATTGGTAAGGGGATACAGGGCTATAGGATAGGGTGAGGGAGCTGGGAATGCAGCATGGAGTCATTGGGGAGAGACAGACTGTGGGATGTGTGAAAAGAAGGAGAGAGGGAGACACAGACTGTAGCATGTGTGGGGGAGAAAGGATGAGATATACATATTTATATATGTTTATAAATATTTATTAACAGTTTCTCATATAGCACAGCAAATTCTGTTGCACTTCAAGCTATCTATCTATCTATCTATCTATCTATCTATCTATCTAGATAGATATATATATATCTATATCTATATATATATCTATATATATATATATATAGATATATATATATCTATATATATATATATATATATATAGATATAGATATATATAGATATATATATAGATATATAGATATATATATATACAGAGATATGTATATATATATATGTATATATCTATATATATGATCTGAGGGCAGGCAGCTGGTACAGGTGGTATTCTCCCCAAGGCAAGGTGTTACGCTTCCGCTGGTCTTATCTGCAAAGAAAATAGTTTTGAGTCACATTATACACGCTGCATTATTTATTTTCTACCTCAGCAAAAGTAATACTTTTTCTCTGGATATTATTTTTCTCCACATGTAGCAATATATGAATGGACATGTAACACATTGCTTCCCCTTGCAGTTGTATTTGATGTGTTACATGTCAGTTTAAAGTTTGCCACATTTGTACAATAGACTAATGAATATCTGTGTAACATATATATATTACATGGAGATAAAATACATATATAAACCTCCACTAATTCTTCCCTTAGCAATCTGATGAAACTAGATCAGCTAGTGAAGTACTGTATAACTCTGATTGTATTGTGCACCCTCTGATGTTAATTGTGTGTACATATCGGAGATATCTGCTGCGATCCCTCCATCTAGGGCATCCTTAATATTTGTGGGTACTCTCTGATCATGGCTGTTGTCAGGGAATATTCCACGAATATTGAATGCTAAATCTGTCCCTTATTAACTTTTGGGGGAATTTCAGACAGTTTACATAGAGTTATAAATAACAAATTGGATATACATTGGATGTAATGGACAACATTCTATAAATTAGTGGGAACATGGATGATTTACCGACTGCTGTTGTTCTATGTACTATAGAGACTAGCTGCTAATAAGATTAACCCGCTCCTTATTATATACCTGTTCAGCATGTCTAAGCAATCGGGTAACAATAGTAGGAGATGGGACACTGCTGAGTGTTTGAGCTCAGGTCCAGCATTGGACCTTGCCCTCAGATCTCATCAAACTGCTCCCTCTATACAGTACATATAGGTTACACGTACTGTATACTGATAAAGAATAAACCCTGCATTATACTTGCCCATACCTCCCAACATAACTGTCCCAAGAACCTGGACCCTGTGTGTGCAAAAGGTGAGCACATCTGATAAAGGGGCAGAGCCTAGTGAGGAAAGGGGGGTGGAGCCTTGCAGCGCCCCTATTTGTATTACTGTGAGGGCGTGCCTAGTACTCGCAGATGGGGGACAATTGGAAAGTATGTACCTTCCTTACATTCAGCTCCCGATAACCTGTGTATGCATTTTAGTCTTTCATTAGGGAAGCACTTTATAGAGGTTTCCTACAGTATAAAGTATACTTATTGTATGTTAGTGTAAGACACCACCATTGTTAAGGTGCATACACACGGTGAGATTCGGCTAACCCCGATTTTCACTATGCGGCAGGGGCTAGGTCGGCATCGCAAGCACATAATGAGCATGTTTGCGATACTGACTATGTGCGATTTTGGCTAAGTGTCAAATTTGACTATCTTTTTTATGAGATACTTACACAGTCTATCTAGGCTTGCAATGCCGACCGCGCGGGACCACACATTGGTATCGAATCGGGATCTCAAGGTGACTTTCACCTTGCGATCTGCACCAACTTTTCTCACGATTTTGACTATAAACTCAAAATCGTAAGAAAATATATCTTACCGTATGTATACACCATAAGAATATGTCTCTGGAAGATGCCTGTCTCCTTATTACTGAGCTAATAATAAACAGGAACAGTATTATTACCTGCTGCGGAAGCTGGTGCCTTGGGGGCCCGCGCCTCTTACAATCTCCTTCTTTTGGCACCTGATAAGTACAATGTAAATGTTATTCTATATTTATCCAATACACATAGGGGATGATACAGAGCTGAAGTCTGTGCACGGAGCATATGTTACATGTTATCTCACTGCACATGTTCCATGACAAAGCGTACACAGCTATGGACATTACAGAGCCATACCATCTCAGACACATCGCCACTTGTGTAGAGTTGGCGGCACTAGGCATTCTCCTATAGGCTCATAGGGGGAGTTACAATGCATTGCTGGCTATAC
This sequence comes from Pseudophryne corroboree, assembly GCF_028390025.1. Taxonomy (NCBI): domain Eukaryota; kingdom Metazoa; phylum Chordata; class Amphibia; order Anura; family Myobatrachidae; genus Pseudophryne; species Pseudophryne corroboree. Next base: position 469,586,584 of record NC_086445.1, read on the forward strand.
AGAGCTGTGCGCACACCTAAGTACACCTGTTGTCTGATGGATCTTTTGTACCAGGTATAGTGCTGGCTCATATGCAGACTGATAATGGAGCTGGCTATAGTACCAAGCGTATGGATAGGGGCGGGGCGGTCACAAAGATGTGTATAACTCTGCATATGGGATATTATTGGTATCAGTGGCCCAGTCTATGGTCAGTATACTGCTGTGATGCAGGTAGGCAACTATGAGCCAAAGGAAACTGTTGGCATACACCTTGCCACCGGCAGAGCCATCCAAAATATCCTAAGGATCCAGGTGACAGTGCATACGTGACCTGAGCTCACACATGCTACAACCACAGGACAGTCAGTGCTGAGGCATCAGAGGAATCAGACTGAATACCTATCTGCAATCTGCCACTCACATACTGTAGAAGGAAGTTGTGCTCTGAGGACCAACACCATCCCCATGAGTCCCATTATAATGAATGGGCCTGTTACAAAAGACATACAGAAACTGGAGTTTCCGCACAAGTAACAGACCCATTACTAATAATGAATAGACAAAGATTCCAATCATCACAAAGATGTATCGTAGCAGCTTATTGCAGAAAGTGTTTTCTTTTTCTGAAATCAAGCATTTTATACCATCCTCTAAGGCTCCTGATGTGCCCCTGACTGGTGTATAACTACATCTCTTACCTCACTTGTTACTCAGTGATTTATGTCACATGTAGTAATCCCACTATCTGAACCATTATAGTTCTGATCTGTCAAGCAAAAGCTTATTTCTAAAAACATGAAAATAATACTTACAGGGACAGCCTGTCTTGTCCCTGGAAATGCGTGGTCCAGCATCCAGCTTCCTCTTCACTCCTGTCATTGCAGAATGGACATTGCATGTATTAAGTTAGATTTATTTCATTTTAGTACAGATACATAATCATATAATAGTATAGTAATTTTTGTATGAACATGTAAATATTTATAAGGTTTCATTGTTGTAGACTATGGGAGTACCCAATTAGCCACGATAATGCGGTTTTGCGATATTTTATTGCATTTGCAATAACTTGGTATCCAATTAGCTGTGAAAATTTATAGGCTAAAAGTGTCAATGGGGTTTATCACAAATTTCTCTTCACCATCTCTGAGCCGGGGATAAGTAGTGCAAAATCCCTATTTTAAGGTAAAATGTCAGGATTTGGTTTAGAACTCCTGGGACACCCCCATGAATGACTATTTAGGCACTAAGATATTTTCAATTATTTTTAAATTGCCAATAATAACATAATTTTTGGGGTCAAAAATGCTATGTTATGGAAATTGGGGTACAAAGTATAAGACAGGTATATTAGGGTGCTTTATGAGCGTATCAAGTGTTTTTAGACTTGCAGGTGGGAGTAATCCATCCATTTCCATTAAGTCCTCTACAATGACCCAAAAATATACTTAATACCCATTTTTTATGTACCCCAGATTTTATGAGAGCACTTATTTTGCTGAACCAATAAATAGCTTTCTTTAATCTATTTCACATTAAAAAAATGCATATAACAGCCATTTAAGCCATTTTATTACACCAAATAGTGTTATTATGGCCACTGATAGACTTCTATAATATTTTCCTATATTAGTTTGGCTTCTTGGAGGGGTACAGGTAGATTTCCCCATTTCTCCTATACTTATCTCTGATTTTGCTGGCTAGAATTAGGCGGATCCTGTTATCACCATTTTGGAATAGGATAAGTGCTATAAACGGGAGCACACAGGCTGCAATAAGCTGATAGGTGATAGGTGCGATAACTTTAGCCGCTAATGCTATATAACCTCTAGCTCATCTTCCTACTCAGTGGTAATGAGTGGTAACCCCAGAGGTTAGTGCGGTGCACAGGGCAGTGGTGAGGAGATGGCACGCAGGTGAACGTATATGTTTGACATGTGAACAGAATGCCGACATTGTCATAATATCAACACTGAAAATGTAGACAGAATGTTAATAACCGATTTTAGGGTTAAATTTAGGCTGTAGTCAGGGTTATGGTTATTTCGATAACTCTATTGAAAATCATATTGTCAACATGCTAACTCACAATGTCGACATACTGGCTCTAACAACATTATGTCAGTGTCAACATTTGACTTGTCAACATCCCATCAATGTTGACAGTCTGACCATGTCAATTTTAAGGTTATAGAAGTGTCCTACAGTATAAAGTATACTTATTGTGTGTTAGTGTAAGACACCACCGCTGTTAGAAGGTGTCTCTGGAAGATGCCTGTCTCTTTAGTACTGAGCTAATAAGCAGGGAACAGTATTATTACCTATTCTGGAACCGCCTGCCTTGGATGGTACCTTTCTCTCCTCCGATGTCATCACCCTTCTTTTCTTATCACCTGATAAGTACAATGTAAATGTTATTCCATATTTGCTCCTACACACATAGGCGCTGATACAGAGCTGAAGTCTGTGCGCGGAGCATATGTTACATGTTATCACACTGTGCATGTTCCATGACAAAGTGTACACAGCTATGGACATTACAGAGCCATACCATCTCAGACACATCGCCACTTGTGTAGAGTTGGCGGCATTAGGCATTCTCCTATAGGCTCATAGAGGGCGTTACAATGCATTGCCGGCTATACAGAGCTGTGCACACACCTAAGTACACCTGTTGTCTGATGGATCTTTTGTACCAGGTATAGGACTGACTCATATGCAGACTGATAATGGAGCTGGCCATAGTACCACACGTATGGATAGGGGCAGGGCGGTCACAAAGATGTGTATAACTCTGCATATGGGATATTATTGGTATCAGTGGCCCAGTCTATGGTCAGTATACTGCTGTGATGCAGGTAGGCAACTATGAGCCAAAGGAAACTGTTGGCATACACCTTGCCACCGGCAGAGCCACCCAAAATATCCTAAGGATCCAGGTGACAGTGCATACGTGACCTGAGCTCACACATGCTACAACCACAGGACAGTCAGTGCTGAGGCATCAGAGGAATCAGACTGAATACCTATCTGCAATCTGCCACTCACATACTGTAGGAGGGAGCTGAGCTCTGAGGACCAACACCATCCCCATCAGGCCCATTATAATGAATGGGCCTATTACAAAAGACGTACAGAAACTGGAGTTTCCGCACATGTAACAGACCCATTACTGATAATAAATAGACAAAGATTCCAATCATCACAAAGATGTATCTGTAGCAGCTTATTGCAGAAAGTGTTTTCTTTTTCTGAAATCAAGCATTTTATACCATCCTCTAAGGCTCCAGATGTGCCCCTGACTGGTCTAACTCAGAGCTGGCCCTAACCAATATGATGCCCTAGGCAAGATTTTGGGTGGTGCCCCCTAGCACCACCGCTTGTTCTGCCTCTGACCCTGCACCCCTTTCCCAGCACCATCACCCCTCACCCATAGCAGCCCTCATTTTGGTGTTGCAAGCCCCTATATTTTAAATATGAACATTGTGCATTTAGCGCACAGTCCAAAAAGGGGTGCATTCTTTCTGGGAAGGGGCATGGCCACACAATAGCACCCCCAATTCAAATTATACCACACAGTAGTGCAACTATATTTACACACATAATGCCCCTTACACATATGCAGAACACTATTGCACAACCAACCCACTTGCACACATTACTCACATGGACGCTAAAACTGTGACCTGTGCCTCTGCTTGGATACAGATGTGTCCTCATACATCTTGCCTCAAGATGCTATGCAGCAGGAGATGCCTGACGTGAGTCAGCTGGCAGCTCTGCCAACGTTGGGTGCCTTTTTATGAAAATGTGTCTTATTTGCATTACTATGTGGCTAGAATGCACAAGCAGCTTCTGCTGATTAAAATGATATGTGGCATGTCTATATTCTGTGTGTGACTGTGACTGTATCTGCACACAAAATGCTACGTTACAGTGATTTCCAGGAATACACTGTAACGTAGCATTTCGTATGCAGATACATCCGCAGTCAGACCCAGAAAATAGGCATGCCACATATCATTTTAATCAGCAGAAGCTGCTTGTGCCCCTCGGCATACCAAATGCCTTAGGCATTTGCCTTGTTTGCCTATGCCTATGACCGGCTCTGGTCTAACTACATCTCTTACCTCACTTGTTACTCAATGATTTATGTCACATGTAGTAATCCCACTTTCTGACCCATTATAGTTCTGATCTGTCAAGCAAAACCTTATTTGTAAAAACATGAAAATAATACTTACAGGGACAGCCTGTCTTATCCCTGGAAATGCGTGGTCCAGCGTCCAGTTTTCTCTTCACTCCTGTCATTGCAGAATGGACATTGCATGTATTAAGTTAGAGATATTTCATTTTAGTACAGAAATGTAATCATATAATAGTGTAGTAATTTTTGTATGTACATGTAAATATTTATAAGGAGTCTATGCCCAGCATACCGGCGCTGGAATTCCGACCGCTGGAATGCCATCAGTGGGGTGAGTGCAAAAGAGCCCCTTGCGAGCTCACTGCGCTCGCCACACTGCAGACATGGTGGTGTTTTATATGCATGCCACGCTATTTATTCCTGCTCCAGGGGTGTTGTGGACCCCCCCGAGAGGGAGAATAGTTGTCAATATGCCAGTTGTTGGGATCCCGACAGCTGGAATATTAAATGCTTCCCATTTATATGTTTTCACTATCGGTTCATTGTTGTAGACTATGGGGGTACCCAATTAGCCACGATAATGAGGTTTTGCGATATTTTATTGCTTTTGCAATAACTTGGTATCCAGTTTGCTGCAAACAGTCATAGGCTAAAAGTCTCTAGGATTTATCACAAATTTCTATTCACCATCTCTGAGCAGGGGATACTTAGTGCAAAATCCCAATTTTTTAAGGTAAAATATCAGGATTTAGTTTAGAACTCCTGGGACACCCCCATGAATGACTAATTAGGCACTTAGATATTTTCAATTATTTTTAAATGGCCAATAATGACATTTTTTGTGTCAAAATTTTAAAGTTATGGAAATTGGGGTACAAGGTATGGGACAGGTATATTGGGGTGTTTTTAGACTTGCAGGTGGGAGTAATCGGTCTGTTTCAAAAATATTTTAAAGTCCTCTAAAATGACCCAAAATCATAATTATACCCATTTTTATGTACCCCAGTTTTAATGAGAACACTTATTTTGCTGAACAATAAAAAAATAGCTTTCTATAATTCTTACACATAAAAAATGCATATAACAGCCATTTGACCCATATGAAATAGTGTTATTATTAGAGATGAGCGCCGGAAATTTTTCGGGTTTTGTGTTTTGGTTTTGGGTTCGGTTCCGCGGCCGTGTTTTGGGTTCGACCGCGTTTTGGCAAAACCTCACCGAATTTTTTTTGTCGGATTCGGGTGTGTTTTGGATTCGGGTGTTTTTTTCCAAAAAACCTAAAAAACAGCTTAAATCATAGAATTTGGCGGTCATTTTGATCCCAAAGTATTATTAACCTCAAAAACCATAATTTCCACTCATTTTCAGTCTATTCTGAATACCTCACACCTCACAATATTATTTTTAGTCCTAAAATTTGCACCGAGGTCGCTGTGTGAGTAAGATAAGCGACCCTAGTGGCCGACACAAACACCGGGCCCATCTAGGAGTGGCACTGCAGTGTCACGCAGGATGGCCCTTCCAAAAAACCCTCCCCAAACAGCACATGACGCAAAGAAAAAAAGAGGCGCAATGAGGTAGCTGTGTGAGTAAGATTAGCGACCCTAGTGGCCGACACAAACACCGGGCCCATCTAGGAGTGGCACTGCAGTGTCACGCAGGATGTCCCTTCCAAAAAACCCTCCCCAAACAGCACATGACGCAAAGAAAAAAAGAGGCGCAATGAGGTAGCTGTGTGAGTAAGATAAGCGACCCTAGTGGCCGACACAAACACCGGGCCCATCTAGGAGTGTCACTGCAGTGTCACGCAGGATGTCCCTTCCAAAAAACCCTCCCCAAACAGCACATGACGCAAAGAAAAAAAGAGGCGCAATGAGGTAGCTGTGTGAGTAAGATAAGCGACCCTAGTGGCCGACACAAACACCGGGCCCATCTAGGAGTGGCACTGCAGTGTCACGCAGGATGTCCCTTCCAAAAAACCCTCCCCAAACAGCACATGACGCAAAGAAAAAAAGAGGCGCAATGAGGTAGCTGTGTGAGTAAGATAAGCGACCCTAGTGGCCGACACAAACACCGGGCCCATCTAGGAGTGGCACTGCAGTGTCACGCAGGATGTCCCTTCCAAAAAACCCTCCCCAAACAGCACATGACGCAAAGAAAAAGAAAAGAAAAAAGAGGTGCAAGATGGAATTGTCCTTGGGCCCTCCCACCCACCCTTATGTTGTATAAACAGGACATGCACACTTTAACCAACCCATCATTTCAGTGACAGGGTCTGCCACACGACTGTGACTGATATGACGGGTTGGTTTGGACCCCCACCAAAAAAGAAGCAATTAATCTCTCCTTGCACAAACTGGCTCTACAGAGGCAAGATGTCCACCTCATCATCATCCTCCGATATATCACCGTGTACATCCCCCTCCTCACAGATTATCAATTCGTCCCCACTGGAATCCACCATCTCAGCTCCCTGTGTACTTTGTGGAGGCAATTGCTGCTGGTCAATGTCTCCACGGAGGAATTGATTATAATTCATTTTAATGAACATCATCTTCTCCACATTTTCTGGATGTAACCTCGTACGCCGATTGCTGACAAGGTGAGCGGCGGCACTAAACACTCTTTCGGAGTACACACTTGTGGGAGGGCAACTTAGGTAGAATAAAGCCAGTTTGTGCAAGGGCCTCCAAATTGCCTCTTTTTCCTGCCAGTATAAGTACGGACTGTGTGACGTGCCTACTTGGATGCGGTCACTCATATAATCCTCCACCATTCTTTCAATGGGGAGAGAATCATATGCAGTGACAGTAGACGACATGTCCGTAATCGTTGTCAGGTCCTTCAGTCCGGACCAGATGTCAGCATCAGCAGTCGCTCCAGACTGCCCTGCATCACCGCCAGCGGGTGGGCTCGGAATTCTGAGCCTTTTCCTCGCACCCCCAGTTGCGGGAGAATGTGAAGGAGGAGATGTTGTTGACAGGTCGCGTTCCGCTTGACTTGACAATTTACTCACCAGCAGGTGTTTGAACCCCAGCAGACTTGTGTCTGCCGGAAAGAGAGATCCAAGGTAGGCTTTAAATCTAGGATCGAGCACGGTGGCCAAAATGTAGTGCTCTGATTTCAACAGATTGACCACCCGTGAATCCTTGCTAAGCGAATTAAGGGCTCCATCCACAAGTCCCACATGCCTAGCGGAATCGCTCCGTGTTAGCTCCTCCTTCAATGTCTCCAGCTTCTTCTGCAAAAGCCTGATGAGGGGAATGACCTGACTCAGGCTGGCAGTGTCTGAACTGACTTCACGTGTGGCAAGTTCAAAGGGCATCAGAACCTTGCACAACGTTGAAATCATTCTCCACTGCGCTTGAGACAGGTGCATCCCACCTCCTATATCGTGCTCAATTGTATAGGCTTGAATGGCCTTTTGCTGCTCCTCCAACCTCTGAAGCATATACAGGGTTGAATTCCACCTCGTTACCACTTCTTGCTTCAGATGATGGCAGGGCAGGTTCAGTAGTTTTTGGTGGTGCTCCAGTTTTCTGTACGTGGTGCCTGTACGCCGAAAGTGTCCCGCAATTCTTCTGGCCACCGACAGCATCTCTTGCACGCCCCTGTCGTTTTTTAAAAAATTCTGCACCACCAAATTCAAGGTATGTGCAAAACATGGGACGTGCTGGAATTGGCCCAGATTTAATGCACACACAATATTGCTGGCGTTGTCTGATGCCACAAATCCACAGGAGAGTCCAATTGGGGTAAGCCATTCCGCGATGATCTTCCTCAGTTGCCGTAAGAGGTTTTCAGCTGTGTGCGTATTCTGGAAACCGGTGATACAAAGCGTAGCCTGCCTAGGAAAGAGTTGGCGTTTGCGAGATGCTGCTACTGGTGCCGCCGCTGCTGTTCTTGCGGCGGGAGTCCATACATCTACCCAGTGGGCTGTCACAGTCATATAGTCCTGACCCTGCCCTGCTCCACTTGTCCACATGTCCGTGGTTAAGTGGACATTGGGTACAGCTGCATTTTTTAGGACACTGGTGACTCTTTTTCTGAGGTCTGTGTACATTTTCGGTATCGCCTGCCTAGAGAAATGGAACCTAGATGGTATTTGGTACCGGGGACACAGTACCTCCAACAAGTCTCTAGTTGGCTCTGCAGTAATGATGGATACCGGAACCACGTTTCTCACCACCCAGGATGTCAAGGCCTCAGTTATCCGCTTTGCAGTAGGATGACTGCTGTGATATTTCATCTTCCTCGCAAAGGACTGTTGGACAGTCAATTGCTTGGTGGAAGTAGTAAAAGTGGTCTTACGACTTCCCCTCTGGGATGACCATCGACTCCCAGCAGCAACAACAGCAGCGCCAGCAGCAGTAGGCGTTACACGCAAGGATGCATCGGAGGAATCCCAGGCAGGAGAGGAATCGTCAGAATTGCCAGTGACATGGCCTGCAGGACTATTGGCATTCCTGGGGAAGGAGGAAATTGACACTGAGGGAGTTGGTGGGGTGGTTTGCGTGAGCTTGGTTACAAGAGGAAGGGATTTACTGGTCAGTGGACTGCTTCCGCTGTCGGCCCAAGTTTTTGAACTTGTCACTGACTTATTATGAATGCGCTGCAGGTGACGTATAAGGGAGGATGTTCCGAGGTGGTTAACGTCCTTACCCCTACTTATTACAGCTTGACAAAGGGAACACACGGCTTGACACCTGTTGTCCGCATTTCTGGTGAAATACTTCCACACCGAAGAGCTGATTTTTTTGGTATTTTCACCAGGCATGTCAACGGCCATATTCCTACCACGGACAACAGGTGTCTCCCCGGGTGCCTGACTTAAACAAACCACCTCACCATCAGAATCCTCCTGGTCAATTTCCTCCCCAGCGCCAGCAACACCCATATCCTCCTCATCCTGGTGTACTTCAACACTGACATCTTCAATCTGACTATCAGGAACTGGACTGCGGGTGCTCCTTCCATCACTTGCAGGGGGCGTGCAAATGGTGGAAGGCGCATGCTCTTCACGTCCAGTGTTGGGAAGGTCAGGCATCGCAACCGACACAATTGGAGTCGGACTCTCCTTGTGGATTTGGGATTTCGAAGAACGCACAGTTCTTTGCGGTGCTACTGCTTTTGCCAGCTTTAGTCTTTTCATTTTTCTAGCGAGAGGCTGAGTGCTTCCATCCTCATGTGAAGCTGAACCACTAGCCATGAACATAGGCCAGGGCCTCAGCCGTTCCTTGCCACTCCGTGTGGTAAATGGCATATGTCACGATCCGGGTATCTGGACGCCATTACTTACCCTTCAGATGCCTCCTAAGGCTGGCTCAGCGTTCCAGGACCGGATTCCGCTGTTCCTGAGTTTCCACATGCAGAATGTCAGAGTGGTGATTTCATCAGCCGCAGCCTCCGCTGTGCCCGCGTGGTTAAATGTGCGCTTGTCAGTCTGGCGTCTCCTGTGGCCGGCGTCGCCATTACTGTTTCAATTCTCACATGGATTACAAACCAAACTTCCCTCCAAGTGTCTGCATGGGCGCAGCCATCTTGGATTTTGTCATCTGATTATTTCCACCAATCTGCTGTCTGTATTGTTGATTTGCATAATTGCCTAGCCAACCCCTTCCTTGCTGCAGGTATAAGTATGCTGTGCCTGAGCAAGGAAGGCGTCAGTGCTTTGGTTGTCTAACCTAGTTCCAGTTTGTCTCTCTCCTGTGGTTGTCTTCCAGGTTCCAGCTCCTGTCTCCAGACTTCTGCTATAGAGACCCGCACCAGCATTCCATCTGCGGTGTAGCCTGACTCTCCGATCCATTCTGGACTCACCTGTTTCCAGTTACAACAATCACCTGCTTCCAGCCCAGCTTCCAGCAGTGTACAGCTTCTCTTAAAGGGCCGGTGTCCTTTCTGCAGTTTACCACTCTCCACCGGTATTATTATTTCACCGCTCTCAAACAATCACCTGCTTCCAGCCCAGCTTCCAGCAGTGTATAGCTTCTCTTAAAGGGCCGGTGTCCTTTTCTACAGTTTACCACTCTCCACCGGTATTATTATTTCACCGCTCTCAAACTCCAAACTTCATTATTATTTCATCGCTCTCAAGTTCGTTTATTATTTAACTGGTTCCAGCCAGTATCCACTCCGTACCAACAACAGTCTGGTTCCAGCCAGTATCCACAGCAGCCGTTTTACCTTCAGCAGCCCAGCCTTTCCTGGAACATCAGCTGGTACGATCCTGGGTTCTCTCCATTGCTACAGTCAGGCCTGGTAAGGACTTTCCAACTAGAAGATTATAAGAACTGTCTCACACTACCAGTGCCTGTGGCCCTTGCCACCCTGTAGTACCCAGGAATAGTATTTGTCCTCTGTTGACTTTTATGTTTCCTTTTACTGCTGCTGTGTTACGGAGTTTGTCATAATAAACATCATTGACTTTTATCCTGGTTGTCGTGGTCACGCCTTCGGGCAGTTATTCTACATGTTACTTACATGTCTAGGGGTCTGATACAACCTCCCAGGTTCCGTTACATCTCAGCCCCTACAACTGAGGCTGCCTCCCGTCAGCTCAGGCCCTCAGTTGTGACAGTAAGCACTGACCTAATGAATCCAGCCGGAGACCAGGATCAAGCGGCCAGGCCGATGCAAGAACTGGCAGCCCGACTTGAACATCAGGAGGCTGCACAGGGCCACATCATCCGCTGTCTCCAGGATCTCTCTACACGGCTGGATGGGATTCAAACGACCCTCCGTGGACCTGGCACGTCCGGTGCGTCCACTATAGTGACACCAGCTGTAACCCCACCCACCTTACCCATTTCCAGTCCACATCTTCATCTTCCAACGCCAGCAAAATTTGATGGATCTCCAAGGTTCTGCAGGGGATTTCTCAACCAATGTGAAATCCACTTTGAGCTTCTACCTGGCAATTTCTTCAGTGACCGTACCAAAATTGCCTATATCATCTCCCTTCTCAGTGGCTCAGCCCTTGACTGGGCATCACCTTTATGGGAGAAGTCTGATCCCCTGCTATCCTCCTATACTGACTTTGTAGCTACATTCAGGCGCATCTTCGACGAGCCAGGCCGGATAACATCTGCTTCATCTGAGATTCTCCGTTTACGCCAGGGAACACGTACTGTGGGACAGTATCTTATACAGTTTAAAATCCTGGCATCCGAACTGGCATGGAACGACGAGGCCCTGTATGCTGCATTCTGGCATGGCTTATCAGAACGCATCAAGGATGAGTTAGCTACCAGAGACTTGCCCTCTAAGTTGGATGAGCTAATTTCTCTTTGCACGAAGGTTGATCTACGTTTCAGAGAGAGAGCAACCGAGCGAGGAAGATCATCTACTCCTAAATCTTCTGCTCCTCCTCCTCGTCAACCATCTCCATCCAAGGATGAGCCTATGCAAATTAGTCGTTCCCGTCTATCTCCCGCTGAGCGCCGAAGACGTCTCTCTGAGTCTCTCTGTCTCTACTGTGCAGCTCCGTCGCACACTATCAATGCCTGTCCCAAACGTCCGGGAAACTCCAGATCCTAGCTCGCCAAGGAGAGGGCCGGCTAGGAGTAATGATCTCCTCTCCATCTCCTCATGACTGTAACCTCCCAGTGTCGCTCCAAATTGCTCAACGTTACAGGAACGTCATTGCCCTCCTTGATTCCGGAGCAGCTGGGAATTTCATAACCGAAGCTTATGTTAAACGGTGGTCCCTACCCACCGAGAGACTGTCCTCGTCCATCTCTTTGACTGCCGTGGATGGCAGCAAGATTTTTGACGCAGTCATTTCCTTAAGGACTCTTCCAGTTCGTTTGAGAGTGGGAGTTCTTCATTCTGAGTATATTTCTTTTTTAGTGATTCCAAGAGCCACACATCCAGTGGTTTTAGGCCTTCCATGGCTCCGTCTCCACAACCCATCAATTGACTGGACGACTACGCAAATACTGGCATGGGGTCCCTCCTGTGCTGAGACTTGTTTAGCCAAAGTTCTTCCTGTTTGTTCTTCCTTCCCCAGGTCATCTGATGTTCCGCCTCCTCCATATCAAGACTTCACGGACGTGTTCAGTAAAGCCTCTGCTGATATCTTTCCTCCTCATAGAGAATGGGACTGCCCAATCGACCTCATTCCAGGGAAGGTTCCACCACGAGGTCGAACTTATCCATTGTCTCTGCCTGAGACACACTCCATGGAAGAGTACATCAAAGAGAACCTGGCGAAGGGTTTCATCCGACCATCTTCTTCTCCAGCCGGCGCAGGCTTCTTCTTCGTTAAGAAGAAAGACGGTGGTCTGCGTCCGTGCATCGATTACAGAGGTCTGAACGACATTACCGTCAAGAACCGATACCCTTTGCCCCTGATTACCGAGCTCTTTGATAGAGTTAGTGGTGCAACTATTTTCACAAAGCTGGACTTGAGGGGTGCCTACAATCTCATCCGAATCCGTGAGGGTGACGAGTGGAAGACCGCCTTTAACAGCCGTGACGGACATTATGAGTACCTCGTCATGCCCTTCGGATTGAGCAACGCTCCAGCAGTCTTCCAGCACTTCGTGAATGAGATTTTCAGGGACATCTTGTACCGCCATGTCGTGGTTTATCTAGACGACATCCTCATCTTTGCTAATAATCTCGAAGATCATCGTTTCTGGGTAAAAGAGGTTCTTTCCCGTCTCCGTGTCAATCACCTCTATTGTAAATTGGAGAAGTGTGTGTTTGAAGTTAAAACCATTCCGTTTCTAGGTTACATTGTGTCCGGTTCCGGACTAGAGATGGATCCTGAGAAACTCCATGCAATCCAGAATTGGCCTATACCCTTAAGCCTCAAAGGGGTCCAGAGGTTCTTAGGGTTCGCCAATTATTATAGAAAATTTATACGAGACTTTTCCACCATCGTGGCGCCTATCACTGCATTAACCAAGAAAGGTGCTAATCCGTCCAAGTGGTCCGAGGAAGCTACACAGGCCTTTCACCTTCTGAAGCAACGGTTCATCTCTGCACCAGTTCTGAAACAGCCCGACACCGACTCTCCTTTTATCTTAGAGGTAGATGCCTCCTCCGTTGGAGTAGGAGCGGTGTTATCCCAGAGGGCCAAAGATGGACATCTACATCCTTGCAGTTTCTTCTCCCGGAAGTTCTCCCCAGCTGAGCGCAACTATGCCATTGGCGATCAGGAGTTGCTAGCCATCAAGCTCGCTCTGGAGGAGTGGAGATACCTGTTGGAGGGAGCTTCCCACTCAATCACCATACTTACCGACCACAAAAATCTTTTATATCTCAAAGGCGCACAATGTCTGAATCCTCGTCAGGCCAGATGGGCACTTTTCTTTTCTAGGTTTGACTTTAAACTCCAGTTCTGTCCGGGTTCTCAGAATCGTAAGGCCGATGCCCTTTCCCGCTCATGGGAGCAAGAAAATGAGTCCGAGTCTGCAGACAAGCATCCTATTATTAATCCGTTGGCATTCTCCACGGTAGGGATGGACTCTACGCCTCCACCAGGGAAAAGTTTTGTTAAGCCAGTTCTAAGGAAGAAGCTCATGCATTGGGCCCATGCTTCCCGTTTTGCTGGACATACAGGCATTCAGAAAACCCTTGAATTTATTTCTAGGTCCTACTGGTGGCCAACTCTGAAGAAGGACGTTATGGAATTTATTGCCTCCTGCCCAAAGTGTGCCCAACACAAAGTCTCCCGCCAGTCGCCTGCGGGGCAACTGGTTCCATTATCTGTTCCCCGTCGACCTTGGACCCATTTGTCGATGGACTTTGTTTCCGATCTACCTATCTGCAACAAGTTTAATACCATCTGGGTGGTAGTTGACCGGTTCACCAAGATGGCACATTTCATCCCTCTCACCGGTCTTCCGTCAGCTTCCAAGTTGGCTCAAGTGTTTATACAAGAGATCTTCCGACTTCACGGTCTTCCTGAAGAGATCATCTCGGATCGTGGAGTACAATTTGTAGCCAAATTTTGGCGAAGTTTGTGTCAAGCCCTCCAAGTCAAGTTAAAGTTTTCCACGGCTTACCATCCTCAGACCAATGGTCAAACCGAGAGGGTGAATCAGGACTTGGAGGCCTTCCTCCGTATATATGTGTCTTCCTCTCAAGATGACTGGGTTCAACTCCTTCCTTGGGCCGAGTTCAGCCACAACAATCAATACCATTCCTCATCTTCTTCTACACCATTCTTCATTAATTATGGATTCCACCCTAAAGTCCCAGAATTCCAACCGCTTCCCGCAACTTCTGTTCCAGCAGTGGATGTCACCTTGCGTCAGTTTTCAAATAACTGGAGGAACGTCCGCGCAGCCCTGCTTAAAGCCTCATTCAGGTATAAGAAGTTTGCCGATAGGAAGCGTAGAGCGGTTCCTGCTCTCAAGGTGGGTGATCGTGTGTGGCTGTCCACGAAGAATTTGAGGTTGAGAGTTCCCAGCATGAAATTTGCACCTCGCTACATCGGACCCTTCAAGATTGAACAAGTCATCAATCCTGTTGCCTACAGGTTACAGTTACCATCCTTCTTGAAAATACCCAGGAGATTTCATGTTTCTTTGTTGAAACCGCTGATCCTGAATCGGTTTCATTCCGCACTTCCTCCAGCTCCCAAAGTTCAGACTCAACGGGGAGTCGAGTACGAGGTGGCCAAGATTTTAAACTCACGTTTCCGTTACGGTCAGTTACAATACCTCATTGACTGGAAGGGCTATGGTCCTGAAGAACGCTCTTGGACCAATGCCTCAGACGTCCATGCTCCTGCCTTGGTCCGAAATTTCCACGCAAAGTTTCCTTTAAAGCCTAAGAAGTGTCCTGGGGCCACTCCTAAAGGGGGGGGGTGCTGTCACGATCCGGGTATCTGGACGCCATTACTTACCCTTCAGATGCCTCCTAAGGCTGGCTCAGCGTTCCAGGACCGGATTCCGCTGTTCCTGAGTTTCCACATGCAGAATGTCAGAGTGGTGATTTCATCAGCCGCAGCCTCCGCTGTGCCCGCGTGGTTAAATGTGCGCTTGTCAGTCTGGCGTCTCCTGTGGCCGGCGTCGCCATTACTGTTTCAATTCTCACATGGATTACAAACCAAACTTCCCTCCAAGTGTCTGCATGGGCGCAGCCATCTTGGATTTTGTCATCTGATTATTTCCACCAATCTGCTGTCTGTATTGTTGATTTGCATAATTGCCTAGCCAACCCCTTCCTTGCTGCAGGTATAAGTATGCTGTGCCTGAGCAAGGAAGGCGTCAGTGCTTTGGTTGTCTAACCTAGTTCCAGTTTGTCTCTCTCCTGTGGTTGTCTTCCAGGTTCCAGCTCCTGTCTCCAGACTTCTGCTATAGAGACCCGCACCAGCATTCCATCTGCGGTGTAGCCTGACTCTCCGATCCATTCTGGACTCACCTGTTTCCAGTTACAACAATCACCTGCTTCCAGCCCAGCTTCCAGCAGTGTACAGCTTCTCTTAAAGGGCCGGTGTCCTTTCTGCAGTTTACCACTCTCCACCGGTATTATTATTTCACCGCTCTCAAACAATCACCTGCTTCCAGCCCAGCTTCCAGCAGTGTATAGCTTCTCTTAAAGGGCCGGTGTCCTTTTCTGCAGTTTACCACTCTCCACCGGTATTATTATTTCACCGCTCTCAAACTCCAAACTTCATTATTATTTCATCGCTCTCAAGTTCGTTTATTATTTAACTGGTTCCAGCCAGTATCCACTCCGTACCAACAACAGTCTGGTTCCAGCCAGTATCCACAGCAGCCGTTTTACCTTCAGCAGCCCAGCCTTTCCTGGAACATCAGCTGGTACGATCCTGGGTTCTCTCCATTGCTACAGTCAGGCCTGGTAAGGACTTTCCAACTAGAAGATTATAAGAACTGTCTCACACTACCAGTGCCTGTGGCCCTTGCCACCCTGTAGTACCCAGGAATAGTATTTGTCCTCTGTTGACTTTTATGTTTCCTTTTACTGCTGCTGTGTTACGGAGTTTGTCATAATAAACATCATTGACTTTTATCCTGGTTGTCGTGGTCACGCCTTCGGGCAGTTATTCTACATGTTACTTACATGTCTAGGGGTCTGATACAACCTCCCAGGTTCCGTTACATCTCAGCCCCTACAACTGAGGCTGCCTCCCGTCAGCTCAGGCCCTCAGTTGTGACAGCATATTGGCAAGTTTACGCTTCTCCTCCGACAATTTTATTTTAGGTTTTGGAGTCCTTTTTTTACTGATATTTGGTGTTTTGGATTTGACATGCTCTGTACTATGACATTGGGCATCGGCCTTGGCAGACGACGTTGCTGGCATTTCATCGTCTCGGCCATGACTAGTGGCAGCAGCTTCAGCACGAGGTGGAAGTGGATCTTGATCTTTCCCTAATTTTGGAACCTCAACATTTTTGTTCTCCATATTTTAATAGGCACAACTAAAAGGCACCTCAGGTAAACAATGGAGATGGATGGATTGGATACTAGTATACAATTATGGACGGGCTGCCGAGTGCCGACACAGAGGTAGCCACAGCCATGAACTACCGCACTGTACTGTGTCTGCTGCTAATATATAGACTGGTTGATAAAGAGATAGTATACTCGTAACTAGTATGTATGTATAAAGAAAGAAAAAAAAACCACGGTTAGGTGGTATATACAATTATGGACGGGCTGCCGAGTGCCGACACAGAGGTAGCCACAGCCGTGAACTACCGCACTGTACTGTGTCTGCTGCTAATATATAGACTGGTTGATAAAGAGATAGTATACTCGTAACTAGTATGTATGTATAAAGAAAGAAAAAAAACCACGGTTAGGTGGTATATACAATTATGGACGGGCTGCCGAGTGCCGACACAGAGGTAGCCACAGCCGTGAACTACCGCACTGTACTGTGTCTGCTGCTAATATAGACTGGTTGATAAAGAGATAGTATACTCGTAACTAGTATGTATGTATAAAGAAAGAAAAAAAAACCACGGTTAGGTGGTATATACAATTATGGACGGGCTGCCGAGTGCCGACACAGAGGTAGCCACAGCCGTGAACTACCGCACTGTACTGTGTCTGCTGCTAATATAGACTGGTTGATAAAGAGATAGTATACTCGTAACTAGTATGTATGTATAAAGAAAGAAAAAAAAACCACGGTTAGGTGGTATATACAATTATGGACGGGCTGCCGAGTGCCGACACAGAGGTAGCCACAGCCGTGAACTACCGCACTGTACTGTGTCTGCTGCTAATATAGACTGGTTGATAAAGAGATAGTATACTCGTAACTAGTATGACTATAAAGAAAGAAAAAAAAACCACGGTTAGGTGGTATATACAATTATGGACGGGCTGCCGAGTGCCGACACAGAGGTAGCCACAGCCGTGAACTACCGCACTGTACTGTGTCTGCTGCTAATATATAGACTGGTTGATAAAGAGATAGTATACTCGTAACTAGTATGTATGTATAAAGAAAGAAAAAAAAACCACGGTTAGGTGGTATATACAATTATGGACGGGCTGCCGAGTGCCGACACAGAGGTAGCCACAGCCGTGAACTACCGCACTGTACTGTGTCTGCTGCTAATATAGACTGGTTGATAAAGAGATAGTATACTCGTAACTAGTATGACTATAAAGAAAGAAAAAAAAACCACGGTTAGGTGGTATATACAATTATGGACGGGCTGCCGAGTGCCGACACAGAGGTAGCCACAGCCGTGAACTACCGCACTGTACTGTGTCTGCTGCTAATATAGACTGGTTGATAAAGAGATAGTATACTCGTAACTAGTATGTATGTATAAAGAAAGAAAAAAAAAAACCACGGTTAGGTGGTATATACAATTATGGACGGGCTGCCGAGTGCCGACACAGAGGTAGCCACAGCCGTGAACTACCGCACTGTACTGTGTCTGCTGCTAATATATAGACTGGTTGATAAAGAGATAGTATACTCGTAACTAGTATGTATGTATAAAGGAAAAAAAAAAAAACCACGGTTAGGTGGTATATACAATTATGGACGGGCTGCCGAGTGCCGACACAGAGGTAGCCACAGCCGTGAACTACCGCACTGTACTGTGTCTGCTGCTAATATATAGACTGGTTGATAAAGAGATAGTATACTCGTAACTAGTATGTATGTATAAAGAAAGAAAAAAAAACCACGGTTAGGTGGTATATACAATTATGGACGGGCTGCCGAGTGCCGACACAGAGGTAGCCACAGCCGTGAACTACCGCACTGTACTGTGTCTGCTGCTAATATATAGACTGGTTGATAAAGAGATAGTATACTCGTAACTAGTATGTATGTATAAAGAAAGAAAAAAAAAACCACGGTTAGGTGGTATATACAATTATGGACGGGCTGCCGAGTGCCGACACAGAGGTAGCCACAGCCGTGAACTACCGCACTGTACTGTGTCTGCTGCTAATATAGACTGGTTGATAAAGAGATAGTATACTCGTAACTAGTATGTATGTATAAAGAAAGAAAAAAAAACCACGGTTAGGTGGTATATACAATTATGGACGGGCTGCCGAGTGCCGACACAGAGGTAGCCACAGCCGTGAACTACCGCACTGTACTGTGTCTGCTGCTAATATAGACTGGTTGATAAAGAGATAGTATACTCGTAACTAGTATGACTATAAAGAAAGAAAAAAAAACCACGGTTAGGTGGTATATACAATTATGGACGGGCTGCCGAGTGCCGACACAGAGGTAGCCACAGCCGTGAACTACCGCACTGTACTGTGTCTGCTGCTAATATAGACTGGTTGATAAAGAGATAGTATACTACTAATATTATATATACTGGTGGTCAGGTCACTGGTCACTAGTCACACTGGCAGTGGCACTCCTGCAGCAAAAGTGTGCACTGTTTAATTTTAATATAATATTATGTACTCCTGGCTCCTGCTATAACCTATAACTGGCACTGCAGTGCTCCCCAGTCTCCCCCACAATTATAAGCTGTGTGAGCTGAGCACAGTCAGATATATATATACATTGATGCAGCACACTGGGCTGAGCAGTGCACACAGATATGGTATGTTAAACTCTAAAAACATATACCATATAAGAATATGTATATTACAAGGAAGCGCATATATATAATCTATTTGATTAAAAATTGTAAATATTTTTTATTTAGTATTCAATTTTCTTAATAATGCATGACATAATAAAACCTTAAAACACACCAAATCTGCAGTGCAAAGAAGTCCAGAAACTGTGACTATTACCGTCCAGATAACCATATACCGCTGGAGCTCCAATAAGGATTTTCTTTAAGCACACTAAGTGCTATTTTTGTAACTCCCCGGTGAAAAGCTGGTTATTTTAAAGTGATATCCGTTGTTACTTTGTATCCACTAGCCAGAACAATATATTTTGTAGGAACTGCAAATGTTCACAATGTGCCTGCCGCACAGCAGCTAGTGTCCCCTTTCTCACCCCACCGCCAATGATTATTGCTCACCACAGCCGTACGTTGAAGCCTCAGTGCGGCTAGATCTTAAATGGTTAGTACCGAAGTTCTCTGGCGGGAGCGGCGGTAACAGCAGCGTCCACGGGGGAAGGGTGCACACTTTCAAAGTTGGTTTTAAAAGATTCTTCCAAAGTGTTCTCTGGCATAGAGGGATTCTGGACAGCCTGCCGGTGTTTAAAATGGATCCTTAACGCGTTTCTCCGTGCTTCCAATCTCACGGTTTCATCAGAAGGTATTGAGGTGCATTAGATTGTCCGTATTTAAATACCAGGTACCCAATCAATGGAGAGCATTAATTAATTAAACTTTTACAGGTGTGTTGATCTTCTAAACCTGTGTTATCATCTCTCATTAGTTCACACATTAAAAACTATAATAAACTATAACATAAGGCAACAACCTACTTATATTCATTATACAAATATAGAGAACCATTTCGTTTATAGTATATATTCCGTATTATTCATTTATTTATTTGCACAAGAGACATAGGAGTTAATTTTCATTTTAAATCTTTTTAGATGATAACTATCCTTTCTTATAGCTCAAAATAATGTGCAGCCGTGTAATAGTCACAGTTTCTGGACTTCTTTGCACTGCAGATTTGGTGTGTTTTAAGGTTTTATTATGTCATGCATTATTAAGAAAATTGAATACTAAATAAAAAATATTTACAATTTTTAATCAAATAGATTATATATATGCGCTTCCTTGTAATATACATATTCTTATATGGTATATGTTTTTAGTGTTCAAGTTTGGAGTAAGGTAGAATACTCTATTGGGAGCTGCAAATATATCATTTAAAATTGGTACCCATCTAAGGAGTTAGTTTTAGTGCGCTTGATTGTTACACAGGTTTGACAGTTGAAATCATTAGTGGTTAGACAGTCAAAGCTGTGTGGTTTTGTTTTGGTGTTTTTTCTACTAAGTTTTGAGCAGCACTTGTTATTATGGCAACACGTAGAGACATAGGAGAGAGAAATACCAGACGTAACTTGATTTTGAATGAATTAATAAATAAAGAAAATGTGGGAGAGGATGATCAAATTAACCCCCTGGATATGCATCAATTATTCAGCAGATTAGAAAATCTACTAAAGGCCGAAACTCGGCACTGGTTAGATAAAATGCTATTGACGAGATATGTAAAAGAAAAGATGATACCCAGAGGGTTAAGGATATTCAAGTCATGCTCATTTAAAGAGGATGACAAATTAACCGAAAAATGGAATAATATACTTGATACATGTTCCTTTGCACTTATGGAGTTATTAATTTCATATAGAGATGACAAAGTTAAGGCCATCTCTATAGAAATCGAAAATATACAAAAATTATTGCAACCATTTGAAGTTAGAACTGACTTTAGGAACTTTGATCGTATCGTTAATGGTAAAGTCGAGGAGTTCGAACAGACTATTATTACAAATAAAAATAAAAAATTATCAAGGGATCAAGGAGACTACAAACAGGGCCAAGTGAGATCCTATAATAGGAGACATAGAATAAATTCGGAAAGTTTTAGATCTACCAGTAGATCGAGAAACAACAGACAACAAATTCCCTCTAGGGATAGAATTACATATAGAGAAAAAGAACGATTCCATCATAATACAGTTCCGCAGAAAGAACAAAGGAGAGAATATGTACGTGAGTCTGGACAAATATCTCAACAGTATAATAAACACAAAAGAAGTCCAGACAATAGGACAAGGGCATACACACAAGGAGCTAGACCAAAAACTACTCCTAGGAACACCGAACCACATATGGAAGATACTTCCACATCTTTTTTAGACCAGAGACTGTATCCAATATGGAAAAACAAGAACAGATATCAGGTCTTACAAACCAATTCTCCCAAAAGAAAAGAGCTAGATACAGAGGAAGAAGAGGAGGAAGAAGGGAATCTATCAAAAAGCGCAAGGAAAAACTAAGAAATAAAGGTCTATTTAATCTTTCTTCACGTGTACTTAGTGAAAGTGAAAAGGCACTAATTGCTAAGGGTCTTAAATTCGCACCATCACAAAAACCTGATTTATTCGGACTCTATATAGAGCTTAATCGATATACTCGAGATTTATGTAGAAAACGCTACTTCGCTACTAAATGTTTGAAAAAACAAGGCGAAGAGGGATATCCTATAATTTTGGATGATGCGGATTTATTGCCTTTAAATATTCTTATTGAATTAAAACAAGAAAACAACAGTCAGACTAGTGAGATACCTTTGTATGAGGCTGATAAGAATAAGAAAGGCCCCTTTAAAAAGAAATCAGAATTCTATCCCACTAATCAACTTAGTGGGGGAATTGAGACCTTTTTTAATATAACTTTAAATGACATGAGATCACTATGTCAAAATTCAAAGACATTAATGAAAAAGCGAGATAATTTACATTCCCAAGAGAGAAGGGCCATGAATAGTCTAACTAAAGATAAATCACTTACTATTAGGGTTGCAGATAAAGGCGGGGGGACGGTGGTACAAAACACTGAGGATTATTTGAAGGAGGCTTATAGACAATTGAATAGTACATTGTTCTATAAAACACTTGAATCTGACCCCACCTCCAGATATCAGAAAGAACTAAAAGAGTTCCTGGATGTGGCGCTAGATGAGGGGGCGATATCCAAGTCTGAGTATTTTTTCTTATTTATTACACACCCAGTTATTCCCACATATTATCACCTCCCAAAAATTCACAAGTCACTACATGCACCTCCTGGGCGTCCCATAATATCTGGTGTAGGGTCCCTCACTTCAAATTTATCTGCCTTTGTTGATTATTATTTACAGCCACATGTTATAAGTCTCAGATCATATATTAGAGATTCCACCCACTTTATTAATCTAATTAAAGATATAAAATGGAAAAATAGTTATCTATTTATGACTTGTGATGTGGAGTCATTGTACTCCAATATACCCCACAAATTGGGGCTTGAGGCACTTGAAATCACATTAAGCATGGATAAATCATTGGATATAGTCAAAAGACGGTTTATTTTGGAGGCGGTCAAATTTATTATGACTCACAATTATTTCACATTTAATACCAAATTTTACTTACAGATATTGGGTGTGGCAATGGGCACTAGGTTCGCCCCGAGTTTAGCTAACATCTATATGGGTCACCTAGAAGACAAGTATGTCTGGGGTGGTCCATTCGGGGCGAACCTGGTGCTATATGGAAGATATATTGATGACATGTTTTTTATCTGGGATGGGGATGTGCATCAGATAGAGGAATTCTTGACATATCTTAATAATAATGAATTTGGGTTATCCTTCACGAGCACAGTACACAAATCTTCAATAACTTTCTTGGATATCGCCCTCAGAATAGAAAATAATTATATCGATACCTCTACTTTTAAAAAAGAGGTTGATACTAATAATTTCTTAAATTATCATAGTTGTCACCACCGCCCCTGGCTCAATAATATACCAAAAAGCCAGTACCTTAGACTCCGTAGAAATTGTTCAACAATTGAACAATTTGAAATTCAAGCTTTAGAATTAACGCAAGCATTTAAAGAAAAGAATTACCCTTTAGATATCATAGAACATGCGTTTGATGAGGCTTTGAAATGCGATAGAGAGTCCCTTCTTACTTATAAAAAGAAAGAAGATGTAAAAGATTCCATTAATGATGGTCAACCTAGATTCATAACAAAATATAATGCTTGTTCAAAAGAGATCAAACGTATTATTCAGAAGAATTATCCTATTTTAAAAACTGATAAGATCCTATCAAAAGAATTAATAGATAAACCACAAGTTATCTTTAAAAAGGCTTCGAGTTTGAAAAACTTTTTGGCACCTAGTCACTATGAATCTATAAAAAATGGTCCTAATAACAAAAGTACATGGCTACAGAAGCTCCATACGGAAAAGGGGAACTATAGATGCAGAAAACTAGGATGCTCCACATGTAGCACTATGTTAGATAAAAGCACAACCATTACATCCTATTCAAATGGGACCACGTTTGATATACAACAACATATTAACTGCCGTACCACATATGTTATATATGTAATTACGTGTGTATGTGGCATACAATACGTAGGCCGTACGACTAGAATGTTACACATTAGATGCTTAGAACATAAAAACAATATAAGACGGGGGGTTAGTACACACAGTTTAGTGCGACATGTGAAGTATAAACATCATAGTAATGTTTCAGGGATCAGGATACAAGGAGTGGAACATGTTAAAAGTACAACAAGAGGGGGGGATAGATTCAATCTTCTATGTAAACGCGAAGCGTTTTGGATCTTCTCCCTGGGTACATTGTTTCCGAATGGTTTGAATGATTCAATTGAGATGAACAATATATAGGACATCCCAATGAGCAATATGACATATGACTGCATAATGTATAAAGAAAGAGACCCCTGGGGAACATTATTGGGTCTATACTCTCTGAAGGATTAAAAATAAAAATAACATTTAAGAGCATGAGAGAGAGAGTGCTATATATATATACACACACACAAAAAATGTGGGAAAGCTAAAATGAATATATGGTATGTGTATATATAGATCAAAATTATAAAGGGCTTACACTATAAATATCTGAGGGATTTATTAATCATATAAGACTATGTTATTGTATGATAAGCCTGATTCTCTTCCGAATAATATGTTTAGTGACAATTATGTTTATATAAAGATTTTTATATGTATTAATAAATCAAAATTATTACATCTATATGAGATACGAAATACAATCGTGTTAAGAAAGTGTGTATATATTCGAGATATTTCTTAGAATCAAGTTACGTCTGGTTTTGATAATTCTAGTAAGTATAATTAATATATAAAATAAATATCTAATGAATATGAAATAAATTGAAAATCTTTTTTCCTGTGCTCTGAGGGTGATTCGAACCCGGGTCTGCCCGGTTGCAGGTGGAGGCCTCAGCCTCTTGAGCCACACGGCTGCACATTATTTTGAGCTATAAGAAAGGATAGTTATCATCTAAAAAGATTTAAAATGAAAATTAACTCCTATGTCTCTTGTGCAAATAAATAAATGAATAATACGGAATATATACTATAAACGAAATGGTTCTCTATATTTGTATAATGAATATAAGTAGGTTGTTGCCTTATGTTATAGTTTATTATAGTTTTTAATGTGTGAACTAATGAGAGATGATAACACAGGTTTAGAAGATCAACACACCTGTAAAAGTTTAATTAATTAATGCTCTCCATTGATTGGGTACCTGGTATTTAAATACGGACAATCTAATGCACCTCAATACCTTCTGATGAAACCGTGAGATTGGAAGCACGGAGAAACGCGTTAAGGATCCATTTTAAACACCGGCAGGCTGTCCAGAATCCCTCTATGCCAGAGAACACTTTGGAAGAATCTTTTAAAACCAACTTTGAAAGTGTGCACCCTTCCCCCGTGGACGCTGCTGTTACCGCCGCTCCCGCCAGAGAACTTCGGTACTAACCATTTAAGATCTAGCCGCACTGAGGCTTCAACGTACGGCTGTGGTGAGCAATAATCATTGGCGGTGGGGTGAGAAAGGGGACACTAGCTGCTGTGCGGCAGGCACATTGTGAACATTTGCAGTTCCTACAAAATATATTGTTCTGGCTAGTGGATACAAAGTAACAACGGATATCACTTTAAAATAACCAGCTTTTCACCGGGGAGTTACAAAAATAGCACTTAGTGTGCTTAAAGAAAATCCTTATTGGAGCTCCAGCGGTATATGGTTATCTGGACGGTAATAGTCACAGTTTCTGGACTTCTTTGCACTGCAGATTTGGTGTGTTTTAAGGTTTTATTATGTCATGCATTATTAAGAAAATTGAATACTAAATAAAAAATATTTACAATTTTTAATCAAATAGATTATATATATGCGCTTCCTTGTAATATACATATTCTTATATGGTATATGTTTTTAGTGTTCAAGTTTGGAGTAAGGTAGAATACTCTATTGGGAGCTGCAAATATATCATTTAAAATTGGTACCCATCTAAGGAGTTAGTTTTAGTGCGCTTGATTGTTACACAGGTTTGACAGTTGAAATCATTAGTGGTTAGACAGTCAAAGCTGTGTGGTTTTGTTTTAGATATGGTATGTGACTGAGTCACTGTGTGTATCGTTTTTTTCAGGCAGAGAACGGATATATTAAATAAAACAAACAACTGCACTGTCTGGTGGTCACTGTGGTCGTCAGTCACTAAACTCTGCACTCTCTTCTACAGTATCACAGCCTCAGGTCAATCTCTCTCTCTCTCTCTCAACCCTAATCTAAATGGAGAGGACGCCAGCCACGTCCTCTCCCTATCAATCTCAATGCACGTGTGAAAATGGCGGCGACGCGCGGCTCCTTATATAGAATCCGAGTCTCGCGAGAATCCGACAGCGTCATGATGACGTTCGGGCGCGCTCGGGTTAACCGAGCAAGGCGGGAGGATCCGAGTCTGCTCGGACCCGTGAAAAAAACATGAAGTTCGTGCGGGTTCGGATTCAGAGAAACCGAACCCGCTCATCTCTAGTTATTATGGCCACTAATAGTGTTATTATTGCCACTAATAGACTTCTATAATAATTTCCTATATTAGTTTGGCTTTTTAGTAGAGATGAGCGGGTTCGGTTTCTCTGAATCCGAACCCGCACGAACTTCATGTTTTTTTTCACGGGTCCGAGCGACTCGGATCTTCCCGCCTTGCTCGGTTAACCCGAGCGCGCCCGAACGTCATCATGACGCTGTCGGATTCTCGCGAGACTCGGATTCTATATAAGGAGCCGCGCGTCGCCGCCATTTTCACACGTGCATTGAGATTGATAGGGAGAGGACGTGGCTGGCGTCCTCTCCATTTAGATTAGGAGAGAGAGAGAGAGATTGACCTGAGGCTGATACTGTAGAAGAGAGTGCAGAGTTTAGTGACTGACCACAGTGACCACCAGCAGTGCAGTTGTTTTATTTAATATATCCGTTCTCTGCCTGAAAAAAACGGTACACACAGTGACTCAGTCACATACCATATCTGTGTGCACTGCTCAGCCCAGTGTGCTGCATGCCTGCATCATCTATGTATATATTATATATCTGACTGTGCTCAGCTCACACAGCTTATAATTGTGGGGGAGACTGGGGAGCACTGCAGTGCCAGTTATAGGTTATAGCAGGAGCCAGGAGTACAAGACAGTCACATACCATATCTGTGTGCACTGCTCAGCCCAGTGTGCTGCATCATCTATGTATATATTATATATCTGACTGTGCTCAGCTCACACAGCTTATAATTGTGGGGGAGACTGGGGAGCACTGCAGTGCCAGTTATAGGTTATAGCAGGAGCCAGGAGTACATATTATATTAAAATTAAACAGTGCACACTTTTGCTGCAGGAGTGCCACTGCCAGTGTGACTGACCAGTGACCTGACCACACTGACCACCAGTATAGTTAGTAGTATACTATATTGTGATTGCCTGAAAAAGTTAAACACTCGTCGTGTGACTTCACTTGTGTGGTGTGTTTTTTTTTTATTCTATAAAAAACTCATTCTGCTGACAGACAGTGTCCAGCAGGTCCGTCATTATATAATATATATACCTGTCCGGCTGCAGTAGTGATATATATATATTTTTTATATCATTATTTATCATCCAGTCGCAGCAGACACAGTACGGTAGTTCACGGCTGTAGCTACCTCTGTGTCGGCACTCGGCAGTCCATCCATAATTGTATACCACCTACCCGTGGTTTTTTTTTCTTTCTTCTTTATACATACATACTACTACATCTCTTTATCAACCAGTCTATATTAGCAGCAGACACAGTACAGTACGGTAGTTCACGGCTGTGGCTACCTCTGTGTCGGCACTCGGCAGTCCGTCCATAATTGTATACCACCTAACCGTGGTTTTTTTTTCTTTCTTCTTTATACATACATACTACGACATCTCTTTATCAACCAGTCTATATTAGCAGCAGACACAGTACAGTACGGTAGTTCACGGCTGTGGCAACCTCTGTGTCGGCACTCGGCAGTCCGTCCATAATTGTATACCACCTAACCGTGGTTTTTTTTTCTTTCTTCTTCATACATACATACTACGACATCTCTTTATCAACCAGTCTATATTAGCAGCAGACACAGTACAGTACGGTAGTTCACGGCTGTGGCTACCTCTGTGTCGGCACTCGGCAGTCCGTCCATAATTGTATACCACCTAACCGTGGTTTTTTTTTCTTTCTTCTTTATACATACATACTACGACATCTCTTTATCAACCAGTCTATATTAGCAGCAGACACAGTACAGTACGGTAGTTCACGGCTGTGGCTACCTCTGTGTCGGCACTCGGCAGTCCGTCCATAATTGTATACCACCTAACCGTGGTTTTTTTTTCTTTCTTCTTCATACATACATACTACGACATCTCTTTATCAACCAGTCTATATTAGCAGCAGACACAGTACAGTACGGTAGTTCACGGCTGTGGCTACCTCTGTGTCGGCACTCGGCAGTCCGTCCATAATTGTATACCACCTACCCGTGGGTTTTTTTTCTTTCTTCTTTATACATACATACTACTACATCTCTTTATCAACCAGTCTATATTAGCAGCAGACACAGTACAGTACGGTAGTTCACGGCTGTGGCTACCTCTGTGTCGGCACTCGGCAGTCCGTCCATAATTGTATACCACCTACCCGTGGTTTTTTTTTCTTTCTTCTTCATACATACATACTACGACATCTCTTTATCAACCAGTCTATATTAGCAGCAGACACAGTACAGTACGGTAGTTCACGGCTGTGGCTACCTCTGTGTCGGCACTCGGCAGTCCGTCCATAATTGTATACCACCTAACCGTGTTTTTTTTTTCTTTCTTCTTCATACATACATACTACGACATCTCTTTATCAACCAGTCTATATTAGCAGCAGACACAGTACGGTAGTTCACGGCTGTAGCTACCTCTGTGTCGGCACTCGGCAGTCCGTCCATAATTGTATACTAGTATCCATCCATCTCCATTGTTTACCTGAGGTGCCTTTTAGTTGTGCCTATTAAAATATGGAGAACAAAAATGTTGAGGTTCCAAAATTAGGGAAAGATCAAGATCCACTTCCACCTCGTGCTGAAGCTGCTGCCACTAGTCATGGCCGAGACGATGAAATGCCAGCAACGTCGTCTGCCAAGGCCGATGCCCAATGTCATAGTACAGAGCATGTCAAATCCAAAACACCAAATATCAGTAAAAAAAGGACTCCAAAACCTAAAATAAAATTGTCGGAGGAGAAGCGTAAACTTGCCAATATGCCATTTACCACACGGAGTGGCAAGGAACGGCTGAGGCCCTGGCCTATGTTCATGGCTAGTGGTTCAGCTTCACATGAGGATGGAGGCACTCAGCCTCTCGCTAGAAAAATGAAAAGACTCAAGCTGGCAAAAGCAGTAGCACCGCAAAGAACTGTGCGTTCTTCGAAATCCCAAATCCACAAGGAGAGTCCAATTGTGTCGGTTGCGATGCCTGACCTTCCCAACACTGGACGTGAAGAGCATGCGCCTTCCACCATTTGCACGCCCCCTGCAAGTGCTGGAAGGAGCACCCGCAGTCCAGTTCCTGATAGTCAGATTGAAGATGTCAGTGTTGAAGTACACCAGGATGAGGAGGATATGGGTGTTGCTGGCGCTGGGGAGGAAATTGACCAGGAGGATTCTGATGGTGAGGTGGTTTGTTTAAGTCAGGCACCCGCGGAGACACCTGTTGTCCGTGGGAGGAATATGGCCGTTGACATGCCTGGTGAAAATACCAAAAAAATCAGCTCTTCGGTGTGGAACTATTTCAACAGAAATGCGGACAACAGGTGTCAAGCCGTGTGTTCCCTTTGTCAAGCTGTAATAAGTAGGGGTAAGGACGTTAACCACCTCGGAACATCCTCCCTTATACGTCACCTGCAGCGCATTCATAATAAGTCAGTGACAAGTTCAAAAACTTTGGGTGACAGTGGAAGCAGTCCACTGACCAGTAAATCCCTTCCTCTTGTAACCAAGCTCACGCAAACCACCCCACCAACTCCCTCAGTGTCAATTTCCTCCTTCCCCAGGAATGCCAATAGTCCTGCAGGCAATGTCACTGGCAATTCTGACGAGTCCTCTCCTGCCTGGCATTCCTCCGATGCATCCTTGCGTGTAACGCCTACTGCTGCTGGCGCTGCTGTTGTTGCTGCTGGGAGTCGATGGTCATCCCAGAGGGGAAGTCGTAAGCCCACTTGTACTACTTCCAGTAAGCAATTGACTGTTCAACAGTCCTTTGCGAGGAAGATGAAATATCACAGCAGTCATCCTGCTGCAAAGCGGATAACTGAGGCCTTGACAACTATGTTGGTGTTAGACGTGCGCCCGGTATCCGCCGTTAGTTCACAGGGAACTAGACAATTTATTGAGGCAGTGTGCCCCCGTTACCAAATACCATCTAGGTTCCACTTCTCTAGGCAGGCGATACCGAGAATGTACACGGACGTCAGAAAAAGACTCACCAGTGTCCTAAAAAATGCAGTTGTACCCAATGTCCACTTAACCACGGACATGTGGACAAGTGGAGCAGGGCAGGGTCAGGACTATATGACTGTGACAGCCCACTGGGTAGATGTATGGACTCCCGCCGCAAGAACAGCAGCGGCGGCACCAGTAGCAGCATCTCGCAAACGCCAACTCTTTCCTAGGCAGGCTACGCTTTGTATCACCGGTTTCCAGAATACGCACACAGCTGAAAACCTCTTACGGCAACTGAGGAAGATCATCGCGGAATGGCTTACCCCAATTGGACTCTCCTGTGGATTTGTGGCATCGGACAACGCCAGCAATATTGTGTGTGCATTAAATATGGGCAAATTCCAGCACGTCCCATGTTTTGCACATACCTTGAATTTGGTGGTGCAGAATTATTTAAAAAACGACAGGGGCGTGCAAGAGATGCTGTCGGTGGCCAGAAAAATTGCGGGACACTTTCGGCGTACAGGCACCACGTACAGAAGACTGGAGCACCACCAAAAACTACTGAACCTGCCCTGCCATCATCTGAAGCAAGAAGTGGTAACGAGGTGGAATTCAACCCTCTATATGCTTCAGAGGTTGGAGGAGCAGCAAAAGGCCATTCAAGCCTATACAATTGAGCACGATATAGGAGGTGGAATGCACCTGTCTCAAGCGCAGTGGAGAATGATTTCAACGTTGTGCAAGGTTCTGATGCCCTTTGAACTTGCCACACGTGAAGTCAGTTCAGACACTGCCAGCCTGAGTCAGGTCATTCCCCTCATCAGGCTTTTGCAGAAGAAGCTGGAGACATTGAAGGAGGAGCTAACACGGAGCGATTCCGCTAGGCATGTGGGACTTGTGGATGGAGCCCTTAATTCGCTTAACAAGGATTCACGGGTGGTCAATCTGTTGAAATCAGAGCACTACATTTTGGCCACCGTGCTCGATCCTAGATTTAAAGCCTACCTTGGATCTCTCTTTCCGGCAGACACAAGTCTGCTGGGGTTGAAAGACCTGCTGGTGAGAAAATTGTCAAGTCAAGCGGAACGCGACCTGTCAACATCTCCTCCTTCACATTCTCCCGCAACTGGGGGTGCGAGGAAAAGGCTCAGAATTCCGAGCCCACCCGCTGGCGGTGATGCAGGGCAGTCTGGAGCGACTGCTGATGCTGACATCTGGTCCGGACTGAAGGACCTGACAACGATTACGGACATGTCGTCTACTGTCACTGCATATGATTCCCTCACCATTGAAAGAATGGTGGAGGATTATATGAGTGACCGCATCCAAGTAGGCACGTCACACAGTCCATACTTATACTGGCAGGAAAAAGAGGCAATTTGGAGGCCATTGCACAAACTGGCTTTATTCTACCTAAGTTGCCCTCCCAAAAGTGTGTACTCCGAAAGAGTGTTTAGTGCCGCCGCTCACCTTGTCAGCAATCGGCGTACGAGGTTACATCCAGAAAATGTGGAGAAGATGATGTTCATTAAAATGAATTATAATCAATTCCTCCGCGGAGACATTGACCAGCAGCAATTGCCTCCACAAAGTACACAGGGAGCTGAGATGGTGGATTCCAGTGGGGACGAATTGATAATCTGTGAGGAGGGGGATGTACACGGTGATATATCGGAGGGTGATGATGAGGTGGACATCTTGCCTCTGTAGAGCCAGTTTGTGCAAGGAGAGATTAATTGCTTCTTTTTTGGGGGGGGTCCAAACCAACCCGTCATATCAGTCACAGTCGTGTGGCAGACCCTGTCACTGAAATGATGGGTTGGTTAAAGTGTGCATGTCCTGTTTTGTTTATACAACATAAGGGTGGGTGGGAGGGCCCAAGGACAATTCCATCTTGCACCTCTTTTTTCTTTTATTTTTCTTTGCGTCATGTGCTGTTTGGGGAGGGTTTTTTGGAAGGGACATCCTGCGTGACACTGCAGTGCCACTCCTAAATGGGCCCGGTGTTTGTGTCGGCCACTAGGGTCGCTAATCTTACTCACACAGTCAGCTACCTCATTGCGCCTCTTTTTTTCTTTGCGTCAGGTGCTGATTGGGGAGGGTTTTTTGGAAGGGACATCCTGCGTGACACTGCAGTGCCACTCCTAAATGGGCCCGGTGTTTGTGTCGGCCACTAGGGTCGCTAATCTTACTCACACAGTCAGCTACCTCATTGCGCCTCTTTTTTTCTTTGCGTCATGTGCTGATTGGGGAGGGTTTTTTGGAAGGGACATCCTGCGTGACACTGCAGTGCCACTCCTAAATGGGCCCGGTGTTTGTGTCGGCCACTAGGGTCGCTAATCTTACTCACACAGTCAGCTACCTCATTGCGCCTCTTTTTTTCTTTGCGTCATGTGCTGATTGGGGAGGGTTTTTTGGAAGGGACATCCTGCGTGACACTGCAGTGCCACTCCTAAATGGGCCCGGTGTTTGTGTCGGCCACTAGGGTCGCTAATCTTACTCACACAGTCAGCTACCTCATTGCGCCTCTTTTTTTCTTTGCGTCATGTGCTGATTGGGGAGGGTTTTTTGGAAGGGACATCCTGCGTGACACTGCAGTGCCACTCCTAAATGGGCCCGGTGTTTGTGTCGGCCACTAGGGTCGCTTATCTTACTCACACAGTCAGCTACCTCATTGCGCCTCTTTTTTTCTTTGCGTCATGTGCTGATTGGGGAGGGTTTTTTGGAAGGGACATCCTGCGTGACACTGCAGTGCCACTCCTAGATGGGCAAGGTGTTTGTGTCGGCCACTAGTGTCGCTTAGCTTAGTCATCCAGCGACCTTGGTGCAAATTTTAGGACTAAAAATAATATTGTGAGGTGTGAGGTATTCAGAATAGACTGAAAATGAGTGGAAATTATGGTTTTTGAGGTTAATAATAATATGGGATCAAAATGACCCCCAAATTCTATGATTTAAGCTGTTTTTTAGTGTTTTTTTAAAAAAACACCCGAATCCAAAACACACCCGAATCCGACAAAAAAAATTCGGTGAGGTTTTGCCAAAACGCGGTCGAACCCAAAACACGGCCGCGGAACCGAACCCAAAACCAAAACACAAAACCCGAAAAATTTCAGGCGCTCATCTCTACTTTTTAGGAGTACAGGCAGATTTTCTCATTTTCTCCTATGCTTATCCTTTGCCCTCTAGAATTATCGCACACATCCCATTATCTCCATTTTGGAATAGGATGGGTGAAAATGCTGATTTTTTGGTAGATAGGTGCGATAACCTTAGTCGCAAGTGCTATATAACCTCTAGCTCATCTTCCTACTCAGTGGTAATGAGACCCCCAGAGGTGAGTGGGGCGCACAGGGCAGTGGTGAGGAGATGGCACACAGGTAAAGGTATACGCTTGACATGTCAACACTGACAGAATGCCGACATTGTCAGAATATCAACACTGAAAATGTAGACAGAATGTTGACAACTGATTTTAGGGTTATGTGTAGGCTGCAGTCAGGGTTCAGGTCATTGGATAAGACCCCTTTCACACCGCCAATGCAGGATCCCACCCGGGAATTGGAAACGGGTCCTTCCTGGGTGGGATCTGGCATTGGACCCTAACGGCTGGCTTGGTTGCCATAGCAATGGGGGGGCGGACCCGGCAGTGGAGGCGGCACTGGGAGATGAGCTCATCTATGCTCAATGACCCGGGAACCTGTTCACGCAGCTACTAACCCGGTATTCAACCTGGGAATAACACTGCTTTGTTCCTGGGTTGAATTACTGGGTCAGGCGACCCGAGAATTCGACCATGGACCTTTCACATCGCACACCGACCCGCGTTGACCCAGCAATATGCCGGGTCGATACCGGGTTATTTGTGCAGTGTGAAAGGGGTATTACTCTATTGAAAACCAGATTGTCAACATGCTAACTCACAATGTCGACATACTGGCACTATCAACATTATGTCAGTGCCGACATTTGACTTTTCAAGATCCCAATCTGACCATGTCAATATTCAGATAACAGAAGTTTCCTACAGTATAAAGTATACTTATTGTGTGTTAGCGTAAGACACCACCGTTGTTAGAAGGTGCCTCTGGAAGATGCCTGTCTCTTTATTACTGAGCTAATAAGCAGGGAACAGTATTATTACCTCTTCTGGAAGGGC
Source organism: Pseudophryne corroboree (assembly GCF_028390025.1). Lineage (NCBI taxonomy): Eukaryota > Metazoa > Chordata > Amphibia > Anura > Myobatrachidae > Pseudophryne > Pseudophryne corroboree. The sequence continues at coordinate 469,620,834 of NC_086445.1, forward strand.
CCGCCACCACTGAAAGCTCCTTTTTCTCCTCCGGTGTTATGCGCCTTCTTTTGGCACCTGATAAGTACAATGAAAATGTTATTCTATATTTGCTCCTACACACATAGGGTCTGATGCAGAGCTAAAGTCTGTGCATGGAGCATATGTTGCTTGTTATCGCACTGCACATGTTCCATAACCAAGTCATACCATCTCAGACACATCGCCACATGTATAGAGTTGCGGCACTAGGAATTCTCCTGTAGGCTCATAGAGGGAGATATAGTGCACTGCAGGCTATACAGAGCTGTGCGCACACCTAAGTACACCTGTTGTCTGACAGATCTTATATACCAGGTATAGGGCTAGGTCACATGCAGACTGATAATGATACTGGTGTGCCAGGTATAGGGCTAGGTCACATGCAGACTGATGATGATACTGGTGTGCCAGGTATAGGGCTAGGTCACATGCAGACTGATGATGATACTGGTGTGCCAGGTATAGGGCTAGGTCACATGCAGACTGATGATGATGCTAGTGTGCCAGGTATAGGGCTAGGTCACATGCAGACTGATGATGATGATGATGATGCTGGTGTGCCAGGTATAGGGCTAGGTCACATGCAGACTGATGATGATGCTGGCGTGCCAGGTATAGGGCTAGGTCACATGCAGACTGATGATGATGCTGGTGTGCCAGGTATAGGGCTAGGTCACATGCAGACTGATGATGATACTGGTGTGCCAGGTATAGGGCTAGGTCACATGCAGACTGATGATGATGCTGGTGTGCCAGGTATAGGGCTAGGTCACATGCAGACTAATGATGATGCTGGTTTGCCAGGTATAGGGCTAGGTCACATGCAGACTGAGATGATGCTGGTGTACCAGGTATAGGGCTAGGTCACATGCAGACTGATGATGATGCTGGTGTGCCAGGTATAGGGCTAGGTCACATGCAGACTGATGATGATGCTGGTGTGCCAGGTATAGGGCTAGGTCACATGCAGACTGATGATGATACTGGTGTGTCAGGTATAGGGCTAGGTCACATGCAGACTGATGATGATACTGGTGTGCCAGGTATAGGGCTGGCTCATGTGCAGACTGATAATGATGCCAGTTGTGGACAGTGGTGCAGAGAGGGCGGGGAGCAGTTACTTTTTACCTGGGCCTTTTGGAGGGGCACTAAAGGGGTCCCTGGTCCAGCTGACCCCCCTCCCCCATTGCAGAGAGCCATCCAGGGAAAGAGAGAGCTTACTGCCGCTGCAGCAGAGCTGTGTGCTGAGCTGGGGAGAGAGGCACTGCAGCAGCAGTCAATACGCTTTGTGGCTGCACGGAGATTATATTTAAAAAAAAAATTAAGTAGATTATCTGGCTGTGCCCCCTCCTTTGCCCCCTTCTTGTACCAGGGCCTGGCAGACCTGTCGGTGCCCCTGGTTGTGGTACCAAGTGTATGGCTAGGGGAATTGTAGTCACTGATATGTGTGTAACTCTGCATATGAGATATCACTGGTATCAGTGATCCAGCCTATAGTCACCACACTGCTGTGACCCGGTCACTTACTGTTACTGGTAAGTGCACTTATAGCAGGGGGAGATTCTGACCTGTGAGACATCTGCAGCATCTGAGACAAGTAGTGGAGCGGATATGACTCAGGCTAAGGACAAGTGCACACATGCATTCATTATGGATTTAGTATAAGTTCTTTACATCTAATAATGGTGCTCTGATGCTGATCATCAGATAATGTAAATGAATGGACCTATATGCATGTTTTATGACAAGCATTCACTTTAATAAATGCTGATTTTGCCTGCAGCTTGTTCATAAGGGGCATATTAATCAATTATCAGGTTTTAGACCCAATAATTGTCATTTTTTATTGTTGCTATTTTATGGCAAGAAGACATTAAGTTGTACCCAGTAGTACTTATATACACATGCCGAATTTGTTATAACAGGAAAATTATACTTACAGGGAAGCTCCTCGTCTTTCCCCACGAAGTGCCCCTGGCATCGCTTCCTCTTCTCACCTGTCATTGCAGAATGGATATTGTATATTACAAGGTGGATTTATTTCATTTTATTCTTAGTACAGATATATAATTACAGGTTGAGTATCCCATATCCAAATATTCCGAAATACGGAATATTCCGAAATACGGACTTTTTTGAGTGAGAGTGAGATAGTGAAACCTTTGTTTTCTGATGACTCAATGTACACAAATTTTGTTTAATACACAAAGTTATTCAAAATATTGTATTAAATGACCTTCAGGCTGTGTGTATAAGGTGTATATGAAACATAAATGAATTGTGTGAATGTAGACACACTTTGTTTAATGCACAAAGTTATAAATAATATTGGCTAAAATTACCTTCAGGCTGTGTGTATAAGGTGTATATGTAACATAAATGGATTCTGTGCTTAGACTTAGGTCCCATCACCTTGATATCTCATTATGGTATGCAATTATTCCAAAATACGGAAAAATCCCATATCCAAAATACCTCTGGTCACAAGCATTTTGGATAAGGGATACTCAACCTGTATATAATAGCATAGTATTCATATTATGAACATTTAGGGATTTTTTTGTATGAACACGGTAAATAAATGTCTATTGGCGCTGTTGGTTCAGTGTTGTAGGCTAAGCCATGAATTATTGGCAAATCCTCCATAGATGAGGGAAGACAGTCCATCTCCTCACAACCTGATTGCTATATAACCTCTAGCTTCATCTTCCTACGCTGTGCTGACCTTGGAAATGAGACCCCCAGAGGTGAGTGGGGTCACTAAGGCAGCAGTGAGTAGATGGCACACATGTCCCAGTAGTGAGTGTGGTCTCTGGGGCAGTAGTGAGATGACAGACATGTCCAAGAGGTGAGTGAGGTGCCCTGGGCAGTGGTGAGGAGATTGCACACAGGTCCCAGTGGTGATTGGGGTCCCGGGGCAGCAGTGAGATGACACACAAGCCCCAGAGGTGAGTGGGGTCCCAGGGCAGCTGGGTGAAATGAGTACCCCCCCCCCCCCCCTCGCTCAGCACACATCGCGCTGTGCTGGGCGGGAGGAGAGATGTGTGCTGAGCAGTCTGTGACAGATCGCTCAGCACACATCTAAAGATGTGTACTGGCCTTAAGTGGTCTAACATTCGAGCCTCAGCTGGTGGTGGAAAGAGTTAAAAAGCATCTAAACTGAATTACACACTATCAAAATATCTGAAGTACCTGGAGACCTATATAGACCTCTGGCCCCCAGCTGCTTACTTAAAACATTAATTCCACAAGAGTGGATGTATGTGGTATTCATTCCCCCTACCCCCATCCCTGATAATCTGGTTAGTTCCTCTTCTGTTCTCAGAATGCCACAATGATAATAGGGTAATATGTTCAATCCCTTAAGGCCAGTACTGACGGGAGAGATGTGTGCTGAGCGATCTTAACAGAGACTGCTCAGCACACATATCTCCCCCCGCTCAGCATAGCACGATGTGCTGAGCGAGGGGGGCATGACAGGGGGCCGCTCACTTCTAGCAGCGCTGAAGTGAGCGACCCATTAAATTGTGCCTGCATGCAGGCCCAATCTAGCACCGGCGATAGCGATGTGCAGGGTCGCACATCGCTATCGCTGGGGACATACACACAACCGATCCGTGCTTAAAATCTAAGAAGTCTAGTCAGATTGCTTAGATTTTAAGCACAGATCTCTCCGTGTGTCCCTTTAGTCTCCGCTTCTGATCCAAACCTCCTGTGTCTCCATTTCTTATTCCACAGCCTAGGTTACCAAAATTGATCGGATATACAATATTGTTATTGAATGTACTCCCTCTCCTTTAAAATGCATGTGTGTGTGTGTGTGTGTGTGTGTGTGTGTGTGTGTGTGTGTGTGTGTGTGTGTGTGTGTGTGTGTGTGTGTGTGTGTTGTGTGTGTGCTACCAATCACGCAGCTTGTGGGAACCTGGGGTGTGGGGAGGGCCTTGGGATACAGGTGATAATGATAGAATGGTGGGGGAGCATATGTGACAAGGGGTGAGTGGGGAGGGCATATGGCACACCATTCTCACCTTGTCACAGATGATGGTGCTAAGGCCCAAGCACTTCTCATACACAGTTACACTACATTAACAAAACATCCATGCACCTCTAGCATAGAAGTGACCTAGAAAGTACAACTATGGATAGTCATTTTTTGTTATATCTAAACATACATACTGTGATAAACAGCATACTTACCCCTGGGGGGTGAAGAGGAGCCTGGATGACCTGAGGTCTTGTTCACCTTAAAATGAAAATATGGTCTTTATACAAGATCAAGTTACTATTCTCATTAAGACAGATCATTATAATAGATTTAAAAAAAATATTTTATAGTAGTCTGAATTGTTTTGCTTTGTATAGTAAGAAGTGAGGCTATACCTACTCCGTCTATACTAGTTCCGTCTGGGTGGCTGTGATGTACTTACTGATGTCATAGAATGCTGAGCAGCTAATCAGCAAGTAGTACTATAACAGATGCATAGACCACAAGGCCTAGAATACGGTACATTTTGTAACACCCATAGTACAGTGGTTCCCAAACTTTTTTGAATAACAGCACCCTAGAGTATAAGAATTATTTTCACGGTACCCCTAGACCAAAAGTTTCTTATTGAGAAATGTAAAAAAAATAAAAATATTAGACTCAATTATGCAGTGCCGGACAACTGCAGTTTTGACACATATTGTATGATTGTAAGCCACCAGTACTGGTTTTGTCTACTCATAAACCAAATAATTTGAATTGGTCCAGGACCACTAACCCAGGGCACCTCTGCAAGTGTCCTGAGGCACCCCAGCATGCCAGGGCACATAGTTTGGGAACCACTGCCATAGTATACAATATATCCAACATGTAGCATCCTAATAACACTCTTCATTACCTGTCCTTAGCTGTTGTCCTTACTGATACAGCTCACTGTAAACTGTTTAAAAAAGGCCTAAACGTATAAATGTCCCTTTATTTTGCTGCTTTTAAATTGTATTAATTTAGTAACAATTAATTTTAACAAATTATACTTTCCTAACATTTTTAAAATATTTGGCAAAACAATTTTGCTGTTATAATTATTATTAAAATTGATTTATACAATGTTCCTCTTCAATAAAAAATCTCAGTGCGAGCGCAATTGCAACAGTACTTTGACCAGTGTGCAGTGTGATCGTGGGACATGCGCAGTCTGCCACTAATCTCTCTATTACGTGAACATCCAAATTGCATATAAACTAGAGATGAGCGGGTTCGGTTCCTCGGAATCCGAACCCGCCCGAACTTCATGTTTTTTTTCACGGGTCCGAGCGACTCGGATCTTCCCGCCTTGCTCGGTTAACCCGAGCGCGCCCGAACGTCATCGTGACGCTGTCGGATTCTCGCGAGGCTCGGATTCTATCGCGAGACTCGGATTCTATATAAGGAGCCGCGCGTCGCCGCCATTTTCACTCGTGCATTGAGATTGATAGGGAGAGGACGTGTCTGGCGTCCTCTCCATTAGAATAGAGATAGATTAGATAGAGAGAGAGAGATTGTGCAGAGTCGCAGACAGAGTTAGTTTACCACAGTCAGTGACCAGTGCAGTTGCTAGTTAACTTTTATTTAATATAATATATCCGTTCACTTCTCTCTGCTATATCCGTTCTCTGCCTGAAAAAAAAAACGATACACAGCACAGTCAGTCACACAGTGTGACTCAGTCTGTGTGCACTCAGCTCAGCCCAGTGTGCTGCACAGTCATCAATGTATAAATTAAAAGCTTATAATTAATTGTGGGGGAGACTGGGGAGCACTGCAGGTTGTTAGCAGGAGCCAGGAGTACAATTATATTAATTAACAGTGCACACTTTTGCTGCAGGAGTGGTGACCAGTGCCTGACCACCAGTATAGTATTGTTGTATACTACTAATATCTCTTTAAATATCAACCAGTCTATATTAGCAGCAGACACAGTACAGTGCGGTAGTTCACGGCTGTGGCTACCTCTGTGTCGGCACACGGCAGGCAGTCCGTCCGACCAGAATTGTATTATTTATTATTATATACCTACCACCTAACCGTGGTTTTTTTTTCATTCTTTATACCGTCATAGTGTCATCCTAATTGTTACGAGTATACTACTATCTCTTTATCAACCAGTGTACAGTGCGGTAGTTCACGGCTGTGGCTACCTCTGTGTCGGCACACGGCAGGCAGTCCGTCCGACCAGAATTGTATTATTTATTATTATATACCTACCACCTAACCGTGGTTTTTTTTTTCATTCTTTATACCGTCATAGTGTCATCCTAATTGTTACGAGTATACTACTATCTCTTTATCAACCAGTGTACAGTGCGGTAGTTCACGGCTGTGGCTACCTCTGTGTCGGCACACGGCAGGCAGTCCGTCCGACCAGAATTGTATTATTTATTATTATATACCTACCACCTAACCGTGGTTTTTTTTTTCATTCTTTATACCGTCATAGTGTCATCCTAATTGTTACGAGTATACTACTATCTCTTTATCAACCAGTGTACAGTGCGGTAGTTCACGGCTGTGGCTACCTCTGTGTCGGCACACGGCAGGCAGTCCGTCCGACCAGAATTGTATTATTTATTATTATATACCTACCACCTAACCGTGGTTTTTTTTTCATTCTTTATACCGTCATAGTGTCATCCTAATTGTTACGAGTATACTACTATCTCTTTATCAACCAGTGTACAGTGCGGTAGTTCACGGCTGTGGCTACCTCTGTGTCGGCACACGGCAGGCAGTCCGTCCGACCAGAATTGTATTATTTATTATTATATACCTACCACCTAACCGTGGTTTTTTTTTTCATTCTTTATACCGTCATAGTGTCATCCTAATTGTTACGAGTATACTACTATCTCTTTATCAACCAGTGTACAGTGCGGTAGTTCACGGCTGTGGCTACCTCTGTGTCGGCACACGGCAGGCAGTCCGTCCGACCAGAATTGTATTATTTATTATTATATACCTACCACCTAACCGTGGTTTTTTTTTTCATTCTTTATACCGTCATAGTGTCATCCTAATTGTTACGAGTATACTACTATCTCTTTATCAACCAGTGTACAGTGCGGTAGTTCACGGCTGTGGCTACCTCTGTGTCGGCACACGGCAGGCAGTCCGTCCGACCAGAATTGTATTATTTATTATTATATACCTACCACCTAACCGTGGTTTTTTTTTTCATTCTTTATACCGTCATAGTGTCATCCTAATTGTTACGAGTATACTACTATCTCTTTATCAACCAGTGTACAGTGCGGTAGTTCACGGCTGTGGCTACCTCTGTGTCGGCACACGGCAGGCAGTCCGTCCGACCAGAATTGTATTATTTATTATTATATACCTACCACCTAACCGTGGTTTTTTTTTTCATTCTTTATACCGTCATAGTGTCATCCTAATTGTTACGAGTATACTACTATCTCTTTATCAACCAGTGTACAGTGCGGTAGTTCACGGCTGTGGCTACCTCTGTGTCGGCACACGGCAGGCAGTCCGTCCGACCAGAATTGTATTATTTATTATTATATACCTACCACCTAACCGTGGTTTTTTTTTTCATTCTTTATACCGTCATAGTGTCATCCTAATTGTTACGAGTATACTACTATCTCTTTATCAACCAGTGTACAGTGCGGTAGTTCACGGCTGTGGCTACCTCTGTGTCGGCAGTCGGCAGGCAGTCCGTCCATCCATAATTGTATTATTATTATAATATATACCACCTAACCGTGGTTTTTTTTTCATTCTTTATACCGTCGTCATAGTGTCATACTAGTTGTTACGAGTATACTACTATCTCTTTATCAACCAGTGTACAGTGCGGTAGTTCACGGCTGTGGCTACCTCTGTGTCGGCAGTCGGCAGGCAGTCCGTCCATCCATAATTGTATTATTATTATAATATATACCACCTAACCGTGGTTTTTTTTTCATTCTTTATACCGTCGTCATAGTGTCATACTAGTTGTTACGAGTATACTACTATCTCTTTATCAACCAGTGTACAGTGCGGTAGTTCACGGCTGTGGCTACCTCTGTGTCGGCAGTCGGCAGGCAGTCCGTCCATCCATAATTGTATTATTATTATAATATATACCACCTAACCGTGGTTTTTTTTCCATTCTTTATACCGTCGTCATAGTGTCATACTAGTTGTTACGAGTATACTACTATCTCTTTATCAACCAGTGTACAGTGCGGTAGTTCACGGCTGTGGCTACCTCTGTGTCGGCAGTCGGCAGGCAGTCCGTCCATCCATAATTGTATTATTATTATAATATATACCACCTAACCGTGGTTTTTTTATACCACCTAACCGTGGCAGTCCGTCCATAATTGTATACTAGTATCCAATCCATCCATCTCCATTGTTTACCTGAGGTGCCTTTTAGTTCTGCCTATAAAATATGGAGAACAAAAAAGTTGAGGTTCCAAAATTAGGGAAAGATCAAGATCCACTTCCACCTCGTGCTGAAGCTGCTGCCACTAGTCATGGCCGAGACGATGAAATGCCAGCAACGTCGTCTGCCAAGGCCGATGCCCAATGTCATAGTACAGAGCATGTCAAATCCAAAACACCAAATATCAGAAAAAAAAGGACTCCAAAACCTAAAATAAAATTGTCGGAGGAGAAGCGTAAACTTGCCAATATGCCATTTACCACACGGAGTGGCAAGGAACGGCTGAGGCCCTGGCCTATGTTCATGGCTAGTGGTTCAGCTTCACATGAGGATGGAAGCACTCAGCCTCTCGCTAGAAAACTGAAAAGACTCAAGCTGGCAAAAGCACCGCAAAGAACTGTGCGTTCTTTGAAATCCCAAATCCACAAGGAGAGTCCAATTGTGTCGTTTGCGATGCCTGACCTTCCCAACACTGGACGTGAAGAGCATGCGCCTTCCACTATTTGCATGCCCCCTGCAAGTGCTGGAAGGAGCACCCGCAGTCCAGTTCCTGATAGTCAGATTGAAGATGTCAGTGTTGAAGTACACCAGGATGAGGAGGATATGGGTGTTGCTGGCGCTGGGGAGGAAATTGACCAGGAGGATTCTGATGGTGAGGTGGTTTGTTTAAGTCAGGCACCCGGGGAGACACCTGTTGTCCGTGGGAGGAATATGGCCGTTGACATGCCAGGTGAAAATACCAAAAAAATCAGCTCTTCGGTGTGGAGGTATTTCACCAGAAATGCGGACAACAGGTGTCAAGCCGTGTGTTCCCTTTGTCAAGCTGTAATAAGTAGGGGTAAGGACGTTAACCACCTCGGAACATCCTCCCTTATACGTCACCTGCAGCGCATTCATAATAAGTCAGTGACAAGTTCAAAAACTTTGGGTGACAGCGGAAGCAGTCCACTGACCAGTAAATCCCTTCCTCTTGTAACCAAGCTCACGCAAACCACCCCACCAACTCCCTCAGTGTCAATTTCCTCCTTCCCCAGGAATGCCAATAGTCCTGCAGGCCATGTCACTGGCAAGTCTGACGAGTCCTTTCCTGCCTGGGATTCCTCCGATGCATCCTTGCGTGTAACGCCTACTGCTGCTGGCGCTGCTGTTGTTGCCGCTGGGAGTCGATGGTCATCCCAGAGGGGAAGTCGTAAGCCCACTTGTACTACTTCCAGTAAGCAATTGACTGTTCAACAGTCCTTTGCGAGGAAGATGAAATATCACAGCAGTCATCCTACTGCAAAGCGGATAACTGAGTCCTTGACAACTATGTTGGTGTTAGACGTGCGTCCGGTATCCGCCGTTAGTTCACAGGGAACTAGACAATTTATTGAGGCAGTGTGCCCCCGTTACCAAATACCATCTAGGTTCCACTTCTCTAGGCAGGCGATACCGAGAATGTACACGGACGTCAGAAAAAGACTCACCAGTGTCCTAAAAAATGCAGTTGTACCCAATGTCCACTTAACCACGGACATGTGGACAAGTGGAGCAGGGCAGGGTCAGGACTATATGACTGTGACAGCCCACTGGGTAGATGTATGGACTCCCGCCGCAAGAACAGCAGCGGCGGCACCAGTAGCAGCATCTCGCAAACGCCAACTCTTTCCTAGGCAGGCTACGCTTTGTATCACCGCTTTCCAGAATACGCACACAGCTGAAAACCTCTTACGGCAACTGAGGAAGATCATCGCGGAATGGCTTACCCCAATTGGACTCTCCTGTGGATTTGTGGCATCGGACAACGCCAGCAATATTGTGTGTGCATTAAATATGGGCAAATTCCAGCACGTCCCATGTTTTGCACATACCTTGAATTTGGTGGTGCAGAATTTTTTAAAAAACGACAGGGGCGTGCAAGAGATGCTGTCGGTGGCCAGAAAAATTGCGGGACACTTTCGGCGTACAGGCACCACGTACAGAAGACTGGAGCACCACCAAAAACTACTGAACCTGCCCTGCCATCATCTGAAGCAAGAAGTGGTAACGAGGTGGAATTCAACCCTCTATATGCTTCAGAGGTTGGAGGAGCAGCAAAAGGCCATTCAAGCCTATACAATTGAGCACGATATAGGAGATGGAATGCACCTGTCTCAAGTGCAGTGGAGAATGATTTCAACGTTGTGCAAGGTTCTGATGCCCTTTGAACTTGCCACACGTGAAGTCAGTTCAGACACTGCCAGCCTGAGTCAGGTCATTCCCCTCATCAGGCTTTTGCAGAAGAAGCTGGAGGCATTGAAGAAGGAGCTAACACGGAGCGATTCCGCTAGGCATGTGGGACTTGTGGATGCAGCCCTTAATTCGCTTAACAAGGATTCACGGGTGGTCAATCTGTTGAAATCAGAGCACTACATTTTGGCCACCGTGCTCGATCCTAGATTTAAAGCCTACCTTGGATCTCTCTTTCCGGCAGACACAGGTCTGCTGGGGTTGAAAGACCTGCTGGTGACAAAATTGTCAAGTCAAGCGGAACGCGACCTGTCAACATCTCCTCCTTCACATTCTCCCGCAACTGGGGGTGCGAGGAAAAGGCTCAGAATTCCGAGCCCACCCGCTGGCGGTGATGCAGGGCAGTCTGGAGCGACTGCTGATGCTGACATCTGGTCCGGACTGAAGGACCTGACAACGATTACGGACATGTCGTCTACTGTCACTGCATATGATTCTCTCAACATTGATAGAATGGTGGAGGATTATATGAGTGACCGCATCCAAGTAGGCACGTCACACAGTCCGTACTTATACTGGCAGGAAAAAGAGGCAATTTGGAGGCCCTTGCACAAACTGGCTTTATTCTACCTAAGTTGCCCTCCCACAAGTGTGTACTCCGAAAGAGTGTTTAGTGCCGCCGCTCACCTTGTCAGCAATCGGCGTACGAGGTTACATCCAGAAAATGTGGAGAAGATGATGTTCATTAAAATGAATTATAATCAATTCCTCCGCGGAGACATTGACCAGCAGCAATTGCCTCCACAAAGTACACAGGGAGCTGAGATGGTGGATTCCAGTGGGGACGAATTGATAATCTGTGAGGAGGGGGATGTACACGGTGATATATCGGAGGGTGAAGATGAGGTGGACATCTTGCCTCTGTAGAGCCAGTTTGTGCAAGGAGAGATTAATTGCTTCTTTTTTGGGGGGGGTCCAAACCAACCCGTCATATCAGTCACAGTCGTGTGGCAGACCCTGTCACTGAAATGATGGGTTGGTTAAAGTGTGCATGTCCTGTTTTGTTTATACAACATAAGGGTGGGTGGGAGGGCCCAAGGATAATTCCATCTTGCACCTCTTTTTTCTTTTCTTTTTCTTTGCATCATGTGCTGATTGGGGAGGGTTTTTTGGAAGGGACATCCTGCGTGACACTGCAGTGCCACTCCTAGATGGGCCCGGTGTTTGTGTCGGCCACTAGGGTCGCTAATCTTACTCACACAGTCAGCTACCTCATTGCGCCTCTTTTTTTCTTTGCGTCATGTGCTGTTTGGGGAGGGTTTTTTGGAAGGGACATCCTGCGTGACACTGCAGTGCCACTCCTAGATGGGCCCGGTGTTTGTGTCGGCCACTAGGGTCGCTAATCTTACTCACACAGTCAGCTACCTCATTGCGCCTCTTTTTTTCTTTGCGTCATGTGCTGTTTGGGGAGGGTTTTTTGGAAGGGACATCCTGCGTGACACTGCAGTGCCACTCCTAGATGTGCCCGGTGTTTGTGTCGGCCACTAGGGTCGCTAATCTTACTCACACAGTCAGCTACCTCATTGCGCCTCTTTTTTTCTTTGCGTCATGTGCTGTTTGGGGAGGGTTTTTTGGAAGGGCCATCCTGCGTGACACTGCAGTGCCACTCCTAGATGGGCCCGGTGTTTGTGTCGGCCACTAGGGTCGCTTATCTTACTCACACAGCGACCTCGGTGCAAATTTTAGGACTAAAAATAATATTGTGAGGTGTGATGTGTTCAGAATAGGCTGAAAATGAGTGTAAATTATGTTTTTTGAGGTTAATAATACTTTGGGATCAAAATTACCCCCAAATTCTATGATTTAAGCTGTTTTTTAGGGTTTTTTGAAAAAAACACCCGAATCCAAAACACACCCGAATCCGACAAAAAAAATTCGGTGAGGTTTTGCCAAAACGCGGTCGAACCCAAAACACGGCCGCGGAACCGAACCCAAAACCAAAACACAAAACCCGAAAAATTTCCGGCGCTCATCTCTAATATAAACATGAATTAGGCCCATAGCACGGCTATTGTACACACATAACACTAATAATAACTACCCAAAGGTAAGATGAAAGGCAGAATCTTGCTGCATACTTTTGTAGATGGAAAATGGTAGATATGGAGTTTATTTAATGGAGGGCAATTCATATAAATTCCTGATTATTTTTATGTGTGCCATCGGATTAAAGTTGTGTTTCCATAAAGGCAGAACTTGGCATTTTGGGTTGGTAACCACCAGCTCTTGCCTTTACAATAATAACTGCTTTACATCCTATAGCAAAATTATTAAATGTCAGTAATTATGACAAACTGCACATCGTCAGATTTACTAGCCAGAGAAGTACAATCCATGATTTATGTTCCATGGTGGGCACACTTATTAGTACAAATGTATTCCTAACTACACACGTTCCCACATTGTAATATATCTCTGGAAGAAACAAAGAGATAAGTTGGGTGGTGTTATATATGGTGTAGATATTAAAGAGCCTAATATACTGTACCATTTACCTAGATTGGAAAAGCCTTTATACTGTATATTTACTATGTAACTCTACTAATGAGCCATCAGGCGCAGGTTGCTTTACTAAACATTAGATAGCATAACTGCCATTTTGAAGACATAAGTCCTCTCCATGAGAAAATAATTTACTACTAGGAAAAGAAATCTCTCTGTATAATTCTACAGGTACAAGTACAGTACAGTATCTATACATGATACAGACCTTTATACAGTGATATAATCTAACACTTAACACCAGTGAGAGAAATTACCAATCTAAAAGGTAGATATTGCTGCATTTATACAGCTTGATAATAAGGAAAGAATATGACAAGTCTATACTCACATCCATGATTGGTGATTGGTGCCACCATATAATATGGGGCTTGATGTTAATGTTTTCTCACAAAGTCAGAAAATGTAGCAAAAATATGCTGCAAGACAAATCACAACCAGTAGTGTCCAAGAACAATCTACTCTGCCGTAATAACAAGTTCCACAGCACAGTTCCGTCTTGGTGTCTGTGACATACTTGGTGATGTCATAGAAAGCTGAGCACAGCAGCCAATCAGCTGTCTCAAGTGTTAAGTAGTACTATAATAGATGCATAGACTTTAAGGCCTAGTATACTTAATGCACATCATGTAATACCCATAGTATACATTATGGGGCTAATTCAGACTGGATCACTGCAGCGGCAGCAATCGCAGTCTGAATCCTTTTGTGGAGTGCGCATGCGCAGCAGCCGCACTGCACGAGTGTACCCCAGGAGCTCAATGAGATGCTAAAAGCAGCCCAGGGCTGTGATCTCCTTTGCCTGATTGACAGCAGAGGTGGTAGCGGGGCGGAAGGGGCTGGTTGGAATGACAATCTGGAAATGAATGAGCAGAAATGACAGTTGGACATTTGCTCCTAAATGCCATAAAACTGACAAAAATGGACGTGGATTTAACCAATTTGTCTGATTGACCATTTTTTGTCTGTTTTCCAGTGTTTGGGAGCAAATGGTCAATCGTCATTTGCTGTCATCCATTACCAGATTTTCATTCCGACCAGCCAGATCTGACAATAAATCTGTAGGTGTATGACGAGCTTAACCCAGACCCCTAAACTAACCCTAATGCATTAACCCTAAAGGTTATGACGAAGTGATAACCTCAAAACGCTGAAGCAGGAATAAACTGTTTTGTCATTTGAGCTGCAGTGCCGTGATGTATGAAGGTACATTCCAGCGGCCTCCGACGTGCGGTTCACCACCGCGAGTGCTGGGTGACACATTGTGATGGGGGAATACAGGTGAGTAACAATGAACACAGGTGTGGGGGAGCATACCATTTATAAGCACAGCACTATACACTTTGTTTGTGAAGCTCTTGAGGAAGGTGGGAGACCACCAAAACGGCTGTCGGGCTGATGAGGGATATCCTGCTCTCAGGTCCCGGTGAGGAAATGAGAAGTAACATGTGCTGGTCTCCTTTTCTCTGGCTGCTATTTGTGGACTGAAGAAAGGTTGTATATATATATATATATATATACACAATGCAAAACGACCCGGCACTCAGACGTCCTTGTAAATATAGCTTGCTACCGGTGCCCTCCCTCTAGGTAATGACCCAGAATCATAGAGCAACAGAAGGGCGGCACTCGGAGACTCGTTTTTAACAAATAAAGTGCAGTGACTTTATTGTGAACATCAACGTTTCGAGGTCTGCGCCCCGTCGTCAGGATAACAAAAAGTGTACATAACAGTGTTTAAATACCTTATCATACAGTGGTTTTCTCCCGCCAGCTCAGACGCCGCTGCCCGGTTTCCGGCCGCGTCCCCAGGTCCCACAGGAAATGACACACCGCCGGTCCGTCCAGCACGCGCGCCGCAGCTGTGGAAATAGTCACCATGGTAACATATCAACAAAACGTGTACGAACATCAGAGGAAGAGCAATAAACTTCCATTTCAGGCTAACTGTGTGCAATACTTGCTAGCAGCATAATAATAATAAAGTGCAACATGCCAAAATAAAATACATACAATCACAAACTTATATGGTGAATAAAACAATTCATAAGTGGTACACACACCTAATGCTGCAAAATGAATATTGTTAAAAACTCAGCTTCCTGCTGCATTAACCTTGGGTAGGTACCGATAATCTCTTACTAGTAATATAATGTAGGATACCTTTAGATCATGCTAATGTGTATCCCATAATCTAACAAATGGATTGACGTATCCACAGTAAAGTAACAAAGTATTGATGGAGTTATAAAAAGCATCTCAGATTGAGTGATTCATTTAATCCCTTAGGGTGGATGGTGTTCAATCTATGTATCCATCTGGCTTCCAACTGAAGCAACTTTTTAGACCTGTCCCCTCCCCTAAGTGACTTGGGAATATGGTCAATAATTTTATAGCGAAGGGTTGCTATGCTATGTTTAGCTGTTGCATAATGTCGGGCAACGGGTTGTTCGCTTCCTCCTGTTTTAATTGCTTCCCTAATGGCATACCGATGTTGTGCCATCCGTGTTTTGAAAGCACAGTCTGTTTTGCCCACATATACTAATCCACACGGACAATACAAAAGATATACTACGTATTTGGACTCGCATGATAAAGGGTACAGAATAGAATATGTTTTACCAGTATATGGATGTCTGAATTTATCTCCTGGAATGAGATAACTGCATGTGGTACAACCACTGCACTTATAACATCCAGGTTTTCTAGTCATGAAGTGTGCTTTCGGTTGTTCAAATTCAGAAATATCCGTTCTTACTACATAATCCCTAATATTGCGATTTCTGGCATGACTGATTAGAAGTTTAGATCCATATGCCTCACCCAGTTCTTTGTCTGAAGACACAATAGGCCAGTATTGTTTGATCTTCTTGGACAAATGACTACTTTTACTGTTAAATTGGGTAACCCAAGGGAATCTATTCGCAAGTGGCTTTTTATCTTTCACTCTAAGCAACTCATCACGGGTACATTTGAGCGCTTTATTTTTTGCTATTTGTAGTTCCCCTGCTGGGTATACTCGATCTAAAAACTTTTTAATCATATTGTCCAACTCTGTATCTCTTGTGTCTGTGTCGTCATTAATGCGGCACACCCGTAGAAATTGAGGATATGGCAAACTGTTAATGGTAGGTCTAGGGTGACAACTGTCATATTTGAGAAGATTATTCCTGTCTGTGGGTTTTACAAACATGGATGTACTGATCATACCACCCGTAATGGAAATTTTCATATCTAAATAATTGATGCTACTGGTATTCATCACAGATGTGAATTTAATGGGGCTGGTTGACGAGTCGTTAGTCTCAATAATGTTTTCTAACTGGGCCTGTGTCCCTGTCCAGAAGATAAGTACGTCATCTATATATCTTAAATACAACTCTAGATGACATGATACGGTGGTTTCTTGTAGAAATAAATCTTTTTCTACTTCCCACATGTAGGCGTTTGCGAACGCTGGAGCCACTGACGACCCCATCGCGCACCCGGTCAGTTGAATGAAATATCTCTTGTCAAAAAGGAAATAGTTGTGTGTTTATGTCAACTGTAGTAGACCCAGGAAAAATTCAATTTCTGGACCCTTATATGCTGGATTGTTGGTAATAAGGCATCTGACTGCTGCTATACCTGCTGTGTGTGGAATGCAAGTATATAGACTATTAACGTCAATAGAAGCCATTATAGTTTGGGGAGGCAATCTGCCAATGGTGTTCAATTTGTTAAGTAGCATGGTAGTATCCTTTAAATGCGTGCTGGTCTGTTGGATACAGGGCTGTAGGAATGTGTCACAGTATACCGCCAAAGGCTCACATAATGATCCCCAAGCCGAAATAATCGGTCTGCCCGGCGGATCAGTGGGATCCTTATGTATTTTCGGTATACTGTAAAAAACAGGGATAATTGGATGATCTGTAGCCAATACCTTAGAGAGAGACACAGAAATGATACCTTCGGATACTGCCTTTGATAATATACCATCAAGTTCACGCTTAAACAACTGAGTCTGATCACATTGCAACAACTTATACGTATTGGTGTCAGAGAGTGATCGTTCACATTCATTTCTGTATTTAATAGTGTCCTGCACCACTATGCCACCCCCCTTATCAGCGTTTCTAATTATGATGTCCCTCCTTTTACTCAATTGTTTAAGGGCAGCAAATTCATCACCGGACATATTAGGGAAAGACTTGTGGTGCTGTTCATTGTCCAATGATTCCATCATTCTGCTGAAGGTTCTGATGGATGGGTTAACTGAACTGGGTTCAAACGAGGACTTGGTCAGTTTATTCACCTGAGTCGGGATATCAGATGTGACCGACAGTCTTTGTCCTGGTGGTACCTTACTAAAGTGTTCCTTTAATTTTAATGCCCGCGTCAACTTATAAGTCTCTATTTTCCATTGCAAGGGATCCATAGACCTTGTTGGAACAAACGACAGTCCTTTGCTCAATACAGTGTGTACCATTGGCGACAGATCTTTTGTTGAAAGGTTGAAGATTATTTGCGCCCCCTCTTTGGCGGTTTGGAGTTTGCCTTGGGACCTTGCTTTCCTCCTCGTCTGGCCCCCTCTCCTCGTGGGCCTACTTGTCGTCCTGCAACTATAGCCCTGGTACGTACCCCTAAAGGGAGCTCTCCACTTAAAGGGGCATGTTCCGGATTGCCTTCATCGACCTCACTTGCTGAGGTACTTGAATATTGTTGGCGTTGGTCTCTCCGTCTGGTGTACTGCTGTCTTGTTGGAGGACGATTAACCGCGCTTGTCGTCAACCAAGGATAAACTCTGTGTTAAGCATAATCCTGTTGCACCCGTGTTAATTTTTGTTTTTTGAATTTAATCAGGTTTGTTTTGTACTGCTCCACTTCCCCTTCAAGCTTGGCTAGCCACTCAAGGGGGGTTTCTGAGATTCCATGTTCAGTGGAAAATGACTCAATCTTTTGTCTGGTACTGTTTATCTCTCGTGTCGCCTCTTCTATTACCAGAAGTAAGAGATCCATGGAGCACTTATTCAGCACGGATATCCATTTCCTGCAAAAGGTGACATCATAGCGTCCGATTGTGGGCATGTTGTGGATTCGAAATCCTCGCGGGATTTGTTTCACCCTGAAATAATCTGACAAAGTCATTCCATGATATTGGAAGTCAATCTCACGTTTCCGTAGTTTGAATAATTATTTAAAAAGCTTGTCACTTGTGTATCCAGTTTCTGTGTCAAACGCTGAAGTTTTGAACAAAATGTTCTCTGCCTCTGCTTCAGAGAAGCTGAGTGTATCTGAGTTGTCACATTGTATGAATACTGTAGCTCCATCCGTGGCTCCTTCGCCTGTACCAGCGATCGGTTAATGCAGTCAAGATGCAAGGTGCTGTGCTGTAAAAAAGTGATGCGTGCTTGGTGCTCTAAAGTGCTTCCGCAGTCCGTGGGTAAATTGCGGGTGAAAGTCCTCCTCTATAAATAACGGGAATGCTTGAGGTTCCTTGGTCTCAATTAGGTACCCCTGCCAGGATCCAAATGGAATATGCAATGCAAAACGACCCGGCACTCAGACGTCCTTGTAAATATAGCTTGCTACCGGTGCCCTCCCTCTAGGTAATGACCCAGAATCATAGAGCAACAGAAGGGCGGCACTCGGAGACTCGTTTTTAACAAATAAAGTGCAGTGACTTTATTGTGAACATCAACGTTTCGAGGTCTGCGCCCCGTCGTCAGGATAACAAAAAGTCGGTTTCCGGCCGTGTCCCCAGGTCCCACAGGAAATGACACACCACCGCACTTTATTATTATTATGCTGCTAGCAAGTATTGCACACAGTTTGACTGAAATGGAAGTTTATTGCTCTTCCTCTGATGTTCGTACACGTATTGTTGATATGTTACCATGGTGACTATTTCCACAGCTGCGGCACGCGTGCTGGACGGACCGCCGGTGTGTCATTGCCTGTGGGACCTGGGGACACGGCCGGAAACCGGGCAGCGGCGTCTGAGCTGGCGGGAGAAAGCCACTGTATGATAAGGTATTTAAACACTGTTATGTACACTTTTTGTTATCCTGACGACGGGGCGCAGACCTCGAAACTTTGATGTTCACAATAAAGTCACTGCACTTTATTTGTTAAAAATGAGTCTCCGAGTGCCGCCGTTCTGTTGCTCTATATATGTGTGTGTGTGTGTGTGTGTGTGTGTGTGTGTATATAATGTCCAAATGCCCGGCACTCCACTCTGGATAACGATTATACTTGCTGCGGTGCCTTCTTTGCCCTTAGTGAGCTATTTCTAAAAGAATCAGATAAGGGGCACTCACCAGTCTTTTTTCATGAATAAAAACATCCTTTTTTAAGATCTTACGTTTCGAGGACGGACTACCGGTTATGCTGTCCCTTACGACGTCCCCGAAACGTAGGATCTCAATAAAAGTTGTTTTTATTTATAAAAAAAGACTGGTGAGTGCCGCTTATCTGATTCTTTTAATTATGTATATATATACAATTCCAGTTCCAATTTTACACATTCCAGCAGGCAAAAGTCCCCATTTTACACATTACGGCAGCCAAGAGTCCCAATTTTACACATTCCGGAAGGCAAGAGTCCCTATTTTACACATTCCGGCGGGCAAGTGTCCCTATTTTACACATTCCAGTAGGCAAGAGTCCCCATTTTACACATTATGGCAGGCAAAAGTCCCCATTTTGCACATTACAACAGGCAAGTGTCTCCATTTTACACATTACGGCAGGCAAGAGTCACCATTTTAAACATTACAACAGGCAGAGTCCCCATTTTACACATTACGGCAGGCAAAAGTCCCCATTTTACACATTACGGCAGCCAAGAGTCCCAATTTTACACATTCCGGAAGGCAAAAGTCCCTATTCTACACATTACGGCGGGCAAGTGTCCCTATTTTACACATTCTGGCAGTCAAGAGTCCCTATTTTACACATTATGGCAGGCAAGAGTCCCTATTTTACACATTATGGCAGGCAAGTGTCCCTATTTTACACATTCCGACAGGCAAGAGTCCCCATTTTAAACATTACGGCAGGCAGAGTCCCTATTTTACACATTACGGCAGACAAGAGTCCCCATTTAAAACATTACGGCAGACAAGTGTCCCCATTTACATATTCCGGCAGGCAAGAGTCCCTATTTTACACATTATGGCAGGCAAGAGTCCCTATTTTACATGTTATGGCAGGCAAGAGTCCCTATTTTACACATTATGGCAGGCAAGAGTCCCTATTTTACACATTATGGCAGGCAAGAGTCCCTATTTTACACATTATGGCAGGCAAGTGTCCCTATTTTACACATTCCGACAGGCAAGAGTCCCCATTTTAAACATTACGGCAGGCAGAGTCCCTATTTTACACATTACGGTAGGCAAGGGTCCCTATTTTACACATTGCGGCATGCAAGAGTCCCTATTTTAAACGTTACAGCAGTCAAGAGTCCCTATTTTACACATTACAGCAGGCAAAATTCCCCATTTTACAAATTACTGCAGGCTAATGTCCTCATTTAACACATTACGGCATGCAAGAGTCCCTATTTTACACATTACGGCAGGCAAGAGTCCCTATTTTACACATTCCGGCAGGCAAGAGTCCCAATTTTAAACATTCCGTCAGGCAAGAGTCCCCATTTTGCACATTATGGCAGGCAAAAGTCCCCATTTTGCACATTACGGCAGGCAAGAGTCCCTATTTTACACATTCCGGCAGGCAAGACTCCCTATTTTACACATTCCGGCAGGCAAGAGTTCCTATTTTACACTTTCCTGCAGGCAAGAGTCCCCATTTTACACATTACAGCAGGCAAGAGTTCCCATTTTACACATTACGGCAGGTAAAAGTCACCATTTTACACATTACGGCAGGTAAAAGTCACCATTTTACACATTACGGCAGGCAAGAGTCATTATTTTACACATTATGGCAGACAAGGGTCCCTATTTTAAACATTACGGCAGGCAAGAGTCCCCATTTTACTCATTACGGCAGGCAAGAGTCACCATTTTAAACATTACGGCAGGCAGAGTCCCAATTTTACACATTCCGGCAGGCAAGAGTCCCTATTTTACACATTACGGCAGGCAAGATTCCCCATTTTACACATTACTACAGGCTATTGTCCCCATTTTACACATTACGGCAGTCAATAGTCCCTATTTTACACATTCCGGCAGTCAAGAGTCCCTTTTTTACACATTACCGCTGGCAAGGGTCCCTATTTTACACATTACGGCACGCAAGATTCCCCATTTTACACATTACTGCAGGCTAATGTCCCCCTTTTACACATTATCGCAGGCAAGAGTCCCTATTTTACAAATTACGGAAGGCAAGAGTACATATTTTACACATTATGGCAGGCATGTGTCCCTTTTTTACACATTCCAGCAGGCAAGAGTCCCCATTTTACACATTACGGCAGGCAGAGTCCCCATTTTACACATTACGGCAGGCAAGAGTCCCCATTTTAAACATTACGGCAGGCAGAGTCCCAATTTTACACATTCTGGCAGGCAAGAGTCCCTATTTTACACATTACGGCAGGCAAGATTCCCCATTTTACACATTACTTCAGGCTAGTGTCCCCATTTTACACATTCCGGCAGTCAAGAGTCCCTATTTTACACATTCCGGCAGTCAGGAGTCCCTTTTTTACACATTACGGCAGGCAAGGGTCCCTATTTTACACATTACGGCACGCAAGATTCCCCATTTTACACATTACTGCAGGCTAATGTCCCCCTTTTACACATTATCGCAGGCAAGAGTCCCTATTTTACAAATTACGGCAGGCAAGAGTCCCTATTTTACACATTACGGCAGGGAAGAGTCCCCATTTTACACATTACGGCAGGCAAGAGTCACCATTTTACACATTACGGCAGACAAGGGTCCCTATTTTACACATTACAGCAGGCAAGAATCCCCATTTTACACATTACGGCAGGCAAGAGTCACCATTTTAAACAATACAGCAAGCAGAGTCCCAATTTTACACATTCCGGCAGGCAAGAGTTCCCATTTTAAACATTACGGCAGGCAGAGTCCCTATTTTAAACACATTACGGTAGGCAAGGGTCCCTATTTTACACATTAAGGCATGCAAGAGTACCTATTTTACACATTACGGCAGTCAAGAGTCCCTATTTTACACATTACAGCAGGCAAAATTCCCCATTTTACAAATTACTGCAGGCTAGTGTCCTCATTTAACACATTACGGCATGCAAGAGTCCCTATTTTACACATTATGACAGTCAAGAGTCCCTATTTTACATATTCCGGCAGGCAAGAGTCCCAATTTTACACATTCCGGAAGGCAAGAGTCCCTAGTTTACACATTACGGTGGGCAAGTGTCGCTATTTTACACTTTCATGCAGGCAAGAGTTCCCATTTTACACATTACGGCAGGCAAGAATCCCCATTTTACACATTGCAGCAGGCAAGAGTCCCTATTTTACACATTACGGCAGACAAGGGTCCCCATTTTACACATTACGGCAGGCAAAAGTCCCCATTTTAAACATTATGGCAGGCAGAATTCCAATTTTACAAATTCTGGCAGGCAAGAGTCCCTATTTTACACATTACGGCAGGCAATATTCCCCATTTTACACATTACTGCAGGCTAGTATCCCCATTTTACACATTACGGCAGGCAAGAGTCCCTATTTTACACATTCTGGCAGGCAAGAGTCCCTTTTTTACACATTTTGGCAGGCAAGTGTCCCTATTTTACAAATTCCGGCAGGCAAGAGTACCCATTTTACACATTACAACAGGCAATTATCCCCATTTTACACATTACAACAGGCAAGTATCCCCATTTTACACATTACGGCAGGCAGGGTCCCCATTTTACACATTACAACAGGCAATTATCCCCATTTTACACATTACAACAGGCAAGTATCCCCATTTTACACATTACGGCAGGCAGGGTCCCCATTTTACACATTACGGAAGGCAAGAGTCACCATTTTAAACATTACAACAGGCAGAGTCCCCATTTTACACATTCCGGCAGGCAAAAGTCCCTATTTTACACATTACGGCAGGCAAGAGTCCCCATTTTACACATTACAGCAGGCAAGAGTCCCCATTTTAAATATTACGGCAGGCAGAGTCCCTATTTTACAGATTAAGGCAGGCAAGAGTCCCTATTTTACACATTACAACAGGCAACTGTCCCTATTTTACACATTCCGGCAGTCAAGAGTCCCGATTTTACACATTACGGCAGGCAAGAGTCCCCATTTTAAACATTACGGCAGGCAAGAGTCCCCATTTTACATATTCAGGCAGATAAGAGTCCCTATTTTACACATTATGGCAGGCAAAAGTCCCTATTTTACACATTACGGCAGGCAAGTGTCCCTATTTTACACATTCCAACAGGCAAGAGTCCCCATTTTAAACATTACGGCAGGCAGAGTCCTTATTTTAAACACATTACGGTAGGCAAGGGTCCCTATTTTACACATTACGGCATGCAAGAGTCCGTAATTTACACATTACGGCAGGCAAGAGTCCCCATTTTAAACATTACGGCAGGCAAGAGTCCCCGTTTTACATATTCAGGCAGGCAAGAGTCCCTATTTTACACATTATGGCAGGCAAGAGTCCCTATTTTACACATTACGGCAGGCAAGTGTCCCTATTTTACACATTCCGACAGGCAAGAGTCCCCATTTTAAACATTACGGCAGGCAGAGTCCCTATTTTAAACACATTACGGTAGGCAAGGGTCCCTATTTTACACATTACGGCATGCAAGAGTCCCTAATTTACACATTACGGCAGGCAAGAGTCCCCATTTTAAACATTACGGCAGGCAAGAGTCCCCGTTTTACATATTCAGGCAGGCAAGAGTCCCTATTTTACACATTATGGCAGGCAAGAGTCCCTATTTTACACATTACGGCAGGCAAGTGTCCCTATTTTACACATTACGACAGGCAAGAGTCCCCATTTTAAACATTACGGCAGGCAGAGTCCCTATTTTTAACACATTACGGTAGGCAAGGGTCCCTATTTTTACACATTACGGCAGTCAAGAGTCCCTATTTTACACATTACGGCAGTCAAGAGTCCCTATTTTACACATTACGGCAGTCAAGAGTCCCTATTTTACACATTACGGCAGTCAAGAGTCCCTATTTTACACATTACAGCAGGCAAAATTCCCCATTTTACAAATTACTGCAGGCTAGTGTCCTCATTTAACACATTACGGCATGTAAGAGTTCCTATTTTACACATTACGACAGTCAAGAGTCCCTATTTTACACATTCCGGCAGGCAACTGTCCCTATTTTACACATTCCGGCAGTCAAGAGTCCCGATTTTACACATTATGGCAGGCAAGAGTCCCCATTTTACACATTACGGCATGCAAGAGTCCCTATTTTACACATTACGGCAGTCAAGAGTCCCTATTTTACGCATTACGGCAGTCAAGAGTCCCTATTTTACACATTACAGCAGGCAAAATTCCCCATTTTACAAATTACTGCAGGCTAGTGTCCTCATTTAACACATTACGGCATGTAAGAGTTCCTATTTTACACATTACGACAGTCAAGAGTCCCTATTTTACACATTCCGGCAGGCAACTGTCCCTATTTTACACATTCCGGCAGTCAAGAGTCCCGATTTTACACATTATGGCAGGCAAGAGTCCCCATTTTACACATTCAGGCAGGCAAGAGTCCCTATTTTACACATTACGGCAGGCAAGTGTCCATATTTTACACATTATGGCAGTCAAGAGTCCCTATTTTACACATTACAGCAGGCAAAATTCCCCATTTTACAAATGACTGCAGGCTAGTGTCCTCAGTTAACACATTACGGCATGTAAGAGTCCCTATTTTACACATTATGACAGTCAAGAGTCCCTATTTTACACATTCCGGCAGGCAAGAGTCCCAATTTTACACATTCCGGTAGGCAAGAGTCCCTATTTTACACATTATGGCAGGCAAAAGTCCCCATTTTGCACATTACAACAGGCAAGTGTCCCCATTTTACACATTACGGCAGGCAGAGTCCCCATTTTACACATTACGGAAGGCAAGAGTCACCATTTTAAACATTACAACAGGCAGAGTCCCCATTTTACAGATTCCGGCAGGCAAAAGTCCCTATTTTACACATTACGGCAGGCAAGAGTCCCCATTTTACACATTACAGCAGGCAAGAGTCCCCATTTTAAATATTACGACAGGCAGAGTCCCTATTTTACACATTAAGGCAGGCAAGAGTCCCCATTTTACACATTACGGCATGCAAAAGTACCCATTTTACACATTACGGCAGGCAAGAGTCCCTATTTTACACATTTTGGCAGGCAAGGGTCCCTATTTTGCACAATACGGCAGGCAAGAGTCCCTATTTTACACATTTTGGCAGGCAAGAGTCCCTATTTTACACATTACAGCAGGCAAAATTCCCCATTTTACAAATTACTGCAGGCTAGTGTCCTCATTTAACACATTACGGCATGCAAGAGTCCCTATTTTACACATTATGGCAGGCAAGAGTCCCTTTTTTACACATTTTGGCAGGCAAGTGTCCCTATTTTACAAATTCCGGCAGGCAAGAGTCCCCATTTTACACATTACAACAGGCAAGTATCCCCATTTTACACATTACAACAGGCAAGTATCCCCATTTTACACATTACGGCAGGCAGGGTCCCCATTTTACACATTACGGAAGGCAAGAGTCACAATTTTAAACATTACAACAGGCAGAGTCCCCATTTTACACATTCCGGCAGGCAAAAGTCCCTATTTTACACATTACGGCAGGCAAGAGTCCCCATTTTACACATTACAGCAGGCAAGAGTCCCCATTTTAAATATTACGGCAGGCAGAGTCCCTATTTTACAGATTAAGGCAGGCAAGAGTCCCTATTTTACACATTACAACAGGCAACTGTCCCTATTTTACACATTCCGGCAGTCAAGAGTCCCGATTTTACACATTACGGCAGGCAAGAGTCCCCATTTTAAACATTACGGCAGGCAAGAGTCCCCATTTTACATATTCAGGCAGATAAGAGTCCCTATTTTACACATTATGGCAGGCAAAAGTCCCTATTTTACACATTATGGCAGGCAAGTGTCCCTATTTTACACATTCCAACAGGCAAGAGTCCCCATTTTAAACATTACGGCAGACAGAGTCCCTATTTTAAACACATTACGGTAGGCAAGGGTCCCTATTTTACACATTACGGCATGCAAGAGTCCCTAATTTACACATTACGGCAGGCAAGAGTCCCCATTTTAAACATTACGGCAGGCAAGAGTCCCCGTTTTACATATTCAGGCAGGCAAGAGTCCCTATTTTACACATTATGGCAGGCAAGAGTCCCTATTTTACACATTACGGCAGGCAAGTGTCCCTATTTTACATATTACGACAGGTAAGAGTCCCCATTTTAAACATTACGGCAGGCAGAGTCCCTATTTTAAACACATTACGGTAGGCAAGGGTCCCTATTTTACATATTACGGCATGCAAGAGTCCCTATTTTACACATTACGGCAGTCAAGAGTCCCTATTTTACACATTACAGCAGGCAAAATTCCCCATTTTACAAATTACTGCAGGCTAGTGTCCTCATTTAACACATTACGGCATGTAAGAGTCCCTATTTTACACATTACGACAGTCAATAGTCCCTATTTTACACATTCCGGCAGGCAACTGTCCCTATTTTACACATTCCGGCAGTCAAGAGTCCCGATTTTACACATTATGGCAGGCAAGAGTCCCCATTTTAAACATTACGGCAGGCAAGAGTCCCCGTTTTACATATTCAGGCAGGCAAGAGTCCCTATTTTACACATCATGGCAGGCAAGAGTCCCTATTTTACACATTACGGCAGGCCAGTGTCCCTATTTTACACATTACGGCAGTCAAGAGTCCCTATTTTACACATTACAGCAGGCAAAATTCCCCATTTTACAAATGACTGCAGGCTAGTGTCCTCATTTAACACATTACGGCATGCAAGTGTCCCTATTTTACACATTACGACAGTCAAGAGTCCCTATTTTACACATTCCGGCAGGCAAGAGTCCCAATTTTACACATTCCGGTAGGCAAGAGTCCCCATTTTACACATAATGGCAGGCAAAAGTCCCCATTTTGCACATTACAACAGGCAAGTGTCCCCATTTTTCACATTACGGCAGGCAGAGTCCCCATTTTACACATTACGGAAGGCAAGAGTCACCATTTTAAACATTACAACAGGCAGAGTCCCCATTTTACACATTCCGGCAGGCAAAAGTCCCTATTTTACACATTACGGCAGGCAAGAGTCTCCATTTTACACATTACAGCAGGCAAGAGTCCCCATTTTAAATATTACGGCAGGCAGAGTCCCTATTTTACACATTACAGCAGGCAAGAGTCCCCATTTTACACATTACGGCATGCAAAAGTACCCATTTTACACATTACGGCAGGCAAGAGTCCCTATTTTACACATTTTGGCAGGCAAGAGTCCCTATTTTACACATTACAGCAGGCAAAATTCCCCATTTTACAAATTACTGCAGGCTAGTGTCCTCATTTAACACATTACGACAGTCAAGAGTCCCTATTTTACACATTACGACAGTCAAGAGTCCCTATTTTACACATTCCGGCAGGCAAGAGTCACAATTTTACACATTCCGTCAGGCAAGAATCCCCATTTTACACATTATGGCAGGCAAAAGTCCCCATTTTGCACATTACAACAGGCATGTGTCCCCATTTTACACATTACGGCAGGCAGAGTCCCCATTTTACACATTACGGCAGGCAAGAGTCACGATTTTAAACATTACAACAGGCAGAGTCCCCATTTTACACATTCCGGCAGGCAAAAGTCCCTATTTTACACATTACGGCAGGCAAGAGTCCCTATTTTACACATTATGGCAGGCAAGAGTCCCCATTTTAAATATTACGACAGGCAGAGTCCCCATTTTACACATCCCGGCAGGCAAAAGTCCCTATTTTACACATTATGGCAGGCAAGAGTCCCCATTTACACATTACAGCAGGCAAGAGTCCCCATCTTAAATATTACAGCAGGCAGAGTCCCTATTTTACACATTAAGGCAGGCAAGAGTCCCCATTTTACACATTACGGCATGCAAAAGTACCCATTTTACACATTACGGCAGTCAAGAGTCCCTATTTTACACATTACGGCAGTCAAGAGTCCCTATTTTACACATTACGGCAGTCAAGAGTCCCTATTTTACACATTACAGCAGGCAAAATTCCCCATTTTACAAATTACTGCAGGCTAGTGTCCTCATTTAACACATTACGGCATGTAAGAGTTCCTATTTTACACATTACGACAGTCAAGAGTCCCTATTTTACACATTCCGGCAGGCAACTGTCCCTATTTTAAACATTCCGGCAGTCAAGAGTCCCGATTTTACACATTATGGCAGGCAAGAGTCCCCATTTTACACATTACGGCATGCAAGAGTCCCTATTTTACACATTACGGCAGTCAAGAGTCCCTATTTTACACATTACGGCAGTCAAGAGTCCCTATTTTACACATTACAGCAGGCAAAATTCCCCATTTTACAAATTACTGCAGGCTAGTGTCCTCATTTAACACATTACGGCATGTAAGTTCCTATTTTACACATTACGACAGTCAAGAGTCCCTATTTTACACATTCCGGCAGGCAACTGTCCCTATTTTACACATTCCGGCAGTCAAGAGTCCCGATTTTACACATTATGGCAGGCAAGAGTCCCCATTTTACACATTCAGGCAGGCAAGAGTCCCTATTTTACACATTACGGCAGGCAAGTGTCCATATTTTACACATTATGGCAGTCAAGAGTCCCTATTTTACACATTACAGCAGGCAAAATTCCCCATTTTACAAATGACTGCAGGCTAGTGTCCTCATTTAACACATTACGGCATGTAAGAGTCCCTATTTTACACATTATGACAGTCAAGAGTCCCTATTTTACACATTCCGGCAGGCAAGAGTCCCAATTTTACACATTCCGGTAGGCAAGAGTCCCCATTTTACACATTATGGCAGGCAAAAGTCCCCATTTTGCACATTACAACAGGCAAGTGTCCCCATTTTACACATTACGGCAGGCAGAGTCCCCATTTTACACATTACGGAAGGCAAGAGTCACCATTTTAAACATTACAACAGGCAGAGTCCCCATTTTACAGATTCCGGCAGGCAAAAGTCCCTATTTTACACATTACGGCAGGCAAGAGTCCCCATTTTACACATTACAGCAGGCAAGAGTCCCCATTTTAAATATTACGACAGGCAGAGTCCCTATTTTACACATTAAGGCAGGCAAGAGTCCCCGTTTTACACATTACGGAATGCAAAAGTACCCATTTTACACATTACGGCAGGCAAGAGTCCCTATTTTACACATTTTGGCAGGCAAGGGTCCCTATTTTACACATTACGGCAGGCAAGAGTCCCTATTTTATACATTTTGGCAGGCAAGAGTCCCTATTTTACACATTACAGCAGGCAAAATTCCCCATTTTACAAATGACTGCAGGCTAGTGTCCTCATTTAACACATTACGGCATGCAAGAGTCCCTATTTTACACATTATGGCAGGCAATATTCCCCATTTTACACATTACTGCAGGCTAGTATCCCCATTTTACACATAACGGCAGGCAAGAGTCCCTTTTTTACACATTTTGGCAGGCAAGTGTCCCTATTTTACAAATTCCGGCAGGCAAGAGTCCCCATTTTACACATTACAACAGGCAAGTATCCCCATTTTACACATTACAACAGGCAAGTATCCCCATTTTACACATTACGGCAGGCAGGGTCCCCATTTTACACATTACGGAAGGCAAGAGTCACAATTTTAAACATTACAACAGGCAGAGTCCCTATTTTACACATTCCGGCAGGCAAAAGTCCCTATTTTAAACATTACGGCAGGCAAGAGTCCCCATTTTACACATTACAGCAGGCAAGAGTCCCCATTTTAAATATTACGGCAGGCAGAGTCCCTATTTTACAGATTAAGGCAGGCAAGAGTCCCTATTTTACACATTACAACAGGCAACTGTCCCTATTTTACACATTCCGGCAGTCAAGAGTCCCGATTTTACACATTACGGCAGGCAAGAGTCCCCATTTTAAACATTACGGCAGGCAAGAGTCCCCATTTTACATATTCAGGCATGCAAAAGTACCCATTTTACACATTACGGCAGGCAAGAGTCCCTATTTTACACATTTTGGCAGGCAAGAGTCCCTATTTTACACATTACAGCAGGCAAAATTCCCCATTTTACAAATTACTGCAGGCTAGTGTCCTCATTTAACACATTACGACAGTCAAGAGTCCCTATTTTACACATTACGACAGTCAAGAGTCCCTATTTTACACATTCCGGCAGGCAAGAGTCACAATTTTACACATTCCGTCAGGCAAGAATCCCCATTTTACACATTATGGCAGGCAAAAGTCCCCATTTTGCACATTACAACAGGCATGTGTCCCCATTTTACACATTACGGCAGGCAGAGTCCCCATTTTACACATTACGGCAGGCAAGAGTCACGATTTTAAACATTACAACAGGCAGAGTCCCCATTTTACACATTCCGGCAGGCAAAAGTCCCTATTTTACACATTACGGCAGGCAAGAGTCCCTATTTTACACATTATGGCAGGCAAGAGTCCCCATTTTAAATATTACGACAGGCTGAGTCCCCATTTTACACATCCCGGCAGGCAAAAGTCCCTATTTTACACATTATGGCAGGCAAGAGTCCCCATTTACACATTACAGCAGGCAAGAGTCCCCATCTTAAATATTACAGCAGGCAGAGTCCCTATTTTACACATTAAGGCAGGCAAGAGTCCCCATTTTACACATTACGGCATGCAAAAGTACCCATTTTACACATTACGGCAGTCAAGAGTCCCTATTTTACACATTACGGCAGTCAAGAGTCCCTATTTTACACATTACAGCAGGCAAAATTCCCCATTTTACAAATTACTGCAGGCTAGTGTCCTCATTTAACACATTACGGCATGTAAGAGTTCCTATTTTACACATTACGACAGTCAAGAGTCCCTATTTTACACATTCCGGCAGGCAACTGTCCCTATTTTAAACATTCCGGCAGTCAAGAGTCCCGATTTTACACATTATGGCAGGCAAGAGTCCCCATTTTACACATTACGGCATGCAAGAGTCCCTATTTTACACATTACGGCAGTCAAGAGTCCCTATTTTACACATTACGGCAGTCAAGAGTCCCTATTTTACACATTACAGCAGGCAAAATTCCCCATTTTACAAATTACTGCAGGCTAGTGTCCTCATTTAACACATTACGGCATGTAAGTTCCTATTTTACACATTACGACAGTCAAGAGTCCCTATTTTACACATTCCGGCAGGCAACTGTCCCTATTTTACACATTCCGGCAGTCAAGAGTCCCGATTTTACAGATTATGGCAGGCAAGAGTCCCCATTTTACACATTCAGGCAGGCAAGAGTCCCTATTTTACACATTACGGCAGGCAAGTGTCCATATTTTACACATTATGGCAGTCAAGAGTCCCTATTTTACACATTACAGCAGGCAAAATTCCCCATTTTACAAATGACTGCAGGCTAGTGTCCTCATTTAACACATTACGGCATGTAAGAGTCCCTATTTTACACATTATGACAGTCAAGAGTCCCTATTTTACACATTCCGGCAGGCAAGAGTCCCAATTTTACACATTCCGGTAGGCAAGAGTCCCCATTTTACACATTATGGCAGGCAAAAGTCCCCATTTTGCACATTACAACAGGCAAGTGTCCCCATTTTACACATTACGGCAGGCAGAGTCCCCATTTTACACATTACGGAAGGCAAGAGTCACCATTTTAAACATTACAACAGGCAGAGTCCCCATTTTACAGATTCCGGCAGGCAAAAGTCCCTATTTTACACATTACGGCAGGCAAGAGTCCCCATTTTACACATTACAGCAGGCAAGAGTCCCCATTTTAAATATTACGACAGGCAGAGTCCCTATTTTACACATTAAGGCAGGCAAGAGTCCCCGTTTTACACATTACGGAATGCAAAAGTACCCATTTTACACATTACGGCAGGCAAGAGTCCCTATTTTACACATTTTGGCAGGCAAGGGTCCCTATTTTACACATTACGGCAGGCAAGAGTCCCTATTTTATACATTTTGGCAGGCAAGAGTCCCTATTTTACACATTACAGCAGGCAAAATTCCCCATTTTACAAATTACTGCAGGCTAGTGTCCTCATTTAACACATTACGGCATGCAAGAGTCCCTATTTTACACATTATGGCAGGCAATATTCCCCATTTTACACATTACTGCAGGCTAGTATCCCCATTTTACACATAACGGCAGGCAAGAGTCCCTTTTTTACACATTTTGGCAGGCAAGTGTCCCTATTTTACAAATTCCGGCAGGCAAGAGTCCCCATTTTACACATTACAACAGGCAAGTATCCCCATTTTACACATTACAACAGGCAAGTATCCCCATTTTACACATTACGGCAGGCAGGGTCCCCATTTTACACATTACGGAAGGCAAGAGTCACAATTTTAAACATTACAACAGGCAGAGTCCCTATTTTACACATTCCGGCAGGCAAAAGTCCCTATTTTAAACATTACGGCAGGCAAGAGTCCCCATTTTACACATTACAGCAGGCAAGAGTCCCCATTTTAAATATTACGGCAGGCAGAGTCCCTATTTTACAGATTAAGGCAGGCAAGAGTCCCTATTTTACACATTACAACAGGCAACTGTCCCTATTTTACACATTCCGGCAGTCAAGAGTCCCGATTTTACACATTACGGCAGGCAAGAGTCCCCATTTTAAACATTACGGCAGGCAAGAGTCCCCATTTTACATATTCAGGCAGATAAGAGTCCCTATTTTACACATTATGGCAGGCAAAAGTCCCTATTTTACACATTATGGCAGGCAAAAGTCCCTATTTTACACATTATGGCAGGCAAGTGTCCCTATTTTACACATTCCAACAGGCAAGAGTCCCCATTTTAAACATTACGGCAGACAGAGTCCCTATTTTAAACACATTACGGTAGGCAAGGGTCCCTATTTTACACATTACGGCATGCAAGAGTCCCTAATTTACACATTACGGCAGGCAAGAGTCCCCATTTTAAACATTACGGCAGGCAAGAGTCCCCGTTTTACATATTCAGGCAGGCAAGAGTCCCTATTTTACACATTATGGCAGGCAAGAGTCCCTATTTTACACATTACGGCAGGCAAGTGTCCCTATTTTACATATTACGACAGGTAAGAGTCCCCATTTTAAACATTACGGCAGGCAGAGTCCCTATTTTAAACACATTACGGTAGGCAAGGGTCCCTATTTTACACATTACGGCATGCAAGAGTCCCTATTTTACACATTACGGCAGTCAAGAGTCCCTATTTTACACATTACAGCAGGCAAAATTCCCCATTTTACAAATTACTGCAGGCTAGTGTCCTCATTTAACACATTACGGCATGTAAGAGTCCCTATTTTACACATTACGACAGTCAATAGTCCCTATTTTACACATTCCGGCAGGCAACTGTCCCTATTTTACACATTCCGGCAGTCAAGAGTCCCGATTTTACACATTATGGCAGGCAAGAGTCCCCATTTTAAACATTACGGCAGGCAAGAGTCCCCGTTTTACATATTCAGGCAGGCAAGAGTCCCTATTTTACACATCATGGCAGGCAAGAGTCCCTATTTTACACATTACGGCAGGCCAGTGTCCCTATTTTACACATTACGGCAGTCAAGAGTCCCTATTTTACACATTACAGCAGGCAAAATTCCCCATTTTACAAATGACTGCAGGCTAGTGTCCTCATTTAACACATTACGGCATGCAAGTGTCCCTATTTTACACATTACGACAGTCAAGAGTCCCTATTTTACACATTCCGGCAGGCAAGAGTCCCAATTTTACACATTCCGGTAGGCAAGAGTCCCCATTTTACACATAATGGCAGGCAAAAGTCCCCATTTTGCACATTACAACAGGCAAGTGTCCCCATTTTTCACATTACGGCAGGCAGAGTCCCCATTTTACACATTACGGAAGGCAAGAGTCACCATTTTAAACATTACAACAGGCAGAGTCCCCATTTTACACATTCCGGCAGGCAAAAGTCCCTATTTTACACATTACGGCAGGCAAGAGTCTCCATTTTACACATTACAGCAGGCAAGAGTCCCCATTTTAAATATTACGGCAGGCAGAGTCCCTATTTTACACATTACAGCAGGCAAGAGTCCCCATTTTACACATTACGGCATGCAAAAGTACCCATTTTACACATTACGGCAGGCAAGAGTCCCTATTTTACACATTTTGGCAGGCAAGAGTCCCTATTTTACACATTACAGCAGGCAAAATTCCCCATTTTACAAATTACTGCAGGCTAGTGTCCTCATTTAACACATTACGACAGTCAAGAGTCCCTATTTTACACATTACGACAGTCAAGAGTCCCTATTTTACACATTCCGGCAGGCAAGAGTCACAATTTTACACATTCCGTCAGGCAAGAATCCCCATTTTACACATTATGGCAGGCAAAAGTCCCCATTTTGCACATTACAACAGGCATGTGTCCCCATTTTACACATTACGGCAGGCAGAGTCCCCATTTTACACATTACGGCAGGCAAGAGTCACGATTTTAAACATTACAACAGGCAGAGTCCCCATTTTACACATTCCGGCAGGCAAAAGTCCCTATTTTACACATTACGGCAGGCAAGAGTCCCTATTTTACACATTATGGCAGGCAAGAGTCCCCATTTTAAATATTACGACAGGCAGAGTCCCCATTTTACACATCCCGGCAGGCAAAAGTCCCTATTTTACACATTATGGCAGGCAAGAGTCCCCATTTACACATTACAGCAGGCAAGAGTCCCCATCTTAAATATTACAGCAGGCAGAGTCCCTATTTTACACATTAAGGCAGGCAAGAGTCCCCATTTTACACATTACGGCATGCAAAAGTACCCATTTTACACATTACGGCAGTCAAGAGTCCCTATTTTACACATTACGGCAGTCAAGAGTCCCTATTTTACACATTACAGCAGGCAAAATTCCCCATTTTACAAATTACTGCAGGCTAGTGTCCTCATTTAACACATTACGGCATGTAAGAGTTCCTATTTTACACATTACGACAGTCAAGAGTCCCTATTTTACACATTCCGGCAGGCAACTGTCCCTATTTTAAACATTCCGGCAGTCAAGAGTCCCGATTTTACACATTATGGCAGGCAAGAGTCCCCATTTTACACATTACGGCATGCAAGAGTCCCTATTTTACACATTACGGCAGTCAAGAGTCCCTATTTTACACATTACGGCAGTCAAGAGTCCCTATTTTACACATTACAGCAGGCAAAATTCCCCATTTTACAAATTACTGCAGGCTAGTGTCCTCATTTAACACATTACGGCATGTAAGTTCCTATTTTACACATTACGACAGTCAAGAGTCCCTATTTTACACATTCCGGCAGGCAACTGTCCCTATTTTACACATTCCGGCAGTCAAGAGTCCCGATTTTACACATTATGGCAGGCAAGAGTCCCCATTTTACACATTCAGGCAGGCAAGAGTCCCTATTTTACACATTACGGCAGGCAAGTGTCCATATTTTACACATTATGGCAGTCAAGAGTCCCTATTTTACACATTACAGCAGGCAAAATTCCCCATTTTACAAATGACTGCAGGCTAGTGTCCTCATTTAACACATTACGGCATGTAAGAGTCCCTATTTTACACATTATGACAGTCAAGAGTCCCTATTTTACACATTCCGGCAGGCAAGAGTCCCAATTTTACACATTCCGGTAGGCAAGAGTCCCCATTTTACACATTATGGCAGGCAAAAGTCCCCATTTTGCACATTACAACAGGCAAGTGTCCCCATTTTACACATTACGGCAGGCAGAGTCCCCATTTTACACATTACGGAAGGCAAGAGTCACCATTTTAAACATTACAACAGGCAGAGTCCCCATTTTACAGATTCCGGCAGGCAAAAGTCCCTATTTTACACATTACGGCAGGCAAGAGTCCCCATTTTACACATTACAGCAGGCAAGAGTCCCCATTTTAAATATTACGACAGGCAGAGTCCCTATTTTACACATTAAGGCAGGCAAGAGTCCCCGTTTTACACATTACGGAATGCAAAAGTACCCATTTTACACATTACGGCAGGCAAGAGTCCCTATTTTACACATTTTGGCAGGCAAGGGTCCCTATTTTACACATTACGGCAGGCAAGAGTCCCTATTTTATACATTTTGGCAGGCAAGAGTCCCTATTTTACACATTACAGCAGGCAAAATTCCCCATTTTACAAATTACTGCAGGCTAGTGTCCTCATTTAACACATTACGGCATGCAAGAGTCCCTATTTTACACATTATGGCAGGCAATATTCCCCATTTTACACATTACTGCAGGCTAGTATCCCCATTTTACACATAACGGCAGGCAAGAGTCCCTTTTTTACACATTTTGGCAGGCAAGTGTCCCTATTTTACAAATTCCGGCAGGCAAGAGTCCCCATTTTACACATTACAACAGGCAAGTATCCCCATTTTACACATTACAACAGGCAAGTATCCCCATTTTACACATTACGGCAGGCAGGGTCCCCATTTTACACATTACGGAAGGCAAGAGTCACAATTTTAAACATTACAACAGGCAGAGTCCCTATTTTACACATTCCGGCAGGCAAAAGTCCCTATTTTAAACATTACGGCAGGCAAGAGTCCCCATTTTACACATTACAGCAGGCAAGAGTCCCCATTTTAAATATTACGGCAGGCAGAGTCCCTATTTTACAGATTAAGGCAGGCAAGAGTCCCTATTTTACACATTACAACAGGCAACTGTCCCTATTTTACACATTCCGGCAGTCAAGAGTCCCGATTTTACACATTACGGCAGGCAAGAGTCCCCATTTTAAACATTACGGCAGGCAAGAGTCCCCATTTTACATATTCAGGCAGATAAGAGTCCCTATTTTACACATTATGGCAGGCAAAAGTCCCTATTTTACACATTATGGCAGGCAAAAGTCCCTATTTTACACATTATGGCAGGCAAGTGTCCCTATTTTACACATTCCAACAGGCAAGAGTCCCCATTTTAAACATTACGGCAGACAGAGTCCCTATTTTAAACACATTACGGTAGGCAAGGGTCCCTATTTTACACATTACGGCATGCAAGAGTCCCTAATTTACACATTACGGCAGGCAAGAGTCCCCATTTTAAACATTACGGCAGGCAAGAGTCCCCGTTTTACATATTCAGGCAGGCAAGAGTCCCTATTTTACACATTATGGCAGGCAAGAGTCCCTATTTTACACATTACGGCAGGCAAGTGTCCCTATTTTACATATTACGACAGGTAAGAGTCCCCATTTTAAACATTACGGCAGGCAGAGTCCCTATTTTAAACACATTACGGTAGGCAAGGGTCCCTATTTTACACATTACGGCATGCAAGAGTCCCTATTTTACACATTACGGCAGTCAAGAGTCCCTATTTTACACATTACAGCAGGCAAAATTCCCCATTTTACAAATTACTGCAGGCTAGTGTCCTCATTTAACACATTACGGCATGTAAGAGTCCCTATTTTACACATTACGACAGTCAATAGTCCCTATTTTACACATTCCGGCAGGCAACTGTCCCTATTTTACACATTCCGGCAGTCAAGAGTCCCGATTTTACACATTATGGCAGGCAAGAGTCCCCATTTTAAACATTACGGCAGGCAAGAGTCCCCGTTTTACATATTCAGGCAGGCAAGAGTCCCTATTTTACACATCATGGCAGGCAAGAGTCCCTATTTTACACATTACGGCAGGCCAGTGTCCCTATTTTACACATTACGGCAGTCAAGAGTCCCTATTTTACACATTACAGCAGGCAAAATTCCCCATTTTACAAATGACTGCAGGCTAGTGTCCTCATTTAACACATTACGGCATGCAAGAGTCCCTATTTTACACATTACGACAGTCAAGAGTCCCTATTTTACACATTCCGGCAGGCAAGAGTCCCAATTTTACACATTCCGGTAGGCAAGAGTCCCCATTTTACACATTATGGCAGGCAAAAGTCCCCATTTTGCACATTACAACAGGCAAGTGTCCCCATTTTACACATTACGGCAGGCAGAGTCCCCATTTTACACATTACGGAAGGCAAGAGTCACCAATTTAAACATTACAACAGGCAGAGTCCCCATTTTACAGATTCCGGCAGGCAAAAGTCCCTATTTTACACATTACGGCAGGCAAGAGTCCCCATTTTACACATTACAGCAGGCAAGAGTCCCCATTTTAAATATTACGACAGGCAGAGTCCCTATTTTACACATTAAGGCAGGCAAGAGTCCCCATTTTACACATTACGGCATGCAAAAGTACCCATTTTACACATTACGGCAGGCAAGAGTCCCTATTTTACACATTTTGGCAGGCAAGAGTCCCTATTTTACACATTACGGCAGGCAAGAGTCCCTATTTTACACATTTTGGCAGGCAAGAGTCCCTATTTTACACATTACAGCAGGCAAAATTCCCCATTTTACAAATGACTGCAGGCTAGTGTCCTCATTTAACACATTACGGCATGCAAGTGTCCCTATTTTACACATTACGACATTCAAGAGTCCCTATTTTACACATTCTGGCAGGCAAGAGTCCCTATTTTACACATTCCGGCAGGCAAGAGTCCCAATTTTACACATTCCGGTAGGCAAGAGTCCCCATTTTACACATAATGGCAGGCAAAAGTCCCCATTTTGCACATTACAACAGGCAAGTGTCCCCATTTTACACATTACGGCAGGCAGAGTCCCCATTTTACACATTACGGAAGGCAAGAGTCACCATTTTAAACATTACAACTGGCAGAGTCCCCATTTTACACATTCCGGCAGGCAAAAGTCCCTATTTTACACATTACGGCAGGCAAGAGTCTCCATTTTACACATTACAGCAGGCAAGAGTCCCCATTTTAAATATTACGGCAGGCAGAGTCCCTATTTTACACATTACAGCAGGCAAGAGTCCCCATTTTACACATTACGGCATGCAAAAGTACCCATTTTACACATTACGGCAGGCAAGAGTCCCTATTTTACACATTTTGGCAGGCAAGAGTCCCTATTTTACACATTACAGCAGGCAAAATTCCCCATTTTACAAATTACTGCAGGCTAGTGTCCTCATTTAACACATTACGACAGTCAAGAGTCCCTATTTTACACATTACGACAGTCAAGAGTCCCTATTTTACACATTCCGGCAGGCAAGAGTCCCAATTTTACACATTCCGTCAGGCAAGAATCCCCATTTTACACATTATGGCAGGCAAAAGTCCCCATTTTGCACATTACAACAGGCATGTGTCCCCATTTTACACATTACGGCAGGCAGAGTCCCCATTTTACACATTACGGCAGGCAAGAGTCACGATTTTAAACATTACAACAGGCAGAGTCCCCATTTTACACATTACGGCAGGCAAAAGTCCCTATTTTACACATTACGGCAGGCAAGAGTCCCTATTTTACACATTATGGCAGGCAAGAGTCCCCATTTTAAATATTACGACAGGCAGAGTCCCCATTTTACACATTCCGGCAGGCAAAAGTCCCCATTTTACACATTATGGCAGGCAAGAGTCCCCATTTACACATTACAGCAGGCAAGAGTCCCCATCTTAAATATTACAGCAGGCAGAGTCCCTATTTTACACATTAAGGCAGGCAAGAGTCCCCATTTTACACATTACGGCATGCAAAAGTACCCATTTTACACATTACGGCAGGCATGAGTCCCTATTTTATACATTTCGGCAGGCAAGAGTCCCTATTTTACACATTACGGTAGGCAACTGTCCCTATTTTACACATTCAGGCAGTCAAGAGTCCCGATTTTACACATTATGGCAGGCAAGAGTCCCCATTTTAAACATTACGGCAGGCAATAGTCCCCGTTTTGCATATTCAGGCAGGCAAGAGTCCCTATTTTACACATCATGGCAGGCAAGAGTCCCTATTTTACACATTACGGCAGGCAAGTGTCCCTATTTTACACATTACGGCAGTCAAGAGTCCCTATTTTACACATTACAGCAGGCAAAATTCCCTATTTTACAAATGACTGCAGGCTAGTGTCCTCATTTAACACATTATGGCATGTAAGAGTCCCTATTTTACACATTACGACAGTCAAGAGACCCTATTTTACACATTCCGGCAGGCAAGAGTCCCAATTTTACACATTCCGGTAGGCAAGAGTCCCCATTTTACACATTATGGCAGGCAAAAGTCCCCATTTTGCACATTACAACAGGCAAGTGTCCCCATTTTACACATTACGGCAGGCAGAGTCCCCATTTTACACATTACGGAAGGCAAGAGTCACCATTTTAAACATTACAACAGGCAGAGTCCCCATTTTACACATTACGGCAGGCAAGAGTCCCCATTTTACACATCACAGCAGGCAAGAGTCCCCATATTAAATATTACGGCAGGCAGAGTCCCTATTTTACACATTAAGGCAGGCAAGAGTCCCCATTTTACACATTACGGCATGCAAAAGTACCCATTTTACACATTACGGCAGGCAAGAGTCCCTATTTTACACATTTTGGCAGGCAAGAGTCCCTATTTTACACATTACAGCAGGCAAAATTCCCCATTTTACAAATTACTGCAGGCTAGTGTCCTCATTTAACACATTACGGCATGCTAGAGTCCCTATTTTACACATTCCGGCAGGCAAGAGTCCCAATTTTACACATTCCGGTGGGCAAGAGTCCCCATTTTACACATTATGGCAGGCAAAAGTCCCCATTTTGCACATTACAACAGGCAAGTGTCACCATTTTAAACATTACAACAGGCAGAGTCCCCATTTTACACATTCCGGCAGGAAAAAGTCCCTATTTTACACATTACGGCAGGCAAGAGTCTCCATTTTACACATTACAGCAGGCAAGAGTCCCCATTTTAAATATTACGGCAGGCAGAGTCCCTATTTTACACATTAAGGCAGGCAAGAGTCCCCATTTTACACATTACGGCTTGCAAAAGTACCCATTTTACACATTACGGCTGGCAAGAGTCCCTATTTTACACATTTTGGCAGGCATGAGTCCCTATTTTACACATTACAGCAGGCAAAATTCCCCATTTTACAAATTACTGCAGGCTAGTGTCCTCATTTAACACATTACGGCATGCAAGAGTCCCTATTTTACACATTACGACAATCAAGAGTCCCTATTTTACACATTCCGGCAGGCAAGAGTCCCAATTTTACACATTCCGGCAGGCAAGAGTCCCCATTTTACACATTATGGCAGGCAAAAGTCCCCATTTTGCACATTACAACAGGCATGTGTCCCCATTTTACACATTACGGCAGGCAGAGTCCCCATTTTACACATTACGGCAGGCAAGAGTCACGATTTTAAACATTACAGCAGGCAAAATTCCCCATTTTACAAATGACTGCAGGCTAGTGTCCTCATTTAACACATTACAGCATGCAAGTGTCCCTATTTTACACATTACGTCAGTCAAGAGTCCCTATTTTACACATTCCGGCAGGCAAGAGTCCCAATTTTACACATTCCGGTAGGCAAGAGTCCCCATTTTACACATAATGGCAGGCAAAAGTCCCCATTTTGCACATTACAACAGGCAAGTGTCCCCATTTTACACATTACGGCAGGCAGAGTCCCCATTTTACACATTACGGATGGCAAGAGTCACCATTTTAAACATTACAACTGGCAGAGTCCCCATTTTACACATTCCGGCAGGCAAAAGTCCCTATTTTACACATTACGGCAGGCAAGAGTCTCCATTTTACACATTACAGCAGGCAAGAGTCCCCATTTTAAATATTACGGCAGGCAGAGTCCCTATTTTACACATTACAGCAGGCAAGAGTCCCCATTTTACACATTACGGCATGCAAAAGTACCCATTTTACACATTACGGCAGGCAAGAGTCCCTATTTTACACATTACGGCATGCAAGAGTCCCTATTTTACACATTACGGCAGTCAAGAGTCCCTATTTTACACATTACAGCAGGCAAAATTCCCCATTTTACAAATGACTGCAGGCTAGTGTCCTCATTTAACACATTACGGCATGCAAGAGTCCCTATTTTACACATTACGACAGTCAAGAGTCCCTATTTTACACATTCCGGCAGGCAAGAGTCCCCATTTTACACATTATGGCAGGCAAAAGTCCCCATTTTGCACATTACAACAGGCAAGTGTCCCCATTTTACACATTACGGCAGGCAGAGTCCCCATTTTACACATTACGGAAGGCAAGAGTCACCAATTTAAACATTACAACAGGCAGAGTCCCCATTTTACAGATTCCGGCAGGCAAAAGTCCCTATTTTACACATTACGGCAGGCAAGAGTCCCCATTTTACACATTACAGCAGGCAAGAGTCCCCATTTTAAATATTACGACAGGCAGAGTCCCTATTTTACACATTAAGGCAGGCAAGAGTCCCCATTTTACACATTACGGCATGCAAAAGTACCCATTTTACACATTACGGCAGGCAAGAGTCCCTATTTTACACATTTTGGCAGGCAAGAGTCCCTATTTTACACATTACGGCAGGCAAGAGTCCCTATTTTACACATTTTGGCAGGCAAGAGTCCCTATTTTACACATTACAGCAGGCAAAATTCCCCATTTTACAAATGACTGCAGGCTAGTGTCCTCATTTAACACATTACGGCATGCAAGTGTCCCTATTTTACACATTACGACATTCAAGAGTCCCTATTTTACACATTCCGGCAGGCAAGAGTCCCTATTTTACACATTCCGGCAGGCAAGAGTCCCAATTTTACACATTCCGGTAGGCAAGAGTCCCCATTTTACACATAATGGCAGGCAAAAGTCCCCATTTTGCACATTACAACAGGCAAGAGTCCCCATTTTACACATTCCGGCAGGCAAAAGTCCCTATTTTACACATTACGGCAGGCAAGAGTCTCCATTTTACACATTATAGCAGGCAAGAGTCCCCATTTTAAATATTACGGCAGGCAGAGTCCCTATTTTACACATTACAGCAGGCAAGAGTCCCCATTTTACACATTACGGCATGCAAAAGTACCCATTTTACACATTACGGCAGGCAAGAGTCCCTATTTTACACATTTTGGCAGGCAAGAGTCCCTATTTTACACATTACAGCAGGCAAAATTCCCCATTTTACAAATTACTGCAGGCTAGTGTCCTCATTTAACACATTACGACAGTCAAGAGTCCCTATTTTACACATTACGACAGTCAAGAGTCCCTATTTTACACATTCCGGCAGGCAAGAGTCCCAATTTTACACATTCCGTCAGGCAAGAATCCCCATTTTACACATTATGGCAGGCAAAAGTCCCCATTTTGCACATTACAACAGGCATGTGTCCCCATTTTACACATTACGGCAGGCAGAGTCCCCATTTTACACATTACGGCAGGCAAGAGTCACGATTTTAAACATTACAACAGGCAGAGTCCCCATTTTACACATTACGGCAGGCAAAAGTCCCTATTTTACACATTACGGCAGGCAAGAGTCCCTATTTTACACATTATGGCAGGCAAGAGTCCCCATTTTAAATATTACGACAGGCAGAGTCCCTATTTTACACATTCCGGCAGGCAAAAGTCCCCATTTTACACATTATGGCAGGCAAGAGTCCCCATTTACACATTACAGCAGGCAAGAGTCCCCATCTTAAATATTACAGCAGGCAGAGTCCCTATTTTACACATTAAGGCAGGCAAGAGT
The DNA here is from genome assembly GCF_028390025.1 of Pseudophryne corroboree. NCBI lineage: Eukaryota > Metazoa > Chordata > Amphibia > Anura > Myobatrachidae > Pseudophryne > Pseudophryne corroboree. The sequence goes on from NC_086445.1 coordinate 469,665,065, forward strand.
CCCCATTTTACACATTATGGCATGCAAAAGTACCCATTTTACACATTACGGCAGGCATGAGTCCCTATTTTACACATTTCGGCAGGCAAGAGTCCCTATTTTACACATTACGGTAGGCAACTGTCCCTATTTTACACATTCAGGCAGTCAAGAGTCCCGATTTTACACATTATGGCAGGCAAGAGTCCCCATTTTAAACATTACGGCAGGCAATAGTCCCCGTTTTGCATATTCAGGCAGGCAAGAGTCCCTATTTTACACATCATGGCAGGCAAGAGTCCCTATTTTACACATTACGGCAGGCAAGTGTCCCTATTTTACACATTACGGCAGTCAAGAGTCCCTATTTTACACATTACAGCAGGCAAAATTCCCTATTTTACAAATGACTGCAGGCTAGTGTCCTCATTTAACACATTATGGCATGTAAGAGTCCCTATTTTACACATTACGACAGTCAAGAGTCCCTATTTTACACATTCCGGCAGGCAAGAGTCCCAATTTTACACATTCCGGTAGGCAAGAGTCCCCATTTTACACATTATGGCAGGCAAAAGTCCCCATTTTGCACATTACAACAGGCAAGTGTCCCCATTTTACACATTACGGCAGGCAGAGTCCCCATTTTACACATTACGGAAGGCAAGAGTCACCATTTTAAACATTACAACAGGCAGAGTCCCCATTTTACACATTACGGCAGGCAAGAGTCCCCATTTTACACATCACAGCAGGCAAGAGTCCCCATATTAAATATTACGGCAGGCAGAGTCCCTATTTTACACATTAAGGCAGGCAAGAGTCCCCATTTTACACATTACGGCATGCAAAAGTACCCATTTTACACATTACGGCAGGCAAGAGTCCCTATTTTACACATTTTGGCAGGCAAGAGTCCCTATTTTACACATTACAGCAGGCAAAATTCCCCATTTTACAAATTACTGCAGGCTAGTGTCCTCATTTAACACATTACGGCATGCTAGAGTCCCTATTTTACACATTCCGGCAGGCAAGAGTCCCAATTTTACACATTCCGGTGGGCAAGAGTCCCCATTTTACACATTATGGCAGGCAAAAGTCCCCATTTTGCACATTACAACAGGCAAGTGTCACCATTTTAAACATTACAACAGGCAGAGTCCCCATTTTACACATTCCGGCAGGCAAAAGTCCCTATTTTACACATTACGGCAGGCAAGAGTCTCCATTTTACACATTACAGCAGGCAAGAGTCCCCATTTTAAATATTACGGCAGGCAGAGTCCCTATTTTACACATTAAGGCAGGCAAGAGTCCCCATTTTACACATTACGGCTTGCAAAAGTACCCATTTTACACATTACGGCTGGCAAGAGTCCCTATTTTACACATTTTGGCAGGCATGAGTCCCTATTTTACACATTACAGCAGGCAAAATTCCCCATTTTACAAATTACTGCAGGCTAGTGTCCTCATTTAACACATTACGGCATGCAAGAGTCCCTATTTTACACATTACGACAATCAAGAGTCCCTATTTTACACATTCCGGCAGGCAAGAGTCCCAATTTTACACATTCCGGCAGGCAAGAGTCCCCATTTTACACATTATGGCAGGCAAAAGTCCCCATTTTGCACATTACAACAGGCATGTGTCCCCATTTTACACATTACGGCAGGCAGAGTCCCCATTTTACACATTACGGCAGGCAAGAGTCACGATTTTAAACATTACAGCAGGCAAAATTCCCCATTTTACAAATGACTGCAGGCTAGTGTCCTCATTTAACACATTACAGCATGCAAGTGTCCCTATTTTACACATTACGTCAGTCAAGAGTCCCTATTTTACACATTCCGGCAGGCAAGAGTCCCAATTTTACACATTCCGGTAGGCAAGAGTCCCCATTTTACACATAATGGCAGGCAAAAGTCCCCATTTTGCACATTACAACAGGCAAGTGTCCCCATTTTACACATTACGGCAGGCAGAGTCCCCATTTTACACATTACGGATGGCAAGAGTCACCATTTTAAACATTACAACTGGCAGAGTCCCCATTTTACACATTCCGGCAGGCAAAAGTCCCTATTTTACACATTACGGCAGGCAAGAGTCTCCATTTTACACATTACAGCAGGCAAGAGTCCCCATTTTAAATATTACGGCAGGCAGAGTCCCTATTTTACACATTACAGCAGGCAAGAGTCCCCATTTTACACATTACGGCATGCAAAAGTACCCATTTTACACATTACGGCAGGCAAGAGTCCCTATTTTACACATTTTGGCAGGCAAGAGTCCCTATTTTACACATTACAGCAGGCAAAATTCCCCATTTTACAAATTACTGCAGGCTAGTTTCCTCATTTAACACATTACGACAGTCAAGAGTCCCTATTTTACACATTACGACAGTCAAGAGTCCCTATTTTACACATTCCGGCAGGCAAGAGTCCCAATTTTACACATTCCGTCAGGCAAGAATCCCCATTTTACACATTATGGCAGGCAAAAGTCCCCATTTTGCACATTACAACAGGCATGTGTCCCCATTTTACACATTACGGCAGGCAGAGTCCCCATTTTACACATTACGGCAGGCAGAGTCCCCATTTTACACATTACGGCAGGCAAGAGTCACGATTTTAAACATTACAACAGGCAGAGTCCCCATTTTACACATTCCGGCAGGCAAAAGTCCCTATTTTACACATTACGGCAGGCAAGAGTCCCTATTTTACACATTATGGCAGGCAAGAGTCCCCATTTTAAATATTACGACAGGCAGAGTCCCCATTTTACACATTCCGGCAGGCAAAAGTCCCTATTTTACACATTATGGCAGGCAAGAGTCCCCATTTACACATTACAGCAGGCAAGAGTCCCCATCTTAAATATTACAGCAGGCAGAGTCCCTATTTTACACATTAAGGCTGGCAAGAGTCCCCATTTTACACATTACGGCATGCAAAAGTACCCATTTTACACATTACGGCAGTCAAGAGTCCCTATTTTACACATTACGGCAGTCAAGAGTCCCTATTTTACACATTACAGCAGGCAAAATTCCCCATTTTACAAATTACTGCAGGCTAGTGTCCTCATTTAACACATTACGGCATGTAAGAGTTCCTATTTTACACATTACGACAGTCAAGAGTCCCTATTTTACACATTCCGGCAGGCAACTGTCCCTATTTTACACATTCCGGCAGTCAAGAGTCCCGATTTTACACATTATGGCAGGCAAGAGTCCCCATTTTACACATTACGGCATGCAAGAGTCCCTATTTTACACATTACGGCAGTCAAGAGTCCCTATTTTACACATTACGGCAGTCAAGAGTCCCTATTTTACACATTACAGCAGGCAAAATTCCCCATTTTACAAATTACTGCAGGCTAGTGTCCTCATTTAACACATTACGGCATGTAAGAGTTCCTATTTTACACATTACGACAGTCAAGAGTCCCTATTTTACACATTCCGGCAGGCAACTGTCCCTATTTTACACATTCCGGCAGTCAAGAGTCCCGATTTTACACATTATGGCAGGCAAGAGTCCCCATTTTACACATTCAGGCAGGCAAGAGTCCCTATTTTACACATTACGGCAGGCAAGTGTCCATATTTTACACATTATGGCAGTCAAGAGTCCCTATTTTACACATTACAGCAGGCAAAATTCCCCATTTTACAAATGACTGCAGGCTAGTGTCCTCATTTAACACATTACGGCATGTAAGAGTCCCTATTTTACACATTATGACAGTCAAGAGTCCCTATTTTACACATTCCGGCAGGCAAGAGTCCCAATTTTACACATTCCGGTAGGCAAGAGTCCCTATTTTACACATTATGGCAGGCAAAAGTCCCCATTTTGCACATTACAACAGGCAAGTGTCCCTATTTTACACATTACGGCATGTAAGAGTTCCTATTTTACACATTACGACAGTCAAGAGTCCCTATTTTACACATTCCGGCAGGCAACTGTCCCTATTTTACACATTCCGGCAGTCAAGAGTCCCGATTTTACACATTATGGCAGGCAAGAGTCCCCATTTTACACATTCAGGCAGGCAAGAGTCCCTATTTTACACATTACGGCAGGCAAGTGTCCATATTTTACACATTATGGCAGTCAAGAGTCCCTATTTTACACATTACAGCAGGCAAAATTCCCCATTTTACAAATGACTGCAGGCTAGTGTCCTCATTTAACACATTACGGCATGTAAGAGTCCCTATTTTACACATTATGACAGTCAAGAGTCCCTATTTTACACATTCCGGCAGGCAAGAGTCCCAATTTTACACATTCCGGTAGGCAAGAGTCCCTATTTTACACATTATGGCAGGCAAAAGTCCCCATTTTGCACATTACAACAGGCAAGTGTCCCCATTTTACACATTACGGCAGGCAGAGTCCCCATTTTACACATTACGGAAGGCAAGAGTCACCATTTTAAACATTACAACAGGCAGAGTCCCCATTTTACAGATTCCGGCAGGCAAAAGTCCCTATTTTACACATTACGGCAGGCAAGAGTCCCCATTTTACACATTACAGCAGGCAAGAGTCCCCATTTTAAATATTACGACAGGCAGAGTCCCTATTTTACACATTACGGCATGCAAAAGTACCCATTTTACACATTACGGCAGGCAAGAGTCCCTATTTTACACATTTTGGCAGGCAAGGGTCCCTATTTTACACATTACGGCAGGCAAGAGTCCCTATTTTACACATTTTGGCAGGCAAGAGTCCCTATTTTACACATTACAGCAGGCAAAATTCCCCATTTTACAAATTACTGCAGGCTAGTGTCCTCATTTAACACATTACGGCATGCAAGAGTCCCTATTTTACACATTATGGCAGGCAATATTCCCCATTTTACACATTACTGCAGGCTAGTATCCCCATTTTACACATAACGGCAGGCAAGAGTCCCTATTTTACACATTCTGGCAGGCAAGAGTCCCTTTTTTACACATTTTGGCAGGCAAGTATCCCTATTTTACAAATTCCGGCAGGCAAGAGTCCCCATTTTACACATTACAACAGGCAAGTATCCCCATTTTACACATTACCACAGGCAAGTATCCCCATTTTACACATTACGGCAGGCAGGGTCCCCATTTTACACATTACGGAAGGCAAGAGTCACAATTTTAAACATTACAACAGGCAGAGTCCCCATTTTACACATTCCGGCAGGCAAAAGTCCCTATTTTACACATTACGGCAGGCAAGAGTCCCCATTTTACACATTACAGCAGGCAAGAGTCCCCATTTTAAATATTACGGCAGGCAGAGTCCCTATTTTACAGATTAAGGCAGGCAAGAGTCCCTATTTTACACATTACAACAGGCAACTGTCCCTATTTTACACATTCCGGTAGTCAAGAGTCCCTATTTTACACATTACGGCAGGCAAGAGTCCCCATTTTAAACATTATGGCAGGCAAGAGTCCCCGTTTTACATATTCAGGCAGGCAAGAGTCCCTATTTTACACATTACGGCAGGCAAGTGTCCCTATTTTACATATTACGACAGGTAAGAGTCCCCATTTTAAACATTACGGCAGGCAGAGTCCCTATTTTAAACACATTACGGTAGGCAAGGGTCCCTATTTTACACATTACGGCATGCAAGAGTCCCTATTTTACACATTACGGCAGTCAAGAGTCCCTATTTTACACATTACAGCAGGCAAAATTCCCCATTTTACAAATTACTGCAGGCTAGTGTCCTCATTTAACACATTACGGCATGTAAGAGTCCCTATTTTACATATTACGACAGTCAATAGTCCCTATTTTACACATTCCGGCAGGCAACTGTCCCTATTTTACACATTCCGGCAGTCAAGAGTCCCGATTTTACACATTATGGCAGGCAAGAGTCCCCATTTTAAACATTACGGCAGGCAAGAGTCCCCGTTTTACATATTCAGGCAGGCAAGAGTCCCTATTTTACACATCATGGCAGGCAAGAGTCCCTATTTTACACATTACGGCAGGCCAGTGTCCCTATTTTACACATTACGGCAGTCAAGAGTCCCTATTTTACACATTACAGCAGGCAAAATTCCCCATTTTACAAATGACTGCAGGCTAGTGTCCTCATTTAACACATTACGGCATGCAAGAGTCCCTATTTTACACATTACGACAGTCAAGAGTCCCTATTTTACACATTCCGGCAGGCAAGAGTCCCAATTTTACACATTCCGGTAGGCAAGAGTCCCCATTTTACACATTATGGCAGGCAAAAGTCCCCATTTTGCACATTACAACAGGCAAGTGTCCCCATTTTACACATTACGGCGGGCAGAGTCCCCATTTTACACATTACGGCAGGCAGAGTCCCCATTTTACACATTACGGAAGGCAAGAGTCACCAATTTAAACATTACAACAGGCAGAGTCCCCATTTTACAGATTCCGGCAGGCAAAAGTCCCTATTTTACACATTACGGCAGGCAAGAGTCCCCATTTTACACATTACAGCAGGCAAGAGTCCCCATTTTAAATATTACGACAGGCAGAGTCCCTATTTTACACATTAAGGCAGGCAAGAGTCCCCATTTTACACATTATGGCATGCAAAAGTACCCATTTTACACATTACGGCAGGCAAGAGTCCCTATTTTACACATTTTGGCAGGCAAGAGTCCCTATTTTACACATTACGGCAGGCAAGAGTCCCTATTTTACACATTTTGGCAGGCAAGAGTCCCTATTTTACACATTACAGCAGGCAAAATTCCCCATTTTACAAATGACTGCAGGCTAGTGTCCTCATTTAACACATTACGGCATGCAAGTGTCCCTATTTTACACATTCCGGCAGGCAAGAGTCCCAATTTTACACATTCCGGTAGGCAAGAGTCCCCATTTTACACATAATGGCAGGCAAAAGTCCCCATTTTGCACATTACAACAGGCAAGTGTCCCCATTTTACACATTACGGCAGGCAGAGTCCCCATTTTACACATTACGGAAGGCAAGAGTCACCATTTTAAACATTACAACTGGCAGAGTCCCCATTTTACACATTCCGGCAGGCAAAAGTCCCTATTTTACACATTACGGCAGGCAAGAGTCTCCATTTTACACATTACAGCAGGCAAGAGTCCCCATTTTAAATATTACGGCAGGCAGAGTCCCTATTTTACACATTACAGCAGGCAAGAGTCCCCATTTTACACATTACGGCATGCAAAAGTACCCATTTTACACATTACGGCAGGCAAGAGTCCCTATTTTACACATTTTGGCAGGCAAGAGTCCCTATTTTACACATTACAGCAGGCAAAATTCCCCATTTTACAAATTACTGCAGGCTAGTGTCCTCATTTAACACATTACGACAGTCAAGAGTCCCTATTTTACACATTACGACAGTCAAGAGTCCCTATTTTACACATTCCGGCAGGCAAGAGTCCCAATTTTACACATTCCGTCAGGCAAGAATCCCCATTTTACACATTATGGCAGGCAAAAGTCCCCATTTTGCACATTACAACAGGCATGTGTCCCCATTTTACACATTACGGCAGGCAGAGTCCCCATTTTACACATTACGGCAGGCAAGAGTCACGATTTTAAACATTACAACAGGCAGAGTCCCCATTTTACACATTCCGGCAGGCAAAAGTCCCTATTTTACACATTACGGCAGGCAAGAGTCCCTATTTTACACATTATGGCAGGCAAGAGTCCCCATTTTAAATATTACAACAGGCAGAGTCCCCATTTTACACATTCCGGCAGGCAAAAGTCCCTATTTTACACATTATGGCAGGCAAGAGTCCCCATTTACACATTACAGCAGGCAAGAGTCCCCATCTTAAATATTACAGCAGGCAGAGTCCCTATTTTACACATTAAGGCAGGCAAGAGTCCCCATTTTACACATTACGGCATGCAAAAGTACCCATTTTACACATTACGGCAGGCATGAGTCCCTATTTTACACATTTCGGCAGGCAAGAGTCCCTATTTTACACATTACGGTAGGCAACTGTCCCTATTTTACACATTCCGGCAGTCAAGAGTCCCGATTTTACACATTATGGCAGGCAAGAGTCCCCATTTTAAACATTACGGCAGGCAATAGTCCCCGTTTTGCATATTCAGGCAGGCAAGAGTCCCTATTTTACACATCATGGCAGGCAAGAGTCCCTATTTTACACATTACGGCAGGCAAGTGTCCCTATTTTACACATTACGGCAGTCAAGAGTCCCTATTTTACACATTACAGCAGGCAAAATTCCCCATTTTACAAATGACTGCAGGCTAGTGTCCTCATTTAACACATTACGGCATGTAAGAGTCCCTATTTTACACATTACGACAGTCAATAGTCCCTATTTTACACATTCCGGCAGGCAAGAGTCCCAATTTTACACATTCCGGTAGGCAAGAGTCCCCATTTTACACATTATGGCTGGCAAAAGTCCCCATTTTGCACATTACAACAGGCAAGTGTCCCCATTTTACACATTACGGCAGGCAGAGTCCCCATTTTACACATTACGGAAGGCAAGAGTCACCATTTTAAACATTACAACAGGCAGAGTCCCCATTTTACACATTACGGCAGGCATGAGTCCCCATTTTACACATTACAGCAGGCAAGAGTCCCCATCTTAAATATTACGGCAGGCAGAGTCTCTATTTTACACATTAAGGCAGGCAAGAGTCCCCATTTTACACATTACGGCATGCAAAAGTACCCATTTTACACATTACGGCAGGCAAGAGTCCCTATTTTACACATTTTGGCAGGCAAGAGTCCCTATTTTACACATTACAGCAGGCAAAATTCCCCATTCTACAAATTACTGCAGGCTAGTGTCCTCATTTAACACATTACGGCATGCTAGAGTCCCTATTTTACACATTACGACAGTCAAGAGTCCCTATTTTACACATTCCGGCAGGCAAGAGTCCCAATTTTACACATTCCGGTGGGCAAGAGTCCCCATTTTACACATTATGGCAGGCAAAAGTCCCCATTTTGCACATTACAACAGGCAAGTGTCACCATTTTAAACATTACAACAGGCAGAGTCCCCATTTTACACATTCCGGCAGGCAAAAGTCCCTATTTTACACATTACGGCAGGCAAGAGTCTCCATTTTACACATTACAGCAGGCAAGAGTCCCCATTTTAAATATTACGGCAGGCAGAGTCCCTATTTTACACATTAAGGCAGGCAAGAGTCCCCATTTTACACATTACGGCTTGCAAAAGTACCCATTTTACACATTACGGCTGGCAAGAGTCCCTATTTTACACATTTTGGCAGGCATGAGTCCCTATTTTACACATTACAGCAGGCAAAATTCCCCATTTTACAAATTACTGCAGGCTAGTGTCCTCATTTAACACATTACGGCATGCAAGAGTCCCTATTTTACACATTACGACAATCAAGAGTCCCTATTTTACACATTCCGGCAGGCAAGAGTCCCCATTTTACACATTATGGCAGGCAAAAGTCCCCATTTTGCACATTACAACAGGCATGTGTCCCCATTTTACACATTACGGCAGGCAGAGTCCCCATTTTACACATTACGGCAGGCAAGAGTCACGATTTTAAACATGACAGCAGGCAAAATTCCCCATTTTACAAATGACTGCAGGCTAGTGTCCTCATTTAACACATTACAGCATGCAAGTGTCCCTATTTTACACATTACGACAGCCAAGAGTCCCTATTTTACACATTCCGGCAGGCAAGAGTCCCAATTTTACACATTCCGGTAGGCAAGAGTCCCCATTTTACACATAATGGCAGGCAAAAGTCCCCATTTTGCACATTACAACAGGCAAGTGTCCCCATTTTACACATTACGGCAGGCAGAGTCCCCATTTTACACATTACGGAAGGCAAGAGTCACCATTTTAAACATTACAACAGGCAGAGTCCCCATTTTACACATTCCGGCAGGCAAAAGTCCCTATTTTACACATTACGGCAGGCAAGAGTCTCCATTTTACACATTACAGCAGGCAAGAGTCCCCATTTTAAATATTACGGCAGGCAGAGTCCCTATTTTACACATTACAGCAGGCAAGAGTCCCCATTTTACACATTACGGCATGCAAAAGTACCCATTTTACACATTACGGCAGGCAAGAGTCCCTATTTTACACATTTTGGCAGGCAAGAGTCCCTATTTTACACATTACAGCAGGCAAAATTCCCCATTTTACAAATTACTGCAGGCTAGTGTCCTCATTTAACACATTACGACAGTCAAGAGTCCCTATTTTACACATTACGACAGTCAAGAGTCCCTATTTTACACATTCCGGCAGGCAAGAGTCCCAATTTTACACATTCCGGCAGGCAAGAATCCCCATTTTACACATTATGGCAGGCAAAAGTCCCAATTTTGCACATTACAACAGGCATGTGTCCCCATTTTACACATTACGGCAGGCAGAGTCCCCATTTTACACATTACGGCAGGCAAGAGTCACGATTTTAAACATTACAACAGGCAGAGTCCCCATTTTACACATTCCGGCAGGCAAAAGTCCCTATTTTACACATTACGGCAGGCAAGAGTCCCTATTTTACACATTATGGCAGGCAAGAGTCCCCATTTTAAATATTACGACAGGCAGAGTCCCCATTTTACACATTCCGGCAGGCAAAAGTCCCTATTTTACACATTATGGCAGGCAAGAGTCCCCATTTACACATTACAGCAGGCAAGAGTCCCCATCTTAAATATTACAGCAGGCAGAGTCCCTATTTTACACATTAAGGCAGGCAAGAGTCCCCATTTTACACATTACGGCATGCAAAAGTACCCATTTTACACATTTCGGCAGGCATGAGTCCCTATTTTACACATTTCGGCAGGCAAGAGTCCCTATTTTACACATTACGGTAGGCAACTGTCCCTATTTTACACATTCCGGCAGTCAAGAGTCCCGATTTTACACATTATGGCAGGCAAGAGTCCCCATTTTAAACATTACGGCAGGCAATAGTCCCCGTTTTGCATATTCAGGCAGGCAAGAGTCCCTATTTTACACATCATGGCAGGCAAGAGTCCCTATTTTACACATTACGGCAGGCAAGTGTCCCTATTTTACACATTACGGCAGTCAAGAGTCCCTATTTTACACATTACAGCAGGCAAAATTCCCCATTTTACAAATGACTGCAGGCTAGTGTCCTCATTTAACACATTACGGCATGTAAGAGTCCCTATTTTACACATTACGACAGTCAAGAGTCCCTATTTTACACATTCCGGCAGGCAAGAGTCCCAATTTTACACATTCCGGTAGGCAAGAGTCCCCATTTTACACATTATGGCAGGCAAAAGTCCCCATTTTGCACATTACAACAGGCAAGTGTCCCCATTTTACACATTACGGCAGGCAGAGTCCCCATTTTACACATTACGGAAGGCAGGAGTCACCATTTTAAACATTACAACAGGCAGAGTCCCCATTTTACACATTACGGCAGGCAAGAGTCCCCATTTTACACATTACAGCAGGCAAGAGTCCCCATATTAAATATTACGGCAGGCAGAGTCCCTATTTTACACATTAAGGCAGGCAAGAGTCCCCATTTTACACATTACGGCATGCAAAAGTACCCATTTTACACATTACGGCAGGCAAGAGTCCCTATTTTACACATTTTGGCAGGCAAGAGTCCCTATTTTACACATTACAGCAGGCAAAATTCCCCATTTTACAAATTACTGCAGGCTAGTGTCCTCATTTAACACATTACGGCATGCAAGAGTCCCTATTTTACACATTACGACAGTCAAGAGCCCCTATTTTACACATTCCGGCAGGCAAGAGTCCCAATTTTACACATTCCGGTGGGCAAGAGTCCCCATTTTACACATTATGGCAGGCAAAAGTCCCCATTTTGCACATTACAACAGGCAAGTGTCCCCATTTTACACATTACGGCAGGCAGAGTCCCTATTTTACACATTACGGAAGGCAAGAGTCACCATTTTAAACATTACAACAGGCAGAGTCCCCATTTTACACATTCCGGCAGGCAAAAGTCCCTATTTTACACATTACGGCAGGCAAGAGTCTCCATTTTACACATTACAGCAGGCAAGAGTCCCCATTTTAAATATTACGATAGGCAGAGTCCCTATTTTACACATTAAGGCAGGCAAGAGTCCCCATTTTACACATTATGGCATGCAAAAGTACCCATTTTACACATTACGGCTGGCAAGAGTCCCTATTTTACACATTTTGGCAGGCATGAGTCCCTATTTTGCACATTACAGCAGGCAAAATTCCCCATTTTACAAATTATTGCAGGCTAGTGTCCTCATTTAACACATTACGGCATGCAAGAGTCCCTATTTTACACATTACGACAATCAAGAGTCCCTATTTTACACATTCCGGCAGGCAAGAGTCCCAATTTTACACATTCCGGCAGGCAAGAGTCCCCATTTTACACATTATGGCAGGCAAAAGTCCCCATTTTGCACATTACAACAGGCATGTGTCCCCATTTTACACATTACGGCAGGCAGAGTCCCCATTTTACACATTACGGCAGGCAAGAGTCACGATTTTAAACATTACAACAGGCAGAGTCCCCATTTTACACATTCCGGCAGGCAAAAGTCCCATTTTACACATTACAGCAGGCAAGAGTCCCCATTTTACACATTATGGCAGGCAAGAGTCCCCATTTTAAATATTACGACAGGCAGAGTCCCTATTTTACACATTAAGGCAGGCAAGAGTCCCCATTTTACACATTACGGTAGGCAAAAGTACCCATTTTACACATTACGGCAGGCAAGAGTCCCAATTTTACACATTCCGGAAGGCAAGAGTCCCTATTTTACACATTATGGCAGGCAAGAGTCCACATTTTAAACATTATGGCAGGCAGAATTCCAATTTTACAAATTCCGGCAGGCAAGAGTCCCCATTTTAAACATTACGGCAGGCAAGAGTCCCCATTTTACATATTCCGGCAGGCAAGAGTCCCTATTTTACACATTATGGCAGGCAAGAGTCCCTATTTTACACATTACGGCAGGCAAGTGTCCCTATTTTACACATTCCGACAGGCAATAGTGCCCATTTTAAACATTACGGCAGGCGGAGTCCCTATTTTACACATTACACACACGTGCAAGGTCGAAGATTAACTTGGCTGCTCGCATTGCAGCTCTTTTCACACTGATTCAGACTCCGTCACCCAGCCCACTGGTCAGTGGGGGTCATTCCGAGTTGATCGCTCACTGACGTTTTTCGCAGCGCAGCGATCATTTGAAAAAATGGCAAATCTGCGCACGCACGACGTACAGGTACAACGAGCATTGTGGTTTTGTACAGGTTCTAGTGACGCTTTCAGTCGCACTGGCGGTCACAAGAAGATTGGCAGGAAGTGGGAGATTCTGAGTGTCAATTGACCGTGTTTGGAAAAATGCAAGCATGGCCGGGCGGGTATCTGACGTCATTACCGTGTTACTCATTGCAGCAATCATCGCACAGGATAAGTAACTACAGGGCTGATCTTGTTTTGCACAAAATGTGTTTGCAGGCGCACTGCTGCACAGGCGTTCGCACTCCTGCAAAGTGAAAAAATACTCCACCGTGGGCGGCGACTATGCGTTTACATGGCATCTAAAAACTGCTAGCGAGCGATCAACTCGGAATGAGGGCCAGTGTACACTAGCAATGCAATGGGGTAATTCCATGAAAATTGTCTTTTTATGTAACGTTTGTTACCAGTTTTCATGACAAGCTTTGCAACAAAATGAAATCATATCATGTACCACACAAACAACATTTACTTTGCACAAAATATTCAAAACACATGCTCAAAAAAAAAATATTTCACATTAAATATATTTCAAAATGTAACGTTTGTTACCATGGAATGACCCAATGCTATGACTTCAAGTTTTATTTACTCACATTCCGAGCAAAAATTATGCTTAGTTTTGTCCAAGTAGCATGGGACCTGGTGCACCGAGAGAGGTTATTTGGCACAACGGAAGCCAGAGTAAGAAGGACATCTAGGGGCCGATTCGCTTGTTTTGGGAGTCTAAAAATCCTGTCTAAACAGAACTGTTTAGACGCCCAAACAGTTGTCACAATTCAGTTGATGTTTGGGTGCCATGCACATTGCGCCCAAAAAAGGGTTTATCCGTGTATAATGGCTAAAGCTGTCTAAAGTCCTGTTTTGGGCATCCAAACTCCCGTGCAGACGCCCAAAGTGCCGACTTAGGGCTAATTCAGTAAGGATCGCTGATGCGATCCTTACTGCATTTCCCAGATCTTTGAGTCCTGCGCACACACTGGCCCCGTTCTACGCATGTGCAGAGACTTTCACGGGGAGGGGTGGCCGTGTTGGGGAAAATGGGGCACCTCACCCCCGATTGCCAGAAGTGACGAGGCCAAGGACTGTGTCGCGAGATGCAGTTTTCTTGGCATTGCAAGCCACCCTGCTGAAGCAAACTCAGCCTGCCGTTGCAGATGGACTGTTTATCTGAGGAGATGCAATCGCATCGCAAATACAGGGAGGAGGTTGTATGCACCTCCTCCTGCACTTGCATTGCTGAGGACTGCAGATGCTGCATTTGCAATCCTAAGTGAATTATGCCCTTAGTGCACATTTCCTCTCGCACCTCAGGAGGCTGGGAGAAGTGTCAGCCCCACAGCTACTGGCCGTCTAAACGGAGCAACAATTAAATTGCTCTATTTCTGCAGAGGGGTACACTGGTATTCCACAGGGAATAACATCAGGGTGTAGAGTAGGATCTTGATCCGAAGCACCAACAGGCTAAAAGCTTTGACTGTTCCCAAGATGCTCAGCGCCGCCTCCTCTATAACCCCGCCTCCGTGCACAGGAGCCCAGTTTATAAGTTGGTGCCTGCAGTGCAGGCAGCTAACAGGCAGGGCTGCTCCTGCAGCCCTAAGAAGAGCTATTTTAAAGAAGATAGAAGACTTCAAGGGCTGCAGTAGAGGCACTCTAGTGCTAGATATCATTCTGATATCTCCTGCTGCAGCTCCATAACCTCCCCCAGCGGCGCTGTATAATACCGCGGCCCTGGTTGCCGGATACTTACAGCGGAGGCTCCGGTTCTTCACCCAGGGCACACACACACTAACCGAAGTTCTCCGGGATCGCGTGGCCGCACTCAGGGAGGAGGTAAGATGGTCCCCCAAGGCAACACCAGCTGGAAATCGCGATCCACCGCGGCCATTAGGAGGCGGGCTGCGCGCACTGGCGTTTACACTGTGGCAGTACAGGGACCCCACTAGACCTCCAGGGCAAGGGCACAGGTTGGATTAGACCAGTCTTTTTCAACCAGTGTGCCGTGGCACACTAGTGTGCCGCGACCAGTTGCAAGGTGTGCCGCGGAGCCAGAGCAGCTTCCTGCACCTTCAGAGTGAACTGTTGGCCCAGGCTCTTCTTAGAGGATCAGTCGTGCTCCGGCCGTGATGTATGCCTTGAAGACGCGGCGGTGTGATATCATAGGTCATGGCCGCTGCTTCTCACCACCCAGCCAGCCCACCCACCTGCACACACATCTTCCAGTTCCTGCCTGCATACACAGATTTCCTTGCCCACCCACATCCACACCTGCCCGACCACCTGCTGCTCAGTATTCGCAGCACTCCACTATGAACAACCCCCGCCACTGAGGGACAGGGAGGAGGACAGCTGACCAGTAGGGGCTAATATTTATTTATTTATTTTCTCCTGTGGGGAACAATAGGATTTATGTGGGGAGGATTTATGGATTTATGGGGGGAACAATGTGAATAATTCATGTGGGGAGCAATAGGATTTATGTAGGGAGCAATAGGATTTATGTGGGGAGCAATGTGATTGTTTTTTCTGTGTAGGCCAACGTGTGTGTGGATTTATTTTTACTATGAGGGCCAATGTGTGTTTTTTTGTTTTTATCTGTGGGGAACTGATGGTGTGCCTTGGCAATTTTTAAATATTGTTCGGTGTGCCGCGAGTAAAAAAAGGTTGAAAATCACTGGATTAGACTATAATCAATTTTATTAAGGCCCGCAGCACCCGGTGGTGAAGTCCAGCTCTGACCTGTTGACCCTCCCCCAGCCACTGGGCACCAATTAGAGCAGGCATGTCCAAACTGCGGCCCTCCAGCTGTTGTGAAACTACATATCCCAGCATGCCCTGACACAGTTTTGCTATCAGATAATGCTAAAGCTGTGTCAGGGCATGATGGGATGTGTAGCTGAAGGGCCACAGTTTGGACATGCCTGATTTAGAGTAAATGTTCCCACCCTGGAGCTGCATCTCTCTGTCTCCCTCACTCCCTGCCAGTGTTTGGACGCCATTACACACAGATGTGCTGATTCTGGGACTGCTGGGTGATGCCTCCTCTGTAAAGCCGCCTGCATCATCAGCGCTGTGTATTTACAGGACACTTAAGTATTCTACATGTTGTTCAGGCAGTGTTAGTTAAGAACAAGTGCATACTTCAGGGTTATTTAGTACAAGTACCCTGTGATATTCATCCAGTTTTTACTGTGCATTGATATATCTGTTTATATACATAGCTTTACTAGAATAGCATTGCTAGTCCAGTGCAGATTTATTGTTTGTCATAATTCCTGCATTGTACATGTGACTGTGTGTGTGTGCATATAGCTGCTGGGTGATTTCTACTCCGTGTATCCAGGGTCGGACTGGCCCACAGGGGAACAGGGGAAACCACCAGTGGGCTCCACTGCTTGTGTGCCCTCATCCTCCTCTAGGGATCAGGTTCCAGACTCTATCCTAGTGCACTTGAATTATGCATTATACTTATGTTACATTATACTTCACAAGAATATGGTTTATTATATATTTATTTATCAAGGGGAACAGAACATGTACTCTGTAATGGTTAGCCAAACCTTTGTGGTGGTTGGTCATGCCCCAGTGGAGCCTGGCCACACCCTTAAGCATGGCCCCTACATCAGCATCCCCCTGGTGGGCCCTTCATGCCCCAGTCCGACACTGCGTGTATATCATTCCTACTGCTATCCCTATATTCTGTAACCTGAGGGGGCTCCGTGCATCAGGGTTATTAGATAATATAAGTATTTCACAAGATATACGTATTTTGTATTTTTTTTCTGTGTTTTTCAGTCACATTTCTCTGACGTCCTAGTGGATGCTGGGAACTCCGTAAGGACCATGGGGAATAGCGGCTCCGCAGGAGACAGGGCACATCTAAAGAAAGCTTTAGGATCACCTGGTGTGCACTGGCTCCTCCCCCTATGACCCTCCTCCAAGCCTCAGTTAGATTTTCTGTGCCCGACGAGAAGGGTGCACACTAGGGGCTCTCCTGAGCTCTTTGTGAAAGTTTTAGTTTAGGTTTATTATTTTCAGTGAGACCTGCTGGCAACAGGCTCACTGCATCGAGGGACTAAGGGGAGAAGAAGCGAACTCACCTGCGTGCAGAGTGGATTGGGCTTCTTAGGCTACTGGACATTAGCTCCAGAGGGACGATCACAGGTTCAGCCTGGATGGGTCACCGGAGCCGCGCCGCCGGCCCCCTTACAGAGCCAGAAGAGCGAAGAGGTCCGGAAAAATCGGCGGCAGAAGACTTTCCTGTCTTCAGATAAAGGTAGGCGCACAGCACCGCAGCTGTGCGCCATTGCTCTCAGCACACTTCACACTCCGGTCACTGAGGGTGCAGGGCGCTGGGGGGGCAGCGCCCTGAGACGCAATAAATCGATAGAAAACCTTTTATGGCTAAAATAAATGCATCACATATAACTCCTGGGCTATATGGATGCATTTAACCCCTGCCAAAACATACAAGAAAACGGATGATAAGGACGCCGAGAAAGGGGCGGAGCCTATCTCCTCAGCACACTGGCGCCATTTTCCCTCACAGCTCAGTTGGAGGGAAGCTCCCTGGCTCTCCCCTGCAGTCACTACACTACAGAAAGGGGTTAAAAAAGAGAGGGGGGCACAAATTAGGCGCAGTATAAACAATACAGCAGCTATAAAGGGAAAAACACTTATATAAGGTTATCCCTGTATATATATAGCGCTCTGGTGTGTGCTGGCAAACTCTCCCTCTGTCTCCCCAAAGGGCTAGTGGGGTCCTGTCCTCTATCAGAGCATTCCCTGTGTGTGTGCTGTATGTCGGTACGTTTGTGTCGACATGTATGAGGAGAAAAATGATGAGGAGACGGAGTAGAGTGTCTGTAATAGTGTTGTCACCCCCTGGGGGGTCGACACCTGAGTGGATGTACTGTTGAAATTGCGTGACAGTGTCAGCTTTGTATAAAAGACAGTGGTTGACATGAGACAGCCGGCTACTCAGCTTGTGCATGTCCAGACGTCTCATACAGGGGCTCTAAAGCGCCCGTTACCTCAGATACAGACGCCGACACGGATACTGACTCCTGTGTCGACGGTGAAGAGACAACCGTGATTTCCAATAGGGCCACACATTGCATGATTGAGGCAATGGAAAAAGTTTACACTCTTCTGATAATATAAATACCACCAAAAAAAGGGGTATTATGTTTGGTGAGGAAAAACTTCCTGTAGTTTTCCTGAATCTGATAAATAAAATGAGGTGTGTGATGATGCGTGGGTTTCCCCCCGATAACAATTGATAATTTCTAAAAAGTTATTGGCAGTATACCTTTTCCCGCCAGAGGTTAGGGTGCGTTGGGAAACACCCCCTAGGGGGGATAAGGCGCTCACACGCTTGTAAGAACAAGGGCTCTACCCTCTCTGGAGATGGCCGCCCTTAGGGATCCTGCTGATAGAAAGCAGGAGGGTATCCTAAAATGTATTTACACACATACTGGTGTTATACTGCGAACAGCAATCGCCTCAGCCTGGATGTGCAGTGCTGGGTTGGCGTGGTCAGATTCCCTGACTGGAAATTTGATATCCTAGATAAGGACAGTATATTATTGCCTATAGAGCAATTAAAAGATGCATTTCTATATATGCATGATGCACAGCGGAATATTTGCCGACTGGCATCAAGTATAAGTGCGTTGTCCAATTATACCAGTAAAGTGGTCAGGTGATGCGGATTCCAAACGGCATTTGGAAGTATTGCCTTAACAAAAAAGGGGATGTACCCCAGGTCGCCTCTCAAAATAAGACGCCGTATTATCAGGCGCAGTCCTGGTTGGCAAGCGGACAAAAGGGTTCCTCTTTTCTGCTCGTGACAGAGGGAGAGGAAAATGGCTGCAGAGATCAGCCAGTTCCAAGGAACAGAAACTCTTTTCCGCCTCTGCCAAGCCCTCAGTATGACGCTAGGGCTTTACAAGTTCAGGCACGGTGGGGTCCCGTTCTCAATGAATTTCAGTGCGCAGTGGGCTCACTCGCAAGTAGACCCCTGGATCCTTCAGGTAATATTTCAGGGGTACAAATTGGAATTCGAGACGTATCCCCCTCGCCGTTTCCAAAGGTCTGTTTTACCGACGTCTCCCGCTGACAGGGAGGCAGTTTTGGAAACCATTCACAAGCTGTATTCCCAGCAGGTGATAATCAAGATACCCCTCCTGCAACAGGGAACGGGGTATTATTCCACACTATTGTGGTACCGAAGCCAGACGGCTCGGTGAGACCAATTTTAAAATCTAAAATCTAAAATCTTTGAACACTTGCATACAGAGGTTCAAATTCAAAATTGAGTCACTCAGAGCAGTGATTGCAAACCTGGAAGAAGGGGACTACATGATGTCTCGGGACATCAAGGATGCTTACCTTCATGTCAAAATTTACCCTTCTCACCAAGGGTATTTCAGGTTATGGTACAGAACTGTCACTATCAGTTCGGACGCTGCCGTAGGGATGGTCCACGGCACCCCGGGTCTTTACCAAGGTAATGGCCGAAATGATATCCCTTCGAAGGAAGGAAATTTTAGTTATCCCTTACTTGGACGATTCCCTGATAAGGGTAAGATCCAGGGAACACTTGGAAGTCGGTGTAGCACTATCTCAGGTAGTGTTGCGGCAGCACGATTGGATTCTCAATATTCCAAAATCGCAGCTGGTTCCGACGACTTGTCTTCTGTTCCTAGGGATGATCCTGGACACAGTCCAGAAAGAAGGTGTTTCTCCCGGAGGAGAAAGCCAGGGAGTTATCCGAGCTAGTCAGGAACCTCCTAAAACCGAACCAAGTCTCAGTGCATCAATGCACAAGGGTTCTGGGTAAAAATGGTGGCTTCCTACGAAGCAATCCCATTCGGCAGATTCCACGCAAGACTTTCC
The DNA here is from genome assembly GCF_028390025.1 of Pseudophryne corroboree. Lineage (NCBI taxonomy): Eukaryota > Metazoa > Chordata > Amphibia > Anura > Myobatrachidae > Pseudophryne > Pseudophryne corroboree. The sequence continues at coordinate 469,685,332 of NC_086445.1, forward strand.
AGTGGAACCTACTGGACAAATGGTCCGGGTCGCATCTTCAGATGCTTCAGCGGATAACCCTGTCACCGGGGACAAGGGTATCCCTCCTGTGGTGGTTGCAGAGTGCTCATCTTCTAGAGGGCCGCAGATTCGGCATTCGGGACTGGGTCCTGGTGGCCACGGATGCCAGCCTGCGAGGCTGGGGAGCAGTCACACAGGGAAGGAATTTCCAGGGCTTATGGTCAAGCCTGGAGACATCTCTTCATATAAACATTCTGGAACTAAGGGCCATTTACAATGCCCTAAGTCAAGCGAAACCCCTGCTTCAGGGTCAGGCGGTATTGATCCAATCGGACAACATCACGTCAGTCGCCCACGTAAACAGACAGGGCGGCACGGGAAGCAGGGGGGCAATGGCAGAAGCTGCAAGGATTCTTCGCTGGGCGGAAGATCATGTGATAGCACTGTCAGCAGTGTTCATTCCGGAAGTGGACAACTGGGAAGCAGACTTCCTCAGCAGACACGATCTACACCCGGGAGAGTGGGGACTTCATCCAGAAGTCTTCCACATGATTGTGAACCGTTGGGAAAAACCAAAGGTGGATATGATGGCGTCCCGCCTCAACAAAAAACTGGACAGGTATTGCGCCAGGTCAAGAGACCCTCAGGCAATAGCTGTGGACGCTCTGGTAACACCGTGGGTGTTCCAGTCAGTGTATGTGTTCCCTCCTCTGCCTCTCATACCAAAAGTACTGAGAATTATACGGCAAAGGGGAGTAAGAACGATACTCGTGGCTCCGGATTGGCCAAGAAGAACTTGGTATCCGGAACTTCAAGAGATGCTCACGGACGAACCGTGGCCTCTACCTCTAAGAAAGGACCTGCTCCAGCAGGGGCCTTGTTTGTTCCAAGACTTACCGCGGCTGCGTTTGACGGCTTGGTGGTTGAACGCCGGATCCTGAAGGAAAAAGGCATTCCAGATGAAGTCATCCCTACCCTGGTCAAGGCCAGGAAGGACGTAACCGCAAAACATTATCACCGCATTTGGCGAAAATATGTTGCGTGGTGGGAGGCCAAGAAGGCCCCTACAGAGAAATTTCAACTGGGTCGTTTCCTCCATTTCCTGCAAACAGGACTGTCTATGGGCCTAAAATTAGGGTCCATTAAGGTTCAATTTTCGGCCCTGTCGATTTTCTTCCAAAAGGAACTGGCTTCAGTGCCTGAAGTTCAGACATTTGTAAAAGGGGTACTGCATATACAGCCTCCATTTGTGCCTCCAGTGGCACCTTGGGATCTCAATGTTGTGTTGAGTTTCCTAAAGTCACATTGGTTTGAACCACTCACCACTGTGGACTTAAAATATCTCACATGGAAGGTGACGATGCTGTTAGCCCTGGCTTCAGCCAGGCGTGTGTCAGAATTGGCGGCTTTATCATATAAAAGCCCTTATTTAATATTTCATTCTGACAGGGCAGAATTGAGGACTTGTCCTCAATTTCTACCTAAGGTGGTTTCTGCATTTCACATGAAGCAACCTATTGTGGTACCTGCGGCTACTAAGGACTTGGAGGATTCCAAGTTGCTTGACGTGGTCAGGGCCCTGTAAATATATGTTTCCAGGACGGCTGGAGTCAGAAAATCTGACTCGCTGTTTATCCTGTATGCACCCAACAAACTGGGTGCTCCTGCTTCTAAGCAGACGATTGCTCGTTGGATTTGTAGTACAATTCAGCTTGCACATTCTGTGGCTGGCCTGCCACAGCCAAAAATCTTAAAATGCCCACTCCACAAGGAAGGTGGGTTCATCTTGGGCAGCTGCCCGAGGGGTCTCGGCTTTACAACTTTGCCGAGCAGTTACTTGGTCAGGAGCAAATACGTTTGTAAAATTCTACAAATTTGATACCCTGGCTGAGGAGGACCTGGAGTTCTCTCATTCGGTGCTGCAGAGTCATCCGCACTCTCCCGCCCGTTTGGGAGCTTTGGTATAATCCCCATGGTCCTTACGGAGTTCCCAGCATCCACTAGGACGTCAGAGAAAATAAGAATTTACTTACCGATAATTCTATTTCTCGTAGTCCGTAGTGGATGCTGGGCGCCCATCCCAAGTGCGGATTGTCTGCAATACTGGTACATAATTATTGTTACCAAAAAATTCGGGTTATTGTTGTAGTGAGCCATCTTTTATAGAGGCTTCTCTATTATCATGCTGTTAACTGGGTTCAGATCACAAGTTGTACAGTGTGATTGGTGTGGCTGGTATGAGTCTTACCCGGGATTCAAAATCCTTCCTTATTGTGTACGCTCGTCCGGGCACAGTATCCTAACTGAGGCTTGGAGGAGGGTCATAGGGGGAGGAGCCAGTGCACACCAGGTGATCCTAAGGCTTTCTTTAGATGTGCCCTGTCTCCTGCGGAGCCGCTATTCCCCATGGTCCTTACGGAGTTCCCAGCATCCACTACGGACTACGAGAAATAGAATTATCGGTAAGTAAATTCTTATTTTTACCGCAGAAATCCTCTGTTTGTGCTGTCACACTGCACAGGGGGTTTGTGTTAGGTATTATATCTGCTGATATTGTACTGCGTCGCCCGTGGTTTACGCATTCATATCATATCAGCTACAGGGGGCGATGGGTCTGGGGCTGATTCCTCTGTGCACAATTATGATATCTCAGATGCATTTGAGGCTAACATAGCTGCGGAGGGTTCAGAGTCTAGGGGTTCTGTACCCCCCAGTCAGTTGGTTACAACTTACAAGGGGGGCACATCAGGGCCTGCCTTGGTCTGCCTTTTCTAATTTACTGACTACGCTGGTAACTAGACTTGCGCCCCCTATGGGACCTACTGTGCCTTATCAGCCTTATATGGCCCTGCGATTAATCCGCCATGGACAGATGCTCTGTCCACTCAGTTACAACACTTGAATAACTCTTTAGAAAAACATATTTCTGACCCTCGCCCGCCTAAGACTAAACCTAAGAAGTTCTCTAAGCGGGCTGTTACTTCCTCTCAATCCACGCATGGCCGGAGACTCTTTCGATGAAGAGGGCGTGTATACTGACCCCACAGACTCTGATCATGACGTTTCTGATGGAGAATCTGTTTCATAGGTGGATGTTCCTGATCTATTTGAGGCTATCAGGCTCATTCTTCATGATCCTGAGCCTGCTACTACATCTAAGAAACCGGACAGGTTCAAACGTCAGAAGGTTACTAAATTGGTTTTACCTCATTCTGACCACTTGGTTGACATAAGTCAGGAATCCTGGGAGAACCCTTGAAAGAAATTCACCCCGCACAAGAAGATGCTAGCCCGCTATCCCGTGGCGGCAGAATTTAATAAAATTGGGGAACGCCACCGCCGGTGGATTCACAAATCACTCGGCTGGTGGTGCCATCTGCTCTGCCTGTCACTACCGTCACCTCTCTCAAGAAGCCGACAGATAAGCGTGTGGAGGGCTGCTTAAAAGCTATCTCTACCCTTGCAGGGGCTACGCAGAGGCCCACCATTGCGGCTACTTGGGCCGCAGAAGCTATTGAGGCGTGGGCTCAGGAAATAGAGGCAGAATTTCTGTCCAATTTTTCTGAACATGCCAGACAATGTCTCTCTTATATTGTCACGGAATCTCATTACATTAAAGAAGCAGCTTCAGATGCAGGTGTTCTGGCGGGCAAGGCTGCTACGACATCAATTTTGGCTCGCCGTATTCTCTGGTTGCGGTCCTGGTCGGTGGACTTGGATTCTGTGAAAACCCTGGAGGTGCTCCCGTTTAAAGGAAACATCCTCCTTGGTGAGTATCTCAACAAGATTGTCGCTGACTTGGCGTCTGCTAAGACTGCATGTCTACCTAGTACTACTCCTTCGGTCCCGAAGGCTAAGAGTGCTTCCTTTCATTCCTTTCGCCCTCCGGGTAAAACAAAGGGTCAGGCATACCCGAAACAGTCTCGCACTTCCAAAACCACCAAGCCCAAGCCTAAACGTGCCTGGGCTGCCCGTCAGCCGGCTTCCAAATCTAACAAGTCTGCGGCATGATGGGGTGGGCCTCCCCCTAGGGGATCCCAGGCTGGAAGGCCAACTTCTACAGTTCACCCAGGTATGGTTGAAGACCACTTCAGACGCTTGGGTACGGGAAGTCGTCACTCACGGATATGCTATATCCTTCAAGACACGTCCCCCTCCTCGCTGTTGCCTGACGGACATCACTTAGTAGTGCCGGTGCCTCTGGCTCAGAGGGGCAGGGGGTACTATTCAACACTGTTCCTAGTCCCCAAACCGAATGGTTCTTCCCGGCCCAGTCTCAACCTCAAATCTTTGAAGTTTGTGAGGGTCTACAAGTTTTTTATGGAGACCCTTCGCTCTATTGTCCTGGCTTTGGAACCAGGGGACTATATGGTATCCCTGGATATACAGGATGCTTACCTGCATATCCCTATTTCCATGTCACATCAGCAATACCTGTGGTTTGCTATTGGCAATCTCCATTACCAATTCCGGGCCTTACCATTTGGTCTGACCACGGCTTTGCAAATTTTCACCAAGATCACTCATGGCAGTTATGACGGCTTCACTCCGCCGTCGGGGCATCAGGATCCTGCCGTATCTGGAAAACCTGCTGATCCTGGCCAATTCTCCAGAAGTTCTCCTCCATCATTTGGATCTGACGGTCCAGTTTCTGCAAGCCCACAGGTGGCTCATCAACTGGAAGAAATCATCCCTGGTCCCTGCCCAGAGCATGGTGTATCTGGGAGCATTGCTGGACACACACAACCAGAGGTTGTTTTTGTCGCAGGAGAAAGTCCTGAAGCTTCAGGACAAAATACAACAATTGAGCAGTGGTTGTCCCTTCTGGATCTCCAACTGGGTTCTTCTGATGATCGATGCCAGTCTGAGGGGTTGGGGCGCGGTGTTGGAGCAACACTCTCTTCAGGGTCGGTGGACCAGGAAGGAGTCTCTCCTCCCGATAAACATTCTGGAATTGCGGGCAGTGTTCAATGCTCTGAAACTGAAACTGGTCCAGCATCTGGTACTGAACAGGCCTGTTCAAGTTCAGTCAGACAACGCCACCATGGTGGCATACAAAAATCATCAAGGCGGCACTCAAAGCCGCATGGCAATGATGGAAGTATCAAAGATTCTTCAATGGGCGGAACGCCATCTGCCAGCCATATCGGCAGTGTTCAATCCGTGGGTCCTCAACTGGGAAGTGGACTTCCTCAGTTGTCAGGATGTACACGCCAGAGAGTGGAGCCTTCATCCAGAAGTATTTAAACTCCTCGTGGACAAGTGGGGCCTACCAAATCGTTTCGACACAATCACAAGGTTCCGTTCTTCAGAGCAAGGACAAGGGATCCTCAAGCAGCGTTCGTGGATGAACTGTCAATTCCATGGAACTTTCGGCTGCCGTACGTGTTTCCTTCATGTCACTCCTGCCCAGGGTAATAAGGAAGTTCAAGCAAGAAGTAGGAATCCTACTTCTGGTCGCTCCAGCGTGGCCCAGACGGCATTGGTTCTCAGAATTACAGGGTCTCTCGATAGAGCGTCCTCTTCTACTTCCTCAGTGTCCCGACCTCCTCGTTCATGGCCCCTGTGTTTACCAGGATTTGGCCTGACTGGCTTTGACAGCATGGCTCTTGAAGCTTCCGTACTGACGGCCAAAGGAGTTTCTGAGGAAGTCATTCACACTATGTTGAAGGCCCGTAAGCCGGCTTCTGCTCGAATTTACCATAGGGTCTGGAATTCTTACTTTGCTTGGTGCGCATCTAACAATCATGACGTTTACAAGTTTAGTACGGCCAAACTTTTGGCCTTCCTACAACAGGGCCTGGACTTGGGCCTTCGTCTGGCCTCCCTCTAGGTTCATATTTCTGCCTTGTCAGTATAGTTTCAGAGGAAAATTGTGACTCTGCCTGATGTTCATACATTCACTCAGGGAGTTTTATGGATTCAACCTCCCTATGTCCCACCTGTGGCTCCTTGGGATTTGTCGGTGGTTCTGGAGGCTTTGCAAGAGTCTCTGTTTGAACCTCTTGAATCTGCGGACCTTAAGTGGCTTTCCCTCATGGTCTTGTTTCTGCTGGCTATTGCCTCTGCTAGATGGGTATCAGATTTGGGTGCCTTGTCTTGTAGGTCCCCCTATCTGATTTTTCACCGTGACCGGCCGGATCTTCAAATGCGCCCTGGTTATCTACTTAAGGTGGTGTCTTCTTTCCACCTTGACCAAGAGATTGTGGTTCTGGACTTTGTCTCTCCGGATTTATCCTCCAAAGAGTGGTCTTTGGGTGTGGTATGGGCGCTCCGTATCTATGTGAAGAGGACAGCTTACATTAGGAAGTATTATTCTCTCTTTGTACTGTTTGGTTTTTACAAACGTAGCTGGCCTGCTAACAAGCAGACCTTGGCCAGATGGATTAGAATGGTGATTGCACATGCTTATGTACAGGCTGGCCTTCCAGCTCTTGCTACCATCAAAGCCCATTCTACTCAGTCTGTTGAACCTTCTTGGGCGGCCCTCCGTGGTGCGACCCTTGAACAATTGTGCAAGGCGGCTACGTGGTCCTCAGTGAACATGTTCATAAGGTTCTATTCCTTCGATACTTCCGCCTCCCAGGATGCTTCCTTTGGACGTTGGGTTCTTGTGCCCGCTACATTGCATCCCCTCCCATAAGGAACTGCTTTAGGACATCCCCGATGTTATTCCCTGTGAAATACCAGTGTACCCCGCAGCAGAAAAGGAGATTTATGGTAAGAATTTACCCTTGTTAAATCACTTTCTGCGATGTACACTGGATTCCGCAGGTGGCCCACTCTGACGCACTTAGCTTCTTTGGGTTGGTATGGCATTAGCCGCTGATACCTTCTCCTGTCGTGAGAGTGTGGTGTACGTGGCTACTAACTATTGTCGTCTCTTTTACCTGCTACTGCATTGGATTGGTTAACAAAACTGGGCTCATGTGCATGGAGGCGGGGTTACAGAGGAGGCGGCATTGAGCATCTTGGGAACAGTCAAAGCTATTAGCCTGTTGGTGCCACGGATCAAGATCCTACTCTACACCCCGATGTTATTCCCTGTGGAATCCAGTGTACCTCGCAGAAAGAGATTTAACAAGGGTAAGTTCTTACAATAAATCTCCTAGTGGTAGCTGCGGTGTAAAACAATTGAATCTGCCCCCTATAGGTTTGCCAGAAAGACTCAATGACTGATGACTTCATTTTGGGCAGAGCTAAAATAGCACTTGTTCTGGGGTTGCAACCATTGGGGGTGATTCCGAGTTGTTCGCTCGCTAGCTGCTTTTAGCAGCATTGCACACGCTAAGCCGCCGCCTACTGGGAGTGTATCTTAAAACATAGCAGAACTGCGAACGAAAGCTTCGCTAATTTTCTCGTAACGATTTCCCCGCAGTTTCTGAGTAGCTCCAGACTTACTCAGCCATTGCTACCAGCTCAGTCCTTTTCGTTCCTGGTTTGACGTCACAAACACACCCAGCGTTTGCCCAGACACTCCCCCATTTCTCCAGCCACTCCTGCATTTTGCAACTCGAACGCCTGCATTTTTCCGCACACTCCCATAAAACGACCAGTTTCCGCCCAGAAACACCCACTTCCTGTCAATCACACTACGATCAGCACAGCGATGAAAAAGCTTTGTTATGCCGTGAGTAAAATACCTAACTTTTGTGTAAAATAACTAAGCGCATGCGCTCTGCGAACCTTGCGCATGCGCAGTAAGCGACTAATCGCAGTATAGCGAAAATCGGCAATGAGCGAACAACTCGGAATGACCCCCATTAAGTGGAGCAACAATTTCTTACATGGGTTTATTTTCTTCATTATTTAAACTTTATTATTTTGAAAAATAATTTTAGTACTTTAATTTTAACTGATTGGTGGACTGGTAACTAGTTCATATATAATCATCTAAGTGATGAAACAACATAACAGTAATGTCAGCGCCGGCGGCTGTGCATGGCCGAACAGAGCAACACTTGAATTGCTTCATCGGGCCCTATCTAGTAGCCGCCAGTGAACAAAACACATAGGGGTAAATTTACTAAGATTCGTATTTTCCAGATTCAGGTCAAAGTTCAATCACGAATGACATCGAAAGTGTAAAACTGCAACTTTTTGAATTGATTACGACTAATTTACTAAGCTGTCGTATTCGGGTTTTTCTTTTGTTCCGATGTCGATGTCATTCGTGGTTTTTTTTCTATTTTTACGGCAGTGATTAGCAAAACACTGCCGACTTTTTTTTACAATCAATCTCGGCCGGATCTGTGTGATCCGTGCTGGGGTTTATTTATTTTTTTTTTTTAATTAAACACTGTAAAATAATAAAAAAAAATGCGTGGGGTCCCCCCTCCTAAGCATAACCAGCCTCGGGCTCTTTGAGCCGATCCTGGTTGCAAAAATATGTGGAAAAAAATGACAGGGGTTCCCCCATATTTAAGCAACCAGCATCGGGCTCTGCGCCTGGTCCTGGTCCCAAAAATACGGGGGACAAAAAGAGTAGGGGTCCCCCGTATTTTTAAAACCAGCACCGGGCTCCACTAGCTGGACAGATAATGCCACAGCCGGGGGTCACTTTTATATAGTGCCCTGCGGCCGTGGCATCAAAAATCCAACTAGTCACCCCTGGCCGGGGTACCCTGGGGGAGTGGGGACCCCTTCAATCAAGGGGTCCCCCCCCCCCAGCCACCCAAGGGCCAGGGGTGAAGCCCGAGGCTGTCCCCCCCCATCCAATGGGCTGCGGATGGGGAGGCTGATAGCCTTTGTTGTAAAAGAAAAGATATTGTTTTTAGTAGCAGTACTACAAGGCCCAGCAAGCCTCCCCCGCATGCTGGTACTTGGAGAACCACAAGTACCAGCATGCGACGGAAAAACGGGCCCGCTGGTACCTGTAGTACTACTACTAAAAAAATACCCAAAAAAAGACAAGACACACACACCGTGAAAGTATAATTTTATTACATACATACACACATACATACATACTTACCTTAAGTTCCCACGCAGGTCGGTCCTCTTCTCCAGTAGAATCCAAGGGGTACCTGTTGAAGAAATTATACTCACGAGATCCAGGGGTCCAGGCTCCTCGGGAAATCCAGGGGTAATCCACGTACTTGCATAAAATAAGAAAACGGAAAGCCGAGCCACGAACTGAAAGGGGCCCCATGTTTTCACATGGGACTCCTTTCCACGAATGCCAGAAACCCACTCTGACTGATGTCTAAGTGGGTTTCTTCAGCCAATCAGGGAGTGCCACGTTGTAGCACTCTCCTGATCAGCTGTGTGGTCCTGTCCTCACTGACAGGCAGCACACGGCAGTGTTACAATGTAGCGCCTATGCGCTACATTGTAACCAATGCTGGGAACTTTCTGCCCTGCGGTTGACCTAAAGTGACGTCACCGCTGAGCAGAAAGTTCCCAGCATTGGTTACAATGTAGCGCATAGGCGCTACATTGTAACACTGCCGTGTGCTGCCTGTCAGTGAGGACAGGACCACACAGCTGATCAGGAGAGTGCTACAACGTGGCACTCCCTGATTGGCTGAAGAAACCCACTTAGACATCAGTCAGAGTGGGTTTCTGGCATTCGTGGAAAGGAGTCCCATGTGAAAACATGGGGCCCCTTTCAGTTCGTGGCTCGGCTTTCCGTTTTCTTATTTTATGCAAGTACGTGGATTACCCCTGGATTTCCCGAGGAGCCTGGACCCCTGGATCTCGTGAGTATAATTTCTTCAACAGGTACCCCTTGGATTCTACTGGAGAAGAGGACCGACCTGCGTGGGAACTTAAGGTAAGTATGTATGTATGTGTGTATGTATGTAATAAAATTATACTTTCACGGTGTGTGTGTCTTGTCTTTTTTTGGGTATTTTTTTAGTAGTAGTACTACAGGTACCAGCGGGCCCGTTTTTCCGTCGCATGCTGGTACTTGTGGTTCTCCAAGTACCAGCATGCGGGGGAGGCTTGCTGGGCCTTGTAGTACTGCTACTAAAAACAATATCTTTTCTTTTACAACAAAGGCTATCAGCCTCCCCATCCGCAGCCCATTGGATGGGGGGGGGACAGCCTCGGGCTTCACCCCTGGCCCTTGGGTGGCTGGGGGGGGGGACCCCTTGATTGAAGGGGTCCCCACTCCCCCAGGGTACCCCGGCCAGGAGTGACTAGTTGGATTTTTGATGCCACGGCCGCAGGGCACTATATAAAAGTGACCCCCGGCTGTGGCATTATCTGTCCAGCTAGTGGAGCCCGGTGCTGGTTTTAAAAATACGGGGGACCCCTACTCTTTTTGTCCCCCGTATTTTTGGGACCAGGACCAGGCGCAGAGCCCGATGCTGGTTGCTTAAATATGGGGGAACCCCTGTCATTTTTTTTCCCATATTTCTGCAACCAGGATCGGCTCAAAGAGCCCGAGGCTGGTTATGCTTAGGAGGGGGGACCACACGCAATTTTTTTTGAAAAAATAAGCACTTTCCCACCCCTTCCCACTGATATACATGCACGGATCTCATGGATCCGTGCATGCCTATCCAATCACGAATAAAAAAAAAAAGGTCTGTTTTTTTTTAGCACTTTTTTACGAGTTGTAATTTTTCACGGCAGTGTTTGTTTGTTTTTTGCTTTGCACTTCTTAGTAAATGACCGAGATTCATACTTAAACAGCCGCGTTTTGACCGATGGTGTATTCATTCGTAATTTTTTACTTGGACTTGCAAAAAATTACGAATGCCCTCATCTCTGCCGTGATTAGTGTTTAGTAAATTACCGAGATGACACTTTGATGAAAAAACGGCATCTCGGTCAAAATCGGGAGCTTAGTAAATTTCCCCCATAGAGGTGAGGAGCAGCATTAGCCGTTTATTGGGTGTCATTCCGAGTTGATCGCTAGCTGCCGTTATTCGCAGCGCAGCGATCAGGCTAAAAATCGGCATTTCTGCGCATGCGTATGGGCCGCAGTGCGCACACGTGACGTACTTTCACACAAAACTATGCAGTTTCACACAAGGTTGAGCGATGCTTTTCAGTCGCTCTGCTGATCGGTGAGTGATTGACAGGAATGGGGCGTTTCTGGGAGGTAACTGACCATTTTCCGGGAGTATTCTAAAAAACGCAGGCGTGTCAGATAAAAACACAGGCATGCCTGGGGAAACGGGGGAGTGGCTGGCTGGACGCAGGGCGTGTTTGTGACATCAAAACAGGAACTAAACAGACTGAAGTGATCGCAAGGAAGGATTAGGTCTGCAGCTACTCTGAAACTGCTTGAAAAAATTTCAGCACTGTTCTGCTAACCTTTCGTTCACACTTCTGCTAAACTAAGATACACTCCCAGAGGGCGGCGGCTTAGCGTTTGCACTGCTGCTAAAAGCAGCTAGCGAGCGATCAACTCGGAATGAGGGCCATTATGTAGGATGTAGAGCCATGCTTTGTATTCTAACTTAGCTAGTTAGCCTCTACATCTCTCATGCTTGGCCCTGTCCACTGATTGGTCTGCGAGGTGATTGCTGTGGATGGCATGAGACTAAATGTGTACCATATAATGTTCTAAGCATCTGTCTGCAAGGATCTAAGCTATAGTCATGTAATTGTCACAGGACATGAACATAATGATGTCATGGTGCAACTTGATGGGGGAAAGTTCATCATGGGAACAAACAGACCTAATGGTAAAGATGGAGAATTTCCAGCCAAGCAGGTGACAGTGAAGCCATTTTCTATTGACAATGGCCCTCATTCCGAGTTGATCGGTCGCAAGGCGAATTTAGCAGAGTTACACACGCTAAGCCGCCGCCTACTGGGAGTGAATCTTAGCTTCTTAAAATTGCGACCGATGTATTCGCAATATTGCGATTACTAACTACTTAGCAGTTTCAGAGTAGCTCCAGACTTACTCTGCCTGTGCGATCAGTTCAGTGCTTGTCGTTCCTGGTTGACGTCACAAACACACCCAGCGTTCGCCCAGGCACTCCCACCGTTTCTCCGGCCACTCCTGCGTTTTTTCCGGAAACGGTAGCGTTTTCAGCCACACGCCCCTGAAACGCCGTGTTTCCGCCCAGTAACACCCATTTCCTGTCAATCACATTACGTTCGCCGGAGCGATGAAAAAGCCGTGAGTAAAATTACTTTCTACATAGCAAAGTTACTTGGCGCAGTCGCAGTGCGAACATTGCGCATGCGTACTAAGCGGATTTTCATTGCGATGCGATGAAAAATACCGAGCGAACAACTCGGAATGAGGGCCAACATCCGGTCACCAACAAGAATTTCAGGTTAGCATTGACAGTGATGCTTGTTTTCCAAGGTGTAATATTTTATAAAAAGTTGAGGAGGCGTTGTCCCCGGTACTGCCAGGCTTTCAATCTCACGCTTCAGCTCTCCTTCTCTCCATTCTTTCTCCTACTCTATCTCTCCCCCTTACTGTTTTCTCCCTATTTCTCTTATGTCCTAGAGGATACTGGGGTCCGCATTAGTACCATGGGGTATAGACGGGTCCAATTGTAGCCGTGGGCACTTTAAGAGTTTAATAGTGTGGGCTGGCTCCTCCCTCTATGCCCCTCCTACCAGACTCAGTTTAGAAAATATTCCCGGAGGAGCCAGTCACAGCAAGGGGAGCTCCTGAGGAGTTTTTCTAGTTTTATTATTTTGAGTTTGTTATTTTACAGGAGGCTGGTTGGCACCAGTCTGCCTGCTTCGTGGGACTTAGGGGGGAGACGGGCCCAACTTCCTAAAGAGTTAATGGTCCCGTTACTCTGTTGACAAGATACTGAGCTCCTGAGGGAGTCGTTCCCAAGCCCCACCACGGCGAGCATACCCTCCCGCAGCACGCCCCCACCCCTGACAGAGCCAGAAGAAATGAAGAGTGGTGAGTACAGCACCGGCATCCTGGTTAGCGGGTCGCCGGTGGGTATGGCGGCATAAGGGTAGGTGCGCAGCGCTGGGTGCAGGCTGCACTCCAGGAGGCTCAGAGATCACGCGTATGTGTTAGACGCTGCGGAGGGGCGCGTTGAGGCAACGCTGACACCCTACACTGGATAATCGTCTGGCAGGGGTTCTAACCCGCTGTCAGACACCAAAATACCAGTATAAAGAAAATGTGGGAAACCGAGCGCCATTACGGGGGTGCGGGGCTTCACTATAAGCGGACCCAGCAGTTCACTAGTGCCATTTCCTCCCTGCAGATCTATACAGAGGACGCTGACAGGGAAGCGCTGCCCCTTCACATCAACTCCAGACTACCTCTGCGGTTCCAGGGGGTTATAGAGGGAAGGGGGGAGCAAGTTTGTTAGTAGAGTAGTTAGTCTACGGCTGGCTAGTTTTATTATTAGCTAAGAAGGGGCGCTGTGTGGCTGGTTTCCTCATACTCTGTGGCTCTCTGAAGGACTCTGTAGGAAATTGTGTCTGACGTTTTTCGTGTGTGTGTGTGTGTGTTTGTGTGTGTGTGTGTGTGTGTGTGTGTGTGTGTGTGTGTGTATAACTCAGATTACCATGTCAAAAGACTGTTTGTCTTGTACAGCAGAGTGTTTCTCTTCTATACCATGTACTCAAAACAGTACACATTCTCAGGCTTCTGGGTCCGAACCCCAGTGGGTGGACTCCATAAGGGGGATGATTTCCAATAGTTCTAAAAAGTTATCCCATACTGAGAAGTAGACGCAGTTTTTGAGAAAATCTGTGGAGGATCTGATCAATAAAGACTCAGCCCTCACAACTGCGCCTCTCACCCCACCCACGTATCCACAAAAGCGTACACTGGCCCAGATATTGCAGGCTGACACTGATGACGATGCCTCAGATACAAAGGACGGTGAGGTGGATCTGGGGGGTGGGGGTGATGCAGCTCTCACCTAAGGGGTGCAAGCTATGATTGAGGCTATTAGGGATGTATTGCAGATTTCAGAGAAGGTACCTGTTGAAGATGAGGAGTCTTATTTTAATATAAAAAAGAAATCCTCTGTTACTTTCCCTGCATCAAAGGAGTTAAACTTCCTCTTTGAAGGAACTTGGGTAAACCCAGAGAAAAAGCTTCAGATCCCTAAAAGATTACTCATCTCCTTTCCTTTCCCTCAGGAGCAGGGGCGTCGGATCAGGGGGGGCAAGGGGGCAGCTTGCCCACCCCAAATATGACAGAGGCGCAGGGGAGCCGGCGCTGCTCGCTCAGCAAGGGTATCCCTGCTTTGCTACCCTGCTGCTGCGCCTGTCAAACTGGATGACAGCTAGTGGCAGTGCTGGCCCCGTATAGCGCCACTCCCTCCCTCAGTGTGCGGCCTCTGCCCACACACTGCTACCGCTGCTGCCACAGACTTCCCCTGCTGCCCAGACGTGTTGGGGGTGTGGCCTAATAGTGGGAGGCGTGGTCACGCCCCTTTATGGAAAAAGTGGCGGTGGTGGGGGAATCTGTGCAGTTCCTGACCCCTGACTGAGTCCCCAGCCCTGGCTCAGCCCCTCCACCAGGGTCAATTCGAGGGAGGGAATGTGATCAGTGTGATCACCCCCCCACCCCCACCCCCCACCACCTGTACAGGAAAAGGCAGGGGCTGAGAAAGAACAGCAGCCTATCTGCCTCACTGCAGCATGTGCTGTGCTGCCAACATGAGAGCTTATGCTGCTGCCCAGTAAGGAGGGAGAGGGGTGGGAGCGCAGTGCACCAGGGCCCCCATCAGACCCCTCTATCAGTCCCAGGTCTGGGTAATTAGTACCTGCTTCCCCCCTCCTCCTCTCGGCATCACTGACGACATAGGATGGAGCTGCTGCTGCTGGAGTAACGGAGCCTGCGAGACACCGGAGGCGGAGAAGAGAGAGGAGAGTCAGCGCCTGAGCCGGGACCTCCTGCAGGTACTGGGGCCGCACTGTGGTGGGAATGAAGGCTGTACTTGGCATAGGGGGTTATTTAGAGATGAAAGCAGATTGCTGCATACGCAGCCAGATCTGCATACATCCCTGCACATGCTGAGGGCCGCCCAGCACAGGGCAAGGCCGCCTCCCAATGCATCCGCAATTAGATTGCAGACACATCTGATCTAAGGTTGTGTTGGCTCGCTGCGCTGTCAGGCGGTCAGCAGACTTTTTTATTGGGGGAGCGTCTGTGTGTGACGTCATGCTGCCGCCCCAAAAATGGTCCCGGCCTGCCCCCGTTTTTCCGTCACCACCCTGCCTTAATCCCGCTACGCTGTCACCTGTCAATCACATTGTGGTCGCATCCATCGGAGAAGCGACCACAATGTGTATGGCCTCACGCCCACTGCGCATGCGCAGTTTGCTGCCACCAACAAACTGCGCTGCGGGCCGCTTTTGCGGCGGGGTCTGAATGACCCCTATAATGTGTACCTGGCATAATGGGCTGTACCTGGCATAATGTGTATAATGGGCTGTACCTGGCAAATGTGTATAATGGGCTCTAGCTGGATAACGTGTATAAGGGACTCTACCTGGCATAAGTGTTTAAGCAGCTCTACCTGGCATAACATGTATAAGGTCCTCTACTGTGGCGTAATGTGTATAAGAGGCTTTTACTCTGGCATAACTTGTATAAGCGGCTCTCCTGTGTGGTGTTACGTGTATAAGGGTACTACTGTGCAGTGTAATGTGAATAACGGAAACTTCTGTGCGGTGTAATGTGACTAACGGACATTAATGTACAGGGTAATGTGAATTGGTACTATTCTTTGGCCCTATATTTTTTCGCGCACCTTCGGCGCACACTGTCCCTGTTTTCAGCATGGCGGGTACCAAAGGGAACTTTCACACCCTGAGCTCCTCAAGGTCTAGAACTGGCCCTGTCATCGATTTTTTTTTTAAACTATCTTTTTCTTTTCAAATGCAAGATGCCCCCAATTCAATACAGAGGAGGTGGCGCTGAAACATACCTTTGCTCAGGGCACCATGGCACCTAGCTATACCTCTGATAAGGGGCACTACTGTATGTGGGCATTGTGTATAAGGGATAGTACTGTGTGGCGTAACATGTGTAAGGGGCATTACTGTGTGACGTAATGTGAATAAGGGGCACTATTTTGTGGCATAATATAAATCAGGTGCACTACGTTTGGGGTAATGCGAATAAGATTGTAATACTGTGTGGCATAAATTGAATTGCCTGCAGATCCACGCGGGCGGCATCTCCTTTAAAAACAGCCTGCTACCGCAGGGTGCTGTGTCCTCCTATCTTCGTTCGTTGTGTCCTAGCCACCGCCAGCTGTCTCTCCTTTACAGTTGCATTACTGGGAGGAGGCGTGGCTATGGTCCCAGGATGTCCCAGCCTGGCCACGCCTCCTCCCAGTAATGCATCTGTGAAGGAAAGACAGCCGGCGGCGGCTAGGACACAATGAAGAAAGGAGGACACAGCACCCTGCGGTAGCATGCTGTTTTTAAAGGAGATGCCGCCCGCATGGATCTGCAGGTAAGCGCTCATCCGCACAGTGCTGGGGGGCTAAAAAGGTAGAGAAGGCCGGCACCAGGGGGGCGCCAAAATATTTTTTTTCTACCCCCCCAACCTAAAAACATTCCAGCGCCCCTGCTCAGGAGGATAGGAAAAAGTGGAAAACCTATTGTGGATGCCTCTGTGTCCAGATTATCACAAAAGGTTGTTTTACCTGTCTCTGGCGCAGCCTTCTTAAAGGATACGGTAGACCGCAAGATTGAGACAACACTCAAATCACTGTACACAGCTGCAGGCTTGGCTCAAAGACCCACTATTGCCTGTGCGTGTATCTCTAGGGCCACTGTAAAATGGTCAGGTAACCTAATTGATGATTTAGATTCAATGAATAGGAGTGAAATTGACTTACTATAACGTCACATTCAGGATTCTGCAAGCTTCATGGTGGAAGCCATGAAGGAAATTGGCCTGCTTAACGCACGGGTTACAGCTATGGCAGTTTCGGCACACAGAGGACTTTGGCTATGCCAATGGACTGCGGCTGCATACTCCAGGAGAAGCGTGGAGAGCCTGCCCTTCACAGGTGAGGCCCTGTTTGGTGACGAACTGTATACGTGGATATCGAAGGCAACTGCGAGTAAGTAGACATATCTTCGTTCCACAGCTGCACCGGCTAGGAAATCATATCCTGCACCTACACTGCAGTCCTTTTGGACAGCAAAATTTAAAAACAAACCCAGGGATTCCTCCACTGCCTTCAGAGGCGGTCGAGGAAAACCCAGAAAACCTGCAGCGACAGGTTCTCAGGAGCAGACCTCAGGTTCTGCTTCCTCAAAGCCTTCGGCATGACAGTGGACCACACTGCCTGAAGATCAGGCAGGTGGGAGCACGGTTAAATGATTTCAGTCACATCTGGGCGACGTCTAGCCTAGATCCCTGGTTCAAAGAGATTGTTTCAAGATCTCCCACCTCACAGATAATTCAAATCAGGCTTACCAGCTTCTCTGGAAGGAAGTACAATCCTGCAAGAGGCAATTCAAAAATTGAGACAAACACAGGTCAATGTTCCAGTTCCACATCACCTACAGAACAAAGCAGTGGCGTAACTACTGCCCCCGCAGTCCTCGCGGTGGCTTGGGGGCGAGGGGCTGCGGGGGCGCCACTGATTACAGCAGACTGACATGCGGACGAACGTCCGCATGTCAGTCTGCTTTATTGGAGGGACACGGCGGGCGCAGCGTGTGCCTATCCTGTGTCCCTCCTGAGCCCTGCATCATCTCCGGCGGCCCGCGGGTCTAATAGGGGGAAGTGCCGTCCGTGAGCCAATTAGAGCTCACGGACGGCACTTCCCCCTATCAGACCCGCGGCCGCCGGAGATGATGCAGGACTCAGGAGGGACACAGGAGAGGCACACGCTGCGCCCGCCGTGTCCCTCCAAGTTCTCCAACAAGCGGCGGCTGCACTGCGGCATATCTGTCACGGGGGGGGAGAGAGGAGAGGGTGTCTGGCACCGGGGAATATATGGCCATTGGGGGGGGGATGTCAGGCACTAGGGGGGATATCCGGCACTGGGGCATATATGACACTGTGGGGGGGGGCGGGGGATATCTGGCACTAGGGCATATCTGGCACTGGGGAAGGGGGGGGGGGGATATCTGGCACTGGGGCATATATGGCACTGGGGGGGGGGGGGGATATCTGGCACTAGGGCATATCGCACTGGGGGGGGGGGGATGTCTGGCACTGGGGGGGATATCTGGCACTGGGGCATATATGGCACTGGGGGGGGGATATCTGGCACGGGGTGGATATGTGGCACTGGGGGGGGGGGGGATATCTGGCACTGGGAGGGAATATCTGGCCCTGGGGCTTATATGGCACTGGGGGAGAATATCTGGCACTGGGGGGGAATATCTGTCACTGGGGATATATGGCACTCGGGGGGAATATATGGCACTGGCGGCATATCTGGCACTGGGGGAATATCTGGCACTGGGGGCATATGTGGCACTGGGGGGGAATATATGGCACTGGCGGCATATCTGGCATGGGGGGAATATCTGGCACTGGGGGCATATGTGGCACTGGGGGGGAATATCTGGCACTGGGGGCATATCTGGCACTGGGGGGGTATATGTGTACCTGGCACATGGGGGGGGGGCTATATTTGGCACCGGGGGCATGTGAGTACCTGGCACCGTGGGGAAATATCTGGCACTGGGGACATATGTGGCACTGGGAGCACAGCCCTAGCAACAAGGACTACCTCCTAGCAACGAGCATGACACCCAGTGCATGAAACACCTGACAACGAGCATGACACCCAGTGCATGAAACACCTGGCAACGAGCATGACACCCAGTGCATGAAACCCCTGACAACGAGAAGGTAATTGAAAAGTAATTAGAAGCCTTACTGTAGGACTTAATGTGTAATGGGCATTACGGTGTGTGGCATAATGTATCACGGACATTGTGGTGTGTGTCATAATGTGTCACAGGCATTACGGTGTATGGTATACTATATCGCGGGCATTGTGATATGTGGTATAATGTCTCAGGGTCATTGCAGTGTGTGGCATAATGTATCACGGACATTGCGGTGTGTGTCATAATGTGTCAGGCATTACGGTGTGTGGTATACTATATCACGGGCATTGTGGTATGTGGTATAATGTCTCAGGGTCATTGCAGTGTGGCATAATACATAACGGGCATTGCGGTGTGTGGCATAGGGTATAACGGGCAGGGCATTGCGGTATGTGTCACAGGCATTACGGTGTATGGTATACTATATCACGGGCATTGTGGTATAATGTCTCAAGGTCATTGCGGTGTGTGTCATAATGTGTCACAGGCATTGTATGTGCTATAATGTATCAGGGGCATTGCAGTGTGTAGCATAATGTATAACGGGCATTGCGATTCCTGTCATAATGTGTCGGGGGCATTACGGTGTGTGGCATAATGTGTCGGGGGCATTACAGTGTGTGCATATTGTGTCATGTGCATTGTTGTGTGCGGCATAATGTCTAAGGGCCATTGCAGTATGTGGCATAATGTATACTGGGCATTACTATAAGGAGGAAAAATGACAAATAATGTAAGGGGCATGAATCAGGATTATTTTTCTTTCCTGTGGTGGCTAACGTCTGGGCGTGCAGGTTGCAAAACTGGGGTATAAGGTAGTCTTTTCCTGCAATACCACGCCCCTTTACGAGAAACCACGCCCATTCCAACAAAACCACGCCCCTTTTTTTGCAGCGCGCGCCTTCGGCGCGCGCATATTTGTCCCTTTCTTGCTCCCAGTTATGCAGCGGGGGGGGGGGGGGGGGGGCGCCAAAAATTTTTTGGCTTGGGGGAGAAAAATTTCTAGTTACGCCACTGACCAGAGACAAATGTACACATAATATATGAGCCCAAGGGTTCATGTGGGCATTATACAGATGTGCAGCAGTATGTACTGCTGGAAATTTGGTGAGTTTTGGTCAGAGATGTGCCGAAAAGATAGGAACTGCTTCACCTGCAGAGTTTCACTATAAAAATTATTAGAATAATACAAAACATTTCTAATCTATTCTTTGTATTTCTCTAACGTCCTAAGTGGATGCTGGGGACTCCGTAAGGACCATGGGGAATAGCGGCTCCGCAGGAGACTGGGCACATCTAAAGAAAGCTTTAGGACTATCTGGTGTGCACTGGCTCCTCCCCCTATGACCCTCCTCCAAGCCTCAGTTAGATCTTTGTGCCCGAACGAGAAGGGTGCACACTAGGGGCTCTCCTGAGCTTCTTAGTGAAAGTTTTAGTTTAGGTTTTTTATTTTCAGTGAGACCTGCTGGCAACAGGCTCACTGCATCGAGGGACTAAGGGGAGAAGAAGCGAACTCACCTGCGTGCAGAGTGGATTGGGCTTCTTAGGCTACTGGACATTAGCTCCAGAGGGACGATCACAGGCCCAGCCATGGATGGGTCCCAGAGCCGCGCCGCCGGCCCCCTTACAGAGCCAGAAGACAGAAGAGGTCCGGAAAATCGGCGGCAGAAGACATCCTGTCTTCACCAAAGTAGCGCACAGCACTGCAGCTGTGCGCCATTGCTCCTCAGCACACTTCGGTCACTGAGGGTGCAGGGCGCTAGGGGGGGGCGCCCTGAGCAGCAATAAAAACACCTTGGCTGGCGAAAATACATCACATATAGCCCCCAGGGCTATATGGATGAATTTTAACCCCTGCCAGAATCCATAAAAAAGCAGGAGAAAAGTCCGCGAAAAAGGGGCGGAGCCTATCTCCTCAGCACACTGGCGCCATTTTCCCTCACAGCTCCGTTGGAGGGAAGCTCCCCTGGCTCTCCCCTGCAGTCACTACACTACAGAAAGGGTTAAAAAAGAGAGGGGGGCACTAATTAGGCGCAGTATTAACAATACAGCAGCTATAAGGGGAAAAACACTTATATAAGGTTATCCCTGTATATATATAGCGCTTTGGTGTGTGCTGGCAAACTCTCCCTCTGTCTCCCCAAAGGGCTAGTGGGGTCCTGTCCTCTATCAGAGCATTCCCTGTGTGTGTGCTGTATGTCGGTACGTTTGTGTCGACATGTATGAGGAGAAAAATGATGTGGAGACGGAGCAGATTGCCTGTAATAGTGGTGTCACCCCCTAGGGGGTCGACACCTGAGTGGATGAACTGTTGGAAGGAATTACGTGACAGTGTCAGCTCTGTATAAAAGACAGTGGTTGACATGAGACAGCCGGCTACTCAGCTTGTGCCTGTCCAGACGTCTCATAGGCCGTCAGGGGCTCTAAAGCGCCCGTTACCTCAGATGGCAGATATAGACGCCGACACGGATACTGACTCCAGTGTCGACGGTGAAGAGACAAATGTGACTTCCAGTAGGGCCACACGTTACATGATTGAGGCAATGAAAAATGTTTTACACATTTCTGATAATACGAGTACCACCAAAAAGGGGTATTATGTTCGGTGAGGAAAAACTACCTGTAGTTTTCCTGAATCTGAGAAATTAAATGAGGTGTGTGATGATGCGTGGTTTTCCCCCGATAACAACTGATAATTTCTAAAATGTTATTGGCATTATATCCTTTCCCGCCAGAGGTTAGGGTGCGTTGGGAAACACCCCCTAGGGTGGATAAAGCGCTCACACGCTTGTAAGGACTCTACCCTTTCCTGAGATGGCCGCCCTTAAGGATCCTGCTGATAGAAAGCAGGAGGGTATCCTAAAATGTATTTACACACATACTGGTGTTATACCAGCAATCGCCTCAGCCTGGATGTGCAGTGCTGGGTTGGCGTGGTCGGATTCCCTGACTGAAAATATTGATACCCTAGATAGGGACAGTATATTTTTGCCTATAGAGCATTTAAAAGATGCATTTCTATATATGCGTGATGCACAGCGGAATATTTGCCGACTGGCATCAAGTCTAAGTGCGTTGTCCATTTCTACCAGTAGAGGGTTATGGACACGTCAGTGGTCAGGTGATGCGTATTCCAAACGGCATTTGGAAGTATTGCCTTAATAAGGGGAGGTGTTATTTGGGGTCGGTCTTTCAGACCTGGTGGCCACGGCAACAGCTGGGAAATCCACGTTTGTACCCCAGGTCGCCTCTCAACATGAGAAGACGCCGTATTATCAGGCGCAGTCTTTTCGTGGACAAGCGGGCAAAATGTTCCTCATTTCTGCCCCGTGACAGAGGGAGAGGAAAAAGGCTGCAGAAATCAGCCAGTTCCCAGGAACAGAAACCCTCTCCCGCCTCTGCCAAGCCCTCAGTATGACGCTGGGGCTTTACAAGCAGAATCAGGCACGTTGGGGGGCCCGTCTCAATGAATTTCAGCGCGCAGTGGGCTCACTCGCAAGTAGACCCCTGGATCCTTCAGGTGATATCTCAGGGGTACAAATTAGAATTCGAGACGTCTCCCCCTCGCCGTTTTCCTAAAGTCGGCTTTACCGATGTCTCCTTCTGACAGGGAGACAGTTTTGGAAGCCATTCACAAGCTGTATTTCCAGCAGGTGATAATCAAGGTACCCCTCCTGCAACAGGGAACGGGGTATTATTCCACACTGTTGTGGTACCGAAGCCGGACGGCTCGGTGAGACCGATTCTAAATCTAAAATCTTTGAACACTTACATACAGAGGTTCAAATTCAAGATTGAGTCACTCAGAGCAGTGATTGCGAACCTGGAAGAAGGGGACTACATGATGTCTCGGGACATCAAGAATGCTTACCTTCATGTCAAAATTTACCCTTCTCACCAAGGGTACCTCAGGTTTATGGTACAGAACTGTCACTATCAGTTCAGACGCTGCCGTATGGATGGTCCACGGCACCCCGGGTCTTTACCAAGGTAATGGCCGAAATGATGATATTCCTTCGAAGGAAGGGAATTTTAGTTATCCCTTACTTGGACGATTCCCTGATAAGGGTAAGATCCAGGGAACAGTTGGAGGTCGGTGTAGCACTATCTCAGTTAGTGTTGCGGCAGCACGATTGGATTCTCAATATTCCAAAATCGCAGCTGGTTCCGACGACTTGTCTTCTGTTCCTAGGGATGATCCTGGACACAGTCCAGAAAAAGGTGTTTCTCCCGGAGGGGAAAGCCAGGGAGTTATCCGAGCTAGTCAGGAACCTCCTAAAACCGAGCCAAGTCTCAGTGCATCAATGCACAAGGGTTCTGGGTAAAATGGTGGCTTCCTACGAAGCAATCCCATTCAGCAGATTCCACGCAAGAACTTTCCAGTGGGACCTGCTGGACAAATGGTCCGGGTCGCATCTTCAGATGCATCAGCGGATAACCCTGTCACCAAGGACAAGGGTGTCCCTCCTGTGGTGGTTGCAGAGTGCTCATCTTCGGATGCCAGCCTGCGAGGCTGGGGAGCAGTCACACAGGGAAGGAATATCCAGGGCTTATGGTCAAGCCTGGAGACATCACTTCACATAAATATCCTGAAGCTAAGGGCCATTTACAATGCTCTAAGCTTAGCAAGACCTCTGCTTCAAGGTCAGCCGGTGTTGATCCAGTCGGACAACATCACGGCAGTCACCCACGTAAACAGACAGGGTGGCACAAGAAGCAGGAGGGCAATGGCAGAAGCTGCAAGGATTCTTCGCTGGGCGGAAAATCATGTGATAGCACTGTCAGCAGTATTCATTCCGGGAGTGGACAACTGGGAAGCAGACTTCCTCAGCACGACCTCCACCCGGGAGAGTGGGGACTTCACCCAGAAGTCTTCCACATGATTATAAACCGTTGGGAAAAACTCGACAGGTATTGCACCAGGTCAAGGGACCCTCAGGCAATAGCTGTAGACGCTCTGGTAACACCGTGGGTGTACCAGTCAGTGTATGTGTTCCCTCCTCTGCCTCTCATACCCAAGGTACTGAGATTGATAAGATGGAGAGGAGTAAGCACTATATTCGTGGCTCCGGATTGGCCAAGAAGGACTTGGTAACCGGAACTTCAAGAGATGCTCACGGAGGATCCGTGGCCTCTACCTCTAAGAAGGGACCTGCTCCAACAAGGACCCTGTCTGTTCCAAGACTTACCGCGGCTGCGTTTGACGGCATGGCGGTTGAACGCCGGATCCTGAAGGAAAAAAGGCATTCCGGATGAAGTCATCCCTATCCTGATCAAAGCCAGGAAGGATGTAACCGCAAAACATTATCACCGCATTTGGCGAAAATATGTTGCGTGGTGCGAGGCCAGTAAGGCCCGACGGAGGAAATTCAACTGGGTCGATTCCTACATTTCCTGCAAACAGGAGTGTCTATGGGCCTGAAATTGGGGTCCATTAAGGTTCAAATTTCGGCCCTGTCAATTTTCTTCCAAAAAGAACTAGCTTCAGTCCCTGAAGTTCAGACGTTTGTAAAAGGGGTACTGCATATACAGCCTCCTTTTGTGCCTCCAGTGGCACTTTGGGATCTCAATGTAGTTTTTTGGGTTCCAAAAGTCACATTGGTTTGAACCACTTAAACCTGTGGAGTTAAAATATCTCACATGGAAAGTGGTCATGCTGTTGGCCCTGGCCTGGGCCAGGCGCGTGTCAGAATTGGCGGCTTTATCCTGTAAAAGCCCTTATCTGATTTTCCATTCGGACAGGGCGGAATTGAGGACTCGTCCTCAGTTTCTCCCTAAGGTGGTTTCAGCGTTTCACCTGAACCAACCTATTGTGGTGCCTGCGGCTACTAGGGACTTGGAGGACTCCAAGTTGCTAGACGTTGTCAGGGCCCTGAAAATATATGTTTCCAGGACGGCTGGAGTCAGAAAATCTGACTCGCTGTTTATCCTGTATGCACCCAACAAGCTGGGTGCTCCTGCTTCTAAGCAGACTATTGCTCGTTGGATTTGTAGTACAATTCAGCTTGCACATTCTGTAGCAGGCCTGCCACAGCCAAAAATCTGTAAATGCCCACTCCACAAGGAAGGTGGGCTCATCTTGGGCGGCTGCCCGAGGGGTCTCGGCTTTACAACTTTGCCGAGCAGCTACTTGGTCAGGAGCAAATACGTTTGTAAAATTCTACAAAATTGATACCCTGGCTGAGGAGGACCTGGAGTTCTCTCAATTGGTGCTGCAGAGTCATCCGCACTCTCCCGCCCGTTTGGGAGCTTTGGTATAATCCCCATGGTCCTTACGGAGTCCCCAGCATCCACTTAGGACGTTAGAGAAAATAAGAATTTACTTACCGATAATTCAATTTCTCGTAGTCCGTAGTGGATGCTGGGCGCCCATCCCAAGTGCGGATTGTCTGCAATACTGGTACATAGTTATTGTTACCAAAAAATCGGGTTATTGCTGTAGTGAGCCATCTTTTCTAGAGGCTCCTCTGTTATCATGCTGTTAACTGGGTTCAGATCACAAGTTGTACGGTGTGATTGGTGTGGCTGGTATGAGTCTTACCCGGGATTCAAAATCCTTCCTTATTGTGTACGCTCGTCCGGGCACAGTATCCTAACTGAGGCTTGGAGGAGGGTCATAGGGGGAGGAGCCAGTGCACACCAGATAGTCCTAAAGCTTTCTTTAGATGTGCCCAGTCTCCTGCGGAGCCGCTATTCCCCATGGTCCTTACGGAGTCCCCAGCATCCACTACGGACTACGAGAAATAGAATTATCGGTAAGTAAATTCTTATTTTTTCATATACTTTATATAGTCAAAACTCTGGTGTATACGTTAGTATGACAGGAAAGGCTCTGCCTCACCTCACTGCACATCAATGACATATTCATAAGGTAGAGCCATGCTTCCTGGCTGAACAGGGCCAGAGCTCTGAGCCTTGGAAAAGCTGTGCGGCATGCGCTGGACAGAGTTCTGCTGCTCATACGCAATTGACTTTCTGATGATTCATTTTTTTGGGTGCAAGGCTAATAAAGACAACACCAAACTACTACGTTTACAGCGCAGATGAGTGCTTAGTTGTAACTGATTGCTGCTGGAGTAGTGGTTTAAACGGGTTCACTACGGCTGGCCGGCGGTCGGGCTCCCGGCGACCAGCATCCCGGCGCTGGGAGCCCGACCGCCGGCTTACCGACAGCTTGGCGAGCGCAAATGAGCCCCTTGCGGGCTCGCTGCGCTCGCCACGCTACGGGCACGGTGGCGCGCTACGCGCGCCACACTATTTTATTCTCCCTCTATGGGGGTCGTGGACCCCCACGAGGGAAAATAAGTGTCGGTATGCCGGCTGTCGGGCTCCCGGCGCCGGTATACTGAGCGCCGGGAGCCCGACCGCCGGCAAACAGAAGACCACCCGTTTAAACTCCATACAAGCTACAGTAAAAACCAAAAAAAAAGTATCAAGCAGCCTGGAAATCAATTATACTAAAATACTTATACATAAATATACCAAGTGAATTATCTAAAGTAATGTACATATATTATACACTTAAAAACAAATCCATATACATATTAATAGATGAAATTCTAATATCCGAGAATTGATACTCCAATTGTTATATCTAAATGTTATAGGTTTGCTCTTACAGTCCACTTGAATATTTACTATGATATTAGCAGGCTCAATATTAATTGAGCCAGACTTACAGCTCTTTGTCAGGCAATCCAGTTGGCTAAAGCTGGGTACACACTAGACAACATTTTAAACGATTTGGATGATTCCGACGGATCTGAACAACAAATCATTTAAATCGTCCAGTGTGTATGCTCTATCACGAGGCAGATGTGCTGTTGTGCAAATCTTCCAGCATGTTAAAAAAATCAGAAGTGACCAACGACCAGTGGGAACCACTGGTCGTTGGTCACTTCTGATTTTTTTAACATGCTGGAAGATTTGCACATATTGTTAACAACAGCATACTCCTGGATACGGTCACTGACGATATCTTTTGTAAGATAGCACAGTGTGTATGCAGTGTATTGTTTGTACGGGAGTTCAAGGGAAATGGTTGATGACATTGCATCCTTTGCAAGTCGTCTAATTTTTACCCAGCTTAAATATATCAAGCAGTATTACCCATCACTTGGCAGACATGCTGCTCTATTAGGTCCCTGTTCTTGGTTATGTACGACTTGCAGGGTTGGGATTGTATGACTGGCGGTCGGAATCCCAGCCATCAGTTTGGCAAGGGCAACAAAGCCCATTGCTTACTCTGTGGTTTGCTGCGCACGCCACAGGTTCTATTCCCACTGTATGGGTGTCGTGGACACCCACGAGTGGGAATAGTCCCTGGTAGTCGTCATGCTAACTGTTAGGATGTCTGGTGGCCGGGATTCCAGCTTCGGTATACTGACCAGCGGTAACATGACTACATACCGACTTGCATTATATGTAGGCAGTGAGCAAATGAGCCTGGACATGTGGTCCACTCGGTGCTGTCAAACCAGGGCAGATTAGTGCTGCAACAAGATGTTTCTGTGCACCAACACTATTGTCTGGAGCTGTAAGTCTGGACTTATTAATATTGTGACTGCTAATTTTGTAAATATTCAAGTGGACTATAAGACAGTGGCGTAACTACTGCCCCCGCAGCCCTCGCGGTGGCTTGGGGGCGAGGGGCTGCGGGGGCGCCACTGATTTAGCACAGGTTGACATGCGGACGAGCGTCCGCATGTCAATCTGCGGTCTCCTTCCCTCCACTGCTGTAAGGAGGGACACGGAGGGCACAGCGCGCGCCTCTCCTGTGTCCCTCCTGGGTCTCCGGCGGGTCTAATAAAGGAAGTGCCGTTCGTGAGCTCTGATTGTCTCACGAACCGGCACTTCCTTTAACAGACCCGCTGGAGACCCAGGAGAGACACAGGAGAGGCGCGCGCTGTGCCCTCCGTGTCCCTCCAACACAAAACAGCGCGGGGGGGCACTGGGGGAGGGGGGCTTATGTGGCACTGGGGGCATATGTGGCACTGGGGGGTATATGTGAACCTGGCACAATGGGGGCGAAGGGGGCTGTATTTGGCACTGGGGGCATGTGAGTACCTGGCACTGGGGGCATATGTGGCATCGGGGGGGTATATGTGTACCTGACACATGGGAGCGGGGGGCTATATTTGGCACTGGGGGCATGTGAATACCTGGCACTGTGGGGGAATTTCTGGCACTGGGGGCATATGTGGCACTGGGGGGTATATGTGTACCTGAAACATGGTTGCAGGGGGCTATATTTGGCACTGGGGGCATGTGAGTACCTGGCACTGTGGGGGAATATCTGGCACTGGGGGCATATGTGGCACTGGGAGAGCACAGCCCTAGCAACAAGCACTACCCCCTGGCAACGAGCATGACACTCAGTGCATGAAACCCCTGGCAACGAGCATGACACCCAGTGCATGAAACCCCTGGCAACGAGCATGACACCCTGAGCATGAAAACCCCTGGCACCGTGCATGGAACCAAGAGCATGAAACCCCTGGCAACGAGCAGGTAATTTAAAAGTAATTAGAAGCCTTACTGTAGGACTTAATGTGTAATGGGCATTACGATGTGTGGCATAATGTATCACGGACATTGCGGTGTGTGTCATAATGTGTCACAGGCATTACGGTGTGTGGCACACTATATCACGGGCATTGTGGTATGTGGTATAATGTCTCGGGCATTGCAGTGTGGCATAATGTATAACGGGCATTGCGGTGTGTGGCATAGGGTATGACGGGCATTGCAGCATGTGTCACAGGCATTACGGTGTGTGGTATACTATATCACGGGCATTGTGCTATGTGGTATAATGTCTCAGGGTCATTGCATTGTGAGGCATAATGTATCACGGACATTGCGGTGTGTGTCATAATGTGTCAGGCATTACGGTGTGTTGTATACTATATCACGAGCATTGTGGTATGTGGTATAATGTCTCAGGGTCATTGCGGTGTGTGTCATAATGTGTCACAGACATTGTATGTGCTATAATGTATCGGGCATTGCAGTGTGTAGCATAATGTATAACGGGCATTGCGATTCCTGTCATAATGTGTCACAGGCATTATGGTGTGTGGCATAATGTGTCGGGGGCATTACGGTGTGTGCATTATTGTGTGTGGCATAATGTCTAAGGGCCATTGCAGTATGTGGCATAATGTATACTGGACATTACTATAAGGAGGAAAAATGACAAATAATGTAAGGGGCATGAATCGGGATTATTTTTCTTTCTTGTGGTGGCTAACGTCTTGGCGTGCAGGTTGCAAAACTGGGGTATGAGGTAGTCTTTTCCTGCAATGCCACGCCCCTTTATGTGAAGTCACGCCCATTTCAATGAAGCCACACCCCTTTTTGTGGCGCACGCATATTTATCCCTTTACTAGTGCCAATTATGGGGGGGGGGGGGGGGGCGCCGAAGAATTTTTTGGCTTGGGGGAGAAAAATTTCTAGTTACGCCACTGGAACAAAGGTTATTATTCCAACCTGTTCGTGGTACCAAAACCGGACGGTTCGGTAAAGCCAATCTTAAACTTAAAATCCCTGAACCCCTATTTGCGGGTATTCAAATTCAAGATGGAGTGTCAGAGAGCAGTAATCTCAGGTCTGGAGGAAGGGGAATTCTTGGTATCCCTGGATATCAAGGATGTGTACCTTCATATTCCGATCTGGCCGCCTCACCAAGCCTATCTCAGGTTTGCACTACAGGACTGTCACTACCAGTTCCAGGCGCTGCCATTTGGCCTCTCCACAGCACCGAGGGTGTTCACCAAGGTCACGGCAGAGATGATGCTCCTCCTCCGCAAGCAGAGAGTGAACATTATTCCATACCTGGACGATCTACTAATAAAGGCATCTTCCATGGAGAGGTTGTTGCAGAGTATTGCTCTCTCAACTCAACTACTCTAGGATTATGGATGGATTCTGAACCTTCTAAAATCACATATGGAACCAACAAGGAGACTTCCCTTCTTGGGGATGATACTCAACACTGAAGTACAGAGGGTATTTCTTCCATTGGAAAAAGCTTTGGTGATCCAGTCAATGGTCCGGGATGTCCTGAAGCCAGCCTGGTTATCGGTTCATCAGTGCATTCGCCTACTTGCATGCAAGATTCTTCCAGCTGGATCTCCTGGACAAGTGGTCAGGATCACATCTTCACATGCACCAGCGAATACGCATGTCGTCAAAAGCCAGAATTTCACTCCTCTGGTGGCTGCAGACTTCTCACCTGATCGAAGGCCACAGGTTTAGAATTCAAAATTGGATTCTTCTAACCACAGAGGTTGGGGAGCAGTCGCCCAGGGGGACAGCTTCCAGGGAAGATGGTCAAGTCAGGAAGCCATCCTTCCAAAAAACATTCTGGAACTAAGGGCCATATACAATGCCCTTCTACAAGCGGCACATCTTCAAGATCAAGCCATTCAGGTTCAGTTGGACAATGTAACGGCGGAGTCCTTCAGTACATAAACCATCAGGGCAGAACAAAGAGCAGACCTGCAATGTCAGAGGTAACAAGGATTCTTCTCTGGGCAGAGAGACACGCTGTGGCACTGTCGGCGATCTTCCCTCCAGGAGTAGACAACTGGGAAGCGGACTTCCTCAGCAGGCACAATCTCCATCACCCAGAGGTGTTCGCGGAGGTTACATGCCGGTGAGGAATACCTCAGTTAGACATGATGGCATCTCGTCTCAGCAAGAAGCTCCGGCGGTACTATTCCAGGTCGAGAGACCCAAAAGCAGTGGCTGTGGATGTGCTGGTAACTCCGTGGGTGTTCCAGACAGTGTACATGTTTCCTCCACTTCCGCTCATCCCAAGAATTCTCAAAAGAACAAGGGTTCAGACGATCCTCATTGCTCCGGAATGGTCAAGAAGGGCTTGGTACGCGGATCTTCTGGAATTACTAATAGAGGATCCAAGGCCTCTAACTCTTCACGAGGACCTTCTACAGCAGGGGCCGTTCGTCTATTTAGACTTACCGTGGCTACGTTTGATGGCATGGAAGTTGAGCATCAGATTTTAGCCCGGAAGGGGATTCCGAACAGGGTGATTCCTACTCTGATCCAAGCTAGGAAGGGAGTAACGTCTAAGCATTACTATCGTATTTGAAAAAAATGTGTCTTGTTGTGAATCCAAGAAGTATCCTGCGGTGGAGTTTCAACTAGGGCGTTTTCTCCTTTTTCTGCAAGCATGTGTGGATGTGGGCCAACGCCTGTGCTCCACTAAAGATCCAGATTTCGGCCTTGTCCATTTTCTTCCAGAAACAATTGGCTGCCCTGCCTGAGGTTCAGACATTCTTGAAAGGGGTTCTGCACATCCAACCGCTCTTTGTGCCTCCTACGGCTCCTTGGGATCTTAACGTGGTGTTGCAGTTCCTGCAATCAGATTGATTTGAGCCTTTACAGGAAGTAGATGTAAAGTTTCTTATGTGGAAGGCTGTCAAACTGTTGGCCTCGACGTCAACAAGACGTGTGTCAGAGTTGGGGGCATTGTCTCAGAAGAGACCCTACTTAATTTTCCATGAGGATAGAGCTGAACTCAGAATGCATCAGCAGTTTCTTACTAAGGTTTTATCAGCATTTCATATCAACCAACCTATTGTGGTGCCAGTGGCTACTGACACCTTGGCTACTTCAAAGTCCTTGCATGCTGTGAGGGCTTTGAAGGTATATGTGCAGCGGACAGTTCGTCATAGGAAATCGGAAGCGCTGTTTGTGCTTTATGATCCCAACAAGATTGGGTGTCCTGCTTCTAAGCTGACAATTGCTCGCTGGATCAGGCTAACTATCCAGCATGCTTATTCCACGGCAAGATTGCCGCTTCCAAGATCTGCACAGGCCCACTTTACTCGTTCAGTGGGTTCTTCCTGGGTGGCTGCCCGGGGTGTCTCGGCTCTGCAGCTTTGCCGAGTGGCTACTTGGTCTGGTTCGAACACGTTTGCTAAGTTCTACAAGTTTGATACTTTGGCCTCTTAGGACCTCAAGTTTGGTCAATCAGTTCTGCAGGAACCTCTGCACTCTCCCTCCCGTTCTGGGAGCTTTGGTACATCCCCATGGTACTAATGTGGACCCCAGTATCCTCTACGACCTAAGAGAAAATAGGATTTTAAATACCTACTGGTAAATCCTTTTCTCATAGTCCATAAAGGATACTGGGCGCCCGCCCAGTGCTTCGTGTTTCCTGCTTCGTTACTTGGTTAAGTATTTGGTTCAGCGGTTGCTGTTCATGTTTATGTTTGGTTAGCATGGCTTTCCTTTTGTGTGTGTGTGTGTGTGTGTGTATGTGTGTGTGTGTGTGTGTGTGTGTGTGTGTGTGTGTGTGTGTGTGTGTGTGTGTGTGCTGGTTCGAATCTCACCACTGTCTGTATATTTCCTTCTCTTGAAGTTTGTCCGTCTCCTCGGCACATTTTCTAGACTGAGTCTGGTAGGAGGGGCAGAGAGGGAGAAACCAGTCCACACTATTAAACTCTTAAAGTGCCCATGGCTCTTAGTGGAACCATCTATACCCTATGGTACTAATGTGGACCCCAGTATCCTCTACGGACAGAGGCGGATTGGCCATAGGGTCTACAGGGAAGATTCCTGGCGGGCCGACGCACCCGCGGGGCCTGTTTTGATTGAGGACATGTGGTCCTTTTTATAGACATAATGAATAAGATGCCAAACAATTTGCGTACTGTATATGAAAATTACTTTGCCACTTAGCCTGTGATTGCAGATGATCTAGTGTATGCTCTGTCTGCCTGCTTGGCTGACATATAAGATTGAGTGAATAGTGATTGGGATACAGTTGGTGTAATAAGCAAGAGAATATATCTTTCTAAAGAATGATATAGTTTCCTAAATTCTAAAGGTGTATCATATAATGTGCTTATAATATTTAATTGTATTTCCTTTTAACTTCCCCTTGATGCTGGACATGCCCACTATCTGGAAAGTCTTGGGGGGAGGGTGCTGCTGCCATGGCCCATGGCTAGACCTTAAACCTCTGGTGCTGCCAATGTGGGGCCACTAGTACAAATTTTTCCAGGGCCGCTTTTTGTTCCCAATCCGCCCCTGTCTACGAACTATGAGAAAAGGATTTACCAGTAGGTATTTAAAATCCTATTATTAGGCAGAAACGAAAAAAAAAAAAAAAATACAAATGGGTGCTTGAGATGTACATAAAAAAAGATGGCCCCAATACCAAAGAAATAAATCAAGCTGTTTTGTTTCAGCCCAAGATATACGAAGTTCGAATAGTGCAGAAACTTGAATAAATGTTTCAGATTTTTCGGGGCGTCGAGATCCGAACGCAGGCGTGTCGAGGCGTTTGGAGGGCGGATGTCTGACGTCAATTCCGGGACCTGCAACACTGAAGTGATCGCACAGGGTAAGTAAGTCTTATCCTAGTCTAGTTCTGCACAAAACTTTTTGGGCATAGCAGGGCTGCATAAGCGTACGCAGCCTTGCTATGCAAAAAAAACACTCTTTCATAGGTGGCGTCTACCTGATCGCACGAGCAGCAAAAAGTTGCTGCGTGCGATCAAGTCAGAATGACCCCCAATGACTGCACACAAAAAATTTACATTTGGTCCTACCTAACACACTTTCTACTCTTTTGTAGAGGAGACAAGTGACAATTTGTCCATGTAATTGTGACTGACTAGACCTGGAAACAGCACAATGTGTACCATAGCCGACGCCTACACTGTGTGACTGATATAACGATATATCAGTCAGCCATTCACAGTAAATTATATATTGTACGCTGCATTTAGGATGCATGCGATCGTTGCCAGGATTGTCAGATTGGGTGTGTAGCACGCCCGACGGGACAGCACAAATGACCTGCAGGAGCAAGTGATTGCAGGTACACACTATACAATATGTCCGATATCTCAGAATGATATCTCAGGCAATATATCGTCTAATGTGTACGCAGTGAAAAGCATAAATGAATGTCAGGAGGCGTTATCTCTTGTGTGTGGTGGGGGTCTGGTCACTGCCTATAAAGTGTCCTTTGTGCAAAGTTCTGTAAACAAGACTACTGTGTCTCTAGCCAATAAAACTTGAACGCGAGCCACGCCTTCCAATTTCATAACTGTGGGGGTATGACCAGTGCTCTGAGAGTAGACCCCAGTCCCCCTGCCTACTGTGAATAGATGCTGTGCGTCTATTCACAGCTGCGCTGCTCTGCACTAAGCAGAGCAGCCCGTGAGTGACAGAAGCCTCTTAATTGCTCCCCCCACCGCGGGACACTGCTGCCGTGGGCGGGACAGCGGGACAGTCCCCAAAAAACGGGACTGTCCTGAGAAAATTGAGACAGTTGGTAGGTATGCTATAGGTGTTGCAACTTGGCATTAGCTGATGTACACTTTGCACTTAGGGGGTCATTTAGCTGCTGTAGATGTAGCCGGAGTCGTCTATTACATGCAGACGCCTCCTGCAGCAGTAATGATCTAACTTGCAGCTTAGGACGCAACAATGGATCACAGCACCCACCATCGCAGTGGCGTAAATTCGTCCCAGTCGCATGATAAATGTTGGTGCACCCCTACATATACACACACATACCATATGTAGCTATCCCGCACTCAGGGTGAACAGTAGCAGCGTGCTCAGGTACCTTTCCCAATAGTAATATTAATAGTAATAGTAATTAATATTAATTAATTTCCACATAGAAAGTGGACGCACTCCTAGTCAGTCATTACAATAAAACAGACACCAGCATACCATTATAGTACACCTACAGTGCTCCCTCACCCGCCAGCGGGTCTCGATGGAGATGCTTTGGCGTAGCGGTGTGCCGATATAATTAGTGTTCACTCTAGGATTTTTTTAGGGCAGGGTGTTGATAATGGGGAGGGCACAATTTTCATTCGGGAGGGCACATTTTTCATTCGGGAGGGCACATTTTTAAGTTAGATGGGCAAACTTAGGTACATACTATAATGCTTGGTGTTCACAGTCCTATATGCGAAAGCACGGGCAGTGCGCGGCGAAGGCGCACAGCAAAAATTTAGGGCCGTTGTTTCGTGGGGAAGGGGCGTCGCCACATAATAGTGGCAATTCACATTACACCACACAGTAGTGCACCTAATACACATTGCACCAGGTAGAACCTCCTATACACACTGCGACAGGCAGAGCACGTTATACATATTGTGCCAGATAGAACACGTTATACACATTGCACCAGACAGAGCACTGAGACACACTGCACCACGTAGAGAGCACTGAGGCACACTGCACCAGGTAGAGAGCACTGAGACACACTGCACCAGGTAGAGAGCACTGAGACACACTGCACCAGGTATAGAGCACTGAGACACATTGCACCAGGTAGAGAGCACTAAGACACATTGCACCAGGTAGAGAGCACTGAGACACACTGCACCAGGTAGAGAGCACTGAGACACATTGCGCCAGGTAGAGAGCACTGAGACACATTGCACCAGGTAGAGAGCACTGAGACACATTGCACCAGGTAGAGAGCACTGAGACACACTGCACCAGGTAGAGAGCACTGAGACACATTGCACCAGGTAGAGAGCACTGAGATTGAAGTTTACAGCTGCGGTACTAACAATGTAAATTTAGCCCAGGACACAGAGGGGGAGTGCTGATCACCGCCACACTTGCGGAGCTGCATTAAAGATGGCGACCTGTTGATCCTCCCTGGTGTCTCCGAGTCCTTTTAAACATTCATACACAGGAGGGCTGGGTTTGCCTTGGCGGTAGAGGCAAACCCAGCCCTCTTGTCACACCAGATCATGTGCAGACCTATAGTCTGCTCGCAGAGGAGGGGAGCTGCTGTCAGTCACTGTGTCAGCGCAAGGCTGAGACAGCGGTGGCTGACAGCTACGGACGGGCGGGGTGGGCCGAGGGGAACTCTAATGTGCTTACTGGGTCCGGCTATGCACGACTGGGTCCCGGCGGGCAGCAAACGGCGGGGCGGCAGGATGCACAAAAACGGGCAGGGCTAGATTCATCTGTCTAAAAAAGTGGCAGGGTGCAGCGCCCTGTGAAAGACACCTAGCGTGAACACTAGATATATATTAAAAAAACACACTAATGCCTCATTCACTTAAAAACACACACACGCTGCTTTCACTTAAACACACACTCGCTACTTTCACTTAAAAACACACATGCCTCTTACACACACACACACACACACACACACACACACACACACGCCTCCTTCACTTAAAAACACACACACATGCCTCCTTCACTTAAAAAAACACACAAGCCGCTTTCACTTAAACACACACACATGCCTTTCAATTTGTAAGGTAACGTGTACCCAGACCAGGTGTGTGCTCTGTACATAGTCCTGTAGAAATGCTCAAATGCTTCCTTTAATCCTTGCCTCTCACACACATACCTCTCACTTACATACACACACATGCCTCTCACACACACACACTCACACACACACACACACACACACACACACACACACGCCTCTCACTTACATACACATGCCTCTCACTTACACACACACACACACACACACACACACACACACACACACATGCCTCTCACACACAAACATGCTTCTCACACACATGCCTCTCACTTACACACACATGCCTCTCACACACATGCCACTCACTTACACTCACACATGCCTCTCACTTACATACACATGCCTCTCACTTACACACACACACACACACACACACACACACACGCCTCTCACACACACACATGCCTCTCACACACATGCCTCTCACTTACACACACATGCCTCTCACACACATGCCACTCACTTACACACACACATGCCTCTTTTACTTGAACACACAACTTTCCTTAAAACACACACACACCTCACTTAAAAACATGCACACACAAAACACAGTGCTTCCAACATTTATTAAAGCCTCCCCCCCCAGCACACCCAACTACACCTCTCCCCCATCACCCACACAGTGCCTACCTTTGGCTATCATCAGCCTTACGGAGGAACAGAGAGCTTCCCTCGGCTGGCTTGCTTAACTGGATGGGCCCGGGAGGAGCTGCGCTCTGGAGCTCCCCCTAGCTGCAGCCAGTGCCAGCTCTCTGTATATACAGGAGGCAGCTTCCGTGTCACCGACACAGCTCCTCCGTATGCAAGAATGATTAAAAAAAAAAAAAGCAGCAGCGAGCGATTGTCAGGCAGCGGGAGACAGTGGAGGAGCTGTGCCCCCTTGAGGTCAGGAGCCCGGCGGCAGCCAACTCCACTGTCTCCCACAGTTCCGCCACTGCACCATCGGGCGGCTTTCAGCACCCATGGTGCCGCGCAAGCCGCCCGTCACAGAGGCCAGGAATTATCGGCGCTATGACAGAGGTTGCGCTTCCCACCCCGTAAACGGTGGCGGCACACCTCTGTTTGTCAAAACAGAGCCTGTCACTGCTTCATTCCCACCCCCTGAAACGGCATCAGGCTACCAATCAGTGACAGTCTGATGCCAGCCTGCGTCCACTGCCGCAGGACCTGCCCACCTAGTGACATGCAGTGAGCTCAGTGACTGGTGAGGCACTGGCATCCGTCCCCCCCCCCCTCCCCCCCCAAAAAAGCATAGGGTTCCCCTCTTTTAAGCAAAACCAGCACCAGGCTGAACCAGCCAGGTGTGATAATGCCACAGCAGGGGAGACACTCAGTATGGAGTCCCCCTGCCATAACATTAAACAACCCTCAAACTAGTCAGCCCAGGGCTGGAATTCCTCAGAAAGTAGGGACCCCAAAAATTGAAACAGGGTCCCCCGTCCTGAGCAACCCCTGGTGGTAGTGGGTGCGGGGTTCATGACATAGTAATATTGCTCTTTACAGGCAGCCTACCGGTCCTAGCAAGCCTGCCCCAGCATGCCAGCACTTGGAGAACCACAAGTGCCAGCATGCCCGGACACTAAGGGCCCGTTGGAACCCATAGTGTAGTCCGCCTGTAAAGATAATATTAAAGTAAAAGCACTACACCGAATGTTTTAATAGTTTATCTTGCAGCACTTCACCTGGGGCCTTTCAGCTCTTTTTCATGGCCGCCGTCTCCCCAAGGCTTCCGGCGTCCTCTATCTTCATGAGCTCTTGCCTGCTCCCTCCCCGCTACTGGACTGACCGCCACGGCCCCGCTGTTGGCTTATATAAGCCAATCGAGGGGGCGCAGCGATGGCGCGGCGAGCTGTGATTGGCTTGCGGCGTCCATTTTTAATTTAAAAAATTACTCTGAGGCGCCATTTTTGAAATGGGAAGCCAGCTCTCCGCTGACGAAATCTGTAGAAAGGCTGGAAGAGAATAAATCCTACCACAAGAGTGACCCCACTTAACCTCACGGTCTGCTGCAGACCGCAAAGTTCCCACCATTGGATACAGTGGAGCGCCTATGCACTACATTGTATCTACAGTGCGCAGCCTGACAGTTCAGGCGCGCAATGCCAATCAGGAGAGTGCCATGATGTGGCGCTCCCTGATTGGCTGAAGGGACCCTCTTTGACAGCAGTCATGGGGGGTCCCGCCAGTCGGGGAAAGGGGATCCATGTGTAAACATGGATCCCCTTTCAGTGCGTGGTTCGGGTAATCCGTTTTTTTATTTTACCAAGTCCCTGGATTACAACTAGAAAGAAGAGGACCGATCTACCCCGGATTTTTTGTAAGTATAATTTTATTTACAGGTATCCCAGGATTCTACTGGACAAGGGGACCGACTGCTTTGTGTCAACATAGGTAAGTATGTATGTATGTATGTAAGTGTGCATGTCTGTTTAATAAAATTGTACTATCACGGTGTGTGTGTTTTGCTTTTATTTGGGTATTTTTTTTGTAGTAGAACTACAGGTACCAGCGGGCCCATTTCCCCCCGCATGCTGGTACTTGTGGTTCTCCAAGTACCAGCTTGCAAGGGAGACTTGCTGGGATTTGTAGTACTGCTACAAAAAACAATGTTCTTTTTTTTACACAAAAGGCTATCAGCCTCCCATACGCCGCCCTTGGATGGGGGGGCAGCCTCGGGCTTCACCCCTGGCCCTTGGGTGGCTGGAGGGGGGACCCCTTGATTTAAGGGGTCCCCACTCCTCCAGGGTACCCCGGCCAGGGGGTGGTCTTCAGTATGCCGGCGGTCGGGCTCCCGGCGACCAGCATACCGGCGCCGGGAGCCCGACAGCCGGCATACCGACACTTATTCTCCCTCGTGGGGGTCCACGACCCCCCTGGAGGGAGAATAAAATAGTGTGGCGCGCCACCGTGCCCGTAGCGTGGCGAGCGCAGCGAGCCCGCAAGGGGCTCATTTGCACTCGCCACACTGTCGGTAAGCCGGCGGCTGGCCTCCCGGTGCCGGTATGCTGGTCGCCGGGAGGCCGGCCGCCGGCAGATCGTAGTGAACCCCCGGCCAGGAGTGACTAGTTGGGGTGGTAATGCCACAGCCACAGGGACCAATATAAAAGTTTTGAAGGGAAAGGAAGGAAATTGGACTTGGGGTGGCGCACTTGAAGCTAAATTTTCACACAATTAAAATATAACTTTTATTTCCATCTTAATAAAAGAGCCAAAAACTGTGAAAATTTTAAAATCAATAAAGACAAGTGTGGGACACAGTGCAACATATAATGTTAAAAAACACACTCTTTTGAGCCACTGTGCTGTGCAATGTCTTATATGGGTAGTAAGATTATCTCAGGTTCTATGACCTCAATAATAATTAGTTGGTGCTGTCAGAATTTTAATCTCAATATTTAGTCGCAAACTTGCCTGGAGTACACATAGATATGATGTTAATTATTAAGTTGGTATTAAATGAATTCCCTGGGACTAGTCGGCTGGTGTTTTCAATTTCTACTGTCAATACCATTAGATTGACATGTGCATATGGCATGCATCACTAGAAAATAGATATTTTATGCCAATATGTATATCAGGGCATATTATTTAAAGCATCTATACATTAATTCATAGAAATTGTTGGTTCGCGTTCTCAGTCTCTGCTGTCAACGTTCCTAATCTGCCCTTATAAGTTATAACTTGTATAAACTTCTCACTTATAGTGGCTTGTTTTTACCAGTATGATATTCACACTAATGCACAGAAACCTCCTAGTGTATAGATCAAGTGTCTCTAATAATCAGCGCTCTCAGTCTCTGCTGTCAGCGCTTAAAGTTATTCCACAAGTGAACACTTTTTTGTATAACAGAGACAGCTT
Organism: Pseudophryne corroboree; assembly: GCF_028390025.1. NCBI lineage: Eukaryota > Metazoa > Chordata > Amphibia > Anura > Myobatrachidae > Pseudophryne > Pseudophryne corroboree. Next base: position 469,725,222 of record NC_086445.1, read on the forward strand.
TTTAAAAATGAAATATAACAAGTTTTTATTTTATAATGACTTGTCTGTACCAAATTGATACTTTCCGGTCATATTAGTATATATCCAGACAGTTGCACCTATAATCTCTTATCATAGCGTTATTGCCACAGATATTGTATGTAACATTGGTAAGTGCCTTCTCCCTGTATGGGCCATATCAAACATGAGTACTCATTGTATGGCCTACAAGTGGATAACAGACAGCAGGGAGACGGGGAAGAACATGGGAAAAGGGAGCGGTTGGTGACTGTTACATAAAATAATAATGAAAAAAGCTATGGCCCGCATTGAACGCCACGTGAAATGTTTACTCAGGTGAACATGGAGAGCTGGGCGGGGGGGCGGAACACAGGGAGACTGGATAAATCACATTCAGCTAATGTACCCTCTGACTTCATCTACTGGTAATAGTAACCTGTGGCCCGAACTGAACTGTGGCGAGTGAAGCGAGCCCACAAGAGTACAATTTACTACTGTTGGTATCCAGATAACAGAATTTTTTTTTTTACATTTGGGACAATATAGCAGTGCTTTAACAGCATGAAACCCCATTTCCACCCTCACTAGACGTCACATCCGGGTACACTAACTGAAGGGACAATAGACCCAACCAGAGAGATAGGGGAACATGGGGAAAATAATGGCGAGATGGAAGCAAAGGGAATGAGAAAAGTCCAAAATACACACTTACATACATACATACATACATAGTCTGGAGACAGAGGGAGGAGGGGTGGTTAGCCTGGTGACAGGGGGAGGAGGGTTGATTAGTTTGGTGAGGGGGTACTTAGCCCGGTGACAGAGGGGAGGAGGGGGTAGTTAGCCTGGTGACAGAGAGGAGATGGGGACATTAGTTTGGTGAGGGGGGGAGGGGTAGTAGCTAGGCTGGTGACAGGGGGGAGGAGGAGGATTAGTTTGGCGAGGGAGGGGTGGTAGTTAGCCTGGTGACCAGGGGAGGAGGGGGGGATCAGCCTGGTGAGGGAGAGGGGTTAGCCTGGTGACAAGGGGAGGTGGCTGGAATTAGCCTGGTGACAGGGAGAAGATGGGGTATTAATTTATGAGGAGAGAGTAGTTAGCCTGGTGACAGGAGAAGGAGGAGGAATTAGTTTGGTGAGGGGGGCAGTTAGTCTGGTGATAGAGGGAGGAGAGGGGATTAGTTTGGTGAGGGTGGTTGTTAGCCTGGTGATGGGGAGGAGAGGAGATTAGCCTGGGGACAGGGGGAGGAGGGAGGATAAGTTTGGTGAGGGGGGGTAGTTAGGCTGGTGACCTTTGCAGGAGGGGGGATCAACCTGGTGACCTGGGGAGGAGGGGATCAGCCTGGTGAGGGAGGGCAGTAGTTAGCCTGGTGACCTGGGGAGGAGGGGGTGGGGATCAGTCTGGTGAGGGAGAGGGGTGGTTAGCCTGGTGACCAGGGGAGAGGGGGAGGGATCAGTCTGGTAAGGGAGAGGGGTGGTTAGTCTGGTGACCTAGGGAGGAGGGGGGGGGGAAGTCTGCTGAGGGAGAGGGGTGGTTAGCTTGGTGACCTGGGAAGGAGGGGGGGAAAGTCTGGTGAGGGAAAGGGGTGGTTAGCCTGGTGACCTGGGGAGGAGGGGGGATCAGTCTGGTGAGGGAGAGGGGTGGTTAGCCTGGTGACCTGGGGAGGAGGGGGGATCAGTCTGGTGAGGGAGAGGGGTGGTTAGCTTGGTGACCTGGGGAGGAGGGAGGGAAAGTCTGGTGAGGGAGAGGGGTGGTTAGCCTGGTGACCTGGGGAGGAGGAGGGTTAGCCTGCTGATGGGGAAGAGAGTGGATTAGTCTGGTTAGGGGGATAGGAGTGGGAACTGCAGGAGTCACTTTCAGGTGTGCCGCTGCAACATAATGCAATCACAGCACAGCCGCGGCCGGCCCACCCGGCATCTAATGAGAGCTGCGGCTGAGAATGCAGGAGCTGCCAGAGCCAGGAATACACATAGACTTCTGGGTAAGCTGGGGTTATGGTCCAGGCTGCCCAGCGGCGCCGGCACCCTTCTCTTACTGTGGCGCCTTAACAGCTGCAAACGCAGAGCAAACCGTGCAATGGTAGGGCCGGCCCTGGTCCCCTCCCACTCATCCCCTCATCTATTCTATACACAGTGTGCACTGCGGCAGCGCCGGAAGCAGTAGAAGAGTGCTGCTGGATCCTAGTGCCACAAGATCCTCCAGTGCCCTGCTGCTGGCAGTAAAATGAGGTGCTGCTGGGTGGCTCTGCAGCTGTGCCCACCAGACCGCAGCGTAACTGCTGGCAGACTGTTGTAGCAGGAAATGTTTTTCCTGTCTACAACAGCACAGCAGTATGAAGTTGCTGTGGGCCTAATTTGCTGGTGGGCCTGGAGCTGCAGCTCCATCAGCCCCATTGTTAATCCGGCCCTGAACCTTGGTGTAGGTCAGGAAAAAAGGAATCAATTATGAGTTAGGAGACAATATCCACAAAAGAAGGTGTTTGTGAGTAAGAAAGGTCCCAGGGTGATTCATACATTCTTTTCTGAATGGATTGAGCCATATAGATAAACGTTTGCTGACATGAGAAAGGGAAGAGCATATATTTATTTAACCCTTTCATGAAAGCTATTTAAATTCAAGTACAGGAGATCAGTATCAGTAGCACCAATAAGAAACGCTGGGGTAGATGAATTATGCCACCTTATGAGGGAGAAGTGGTATTCGTGCATGTTATGTGCGCTGTTACTACTTCTCCCCCATGTATTACTGTATAACTGTAGCTGTGTGTGCTACATGACAGGGGCACTATGCACCTCAGTCATTATTGGTGCTGCTATCTCTAATAAAGCTCACCGATGTGCCACCTATTGTATAAGCATTCAGTAGCACTGACTGTTCCGACAACTGCAGCTATCGATTTTGACAGCTGCAGTTGTTGCTACCCCACCACGACAGCAGCTGCCGGCTCCAGGCTGCATAGGAGAACTTGCAATAGTTGCAGGATCTCGCCCATGCCCAGTGAAGCTGGCCGGGAGGAGAGACACAGAGCATCATCACTAGGCTGATGCACCGTTCACTTAGGCGAGGATCAGAAGAGTTGGTAGTTTTCACTCCCCCACTACAGCATACAATGTATCCCTAATAGCTGGCCCATCACCCTCAATGCTTATTACTTCCTTAGCATCCTCCACTGCGGGAGGATGGTTAGAAACGTAATACTCCAGCCTCCTCCTCCCCTCTATGGCTGGCCCATCACGTTCCTTGCTTATTACTTCCCTAGCATCTTCCCTCGAGGGAGGATGGTAAGAGAAGTAATACATGGCCTCCTCGTCCCCTCAATAGCAGGCCCATCACACTTCTTGCTAATTACTTCCCTAGCATCATCCCCCGTGGGAGGATGGTTAGAGAAGTAATAATCCGGCCTCCTCCTCCCCTCAATAGCCAGACCATCATAATCCTTGCTTATTACCTCCCCTAAATAGCGGGACCATCACACTCCTTATTGTTTTAATTCCCTTGCACCCTTCCCCACGGGAGGATGATAGAGAAGTAATACTCTGGCCTCCACCCCCCCTCACTAGCCGGGCCATCACACTCCATACTGCATTACTTCCCTAGCAACCTCCCCCATAGGGGGATGATAGAGAAGTAGAACTCCGGCTTCCACCTCCCCTCAATAGCCAGACCATCACACTCTTTACTGTATTACTTTTTATTTTTTATTTTTTTTTCAATACAATTTTTTATTGTTTAAAGACAAAGGTATATACAATACAACAGGTGTATCGTTATATAATCACAATAAGAGAATCTAAGTGTACAGAAATAATCCTTAAGTTGCTACAGTCAGTGAACAATGTAAGAAGCCAGTAGGAAACAGCAACAAATATATATCGCGTTAGGATATAGCTCGTGAATCAAAACATATTAATTTCTCTAAAACAATAACGATATCAGTAATGAAGACAACGGGGGGGGGGGGGGGGGGGAATGACAGGGGAAGGAAGGGGGGGGGGGGAGGGAAATATCTGATCCTAAATAAGAAAAGGAAATCTTTTATGAGGTATTAAGATATATATGAAAATGTAGAGTGAATCAATGTTAATGTGGTATTAAGAAATAGTAAGAATGCGAAGTAAGTGCCATTCCGTATTTTCATATACTTTCATAATACGTTCCTGAGTAGGCAAATCTAAGGATTGTATAAAAGGAGACCATTTAGCATAAACATTTTCCACATGTTTACCTATATCAGGGAATGTATTATTTCTATCAAAATAAAGAAGTTGCAATAATTTTAGTTTAAGTTCTTGTAAGGTAGGGGAAGAGGAGGAAATCCAATGTATAAGAATCATTTTCTTTGCAAGGTTCACAATGGTCACCAACAACGGTATATGGGGGGAAAGATCCCGATTAGGGAGCCAGTTTTTGAAATTTGCACATAGGCAAGCTAATGGATTGGGGAGAACGTGTGTGGAAAATAAAGAATTTAGATAGACTATCACCTTATTCCAGAAACGCTTAATCTTACCGCACTCCCAAAAACAGTGGAAAAAAGTAGCGTGTGAGCAATGACATTTTAAACAAGCATCAGATGTGTTTGGTGCCATATGTTGTCTTTGTGCAGGGGAAGTGTACGTTCTGTGTAGAGTTTTCCAGTGCACTTCTTGGAGATAGGAGGATTTCAAAAATGTAAGGGTTTTATGGCAATGTTTAGTGAGTACCAAGGGGGAATCAATGTCAGGGATATCAATTTGCCAAGTTGACGCCAGTGATTGCCATGGCTTCGTATTAGAGGTAGGCAAAAGGGCAGAATAAATAAGTTTAGTACGGTAGGGGATAGTATTAAGAAGGCGTAAAAGGGAGTTAATAGAGTCATTAGAATTTAGATTCCTAGTATTAGAGTCCAAGGAAAGAACATAATGTCGTGTTTGTAAAAACATGAAGAAATTAGAATTATGTAAAAGGAATTGTTTCTGAAGAGTAGAGAAAGTCAGTATATTTGCTCCAGGGTCAAAGACTTGTGAGGTAAGAGATAAACCCTTGTCCTTCCATGTGAGGAAGATTGGGTTATAAAGTGAAGGAGAAAATGAGGGGTTGCCCCAAAGTGTGTTGTATGGAGAAGAAGACGGATTTCTCGCTAGTTTTTTATTAATAGTTAGCCACGCTGAGTAAGTGTCATGAAACAATATATGATGTAGAATGTGAGTGGGAATATCAGATTTCTTGGAATGAAGAAGAGCGCTATGAGAGTATGGACTAAAGAGAGCTGTGTCTAAGGAGTAAGAAATGTAGGAGGATTTAGAAAGTAACCAATCTGAAATATATCTAAAATGAGTAGCTAGGGTATATAGTTTTAGATTTGGAAGGGACATACCTCCATGAGATCGATGAGTCTGTAGTTTATGAAAAGCAGTTCGGGGTCATTTATTTTGCCATAAAAATTTTGAGGTAAGCTGATTGAAATGTTTCAAATCAGAGGTAGAAAGACCAATCGGTAACATTTGTAATAAGTAAAAAAAATATGGAAAGATAATGCATTTAACAACTGCTACCCTCCCCAGAATAGAAAGTGGGAGATTTAACCAGGAATCATAGAGTGAAAATATTTTCGATAGGGTCGGTGTATAATTGAGTTTATATAGAGAAGAAAGATCAGAAGGAATGCGTAGGCCTAAATATTTAATATCTGTTTTGATTAAAGATATAGAGAAAGAATCAGAGGGAAGCTGTGTGACAGTACCGGGGTCACTAATTGTCATAATTTCTGATTTAGAGGTATTTATCTTGAATCCTGCTTGGGTGCCAAAATTAGATATTAAAGAAAATAGTGAGGGTAGCGAGGTAGAGGGGTTAGACAAAAATAGTAAAAGGTCGTCTGCATAAAGGGCAAGTTTTAGAGGGATATTTCTGATTAGAATACCTTGAATGTTAGGAGAGTTCCTGATAGAGATTGCCAAAGGTTCAATGGCTATAGCAAAAAGTAAAGGGGAAAAGGGGCAACCCTGACGAGTCCCCCTGAGATATAGCAAAAGGAGCAGATAATTGTCCATTACAGTAAAGTTGAGAGATGGGTGAGGTGTATAGGGTTTGTATAATAGAGATAAAGGATGAGGAATAACCAAAGAGCTACATAGATTTAAAAAGATGTGACCAAGTCAAAAGATCAAACGCGTTTTCTGCTTCTAAAGCTAGTATGATATTGTGAGCAGGTGAGGGATATGTTTTTAAGTGTTGAATTATAGATAGAACTTTACGTACGTTAGTTACAGAATGGTGACCCCAAATAAAACCAGATTGGTCTGGGTGAATTATGTGAGGAAGAAAGAATTTAAGACGATCGGCTATGATATTTGTAAAGATTTTATAATCTAAATTTAAGAGAGAGATTGGGCGATAAGAGCTTGGAAGAGAGGAATCACGGCCTGGTTTTAGAAGGACCTTTATTATAGCGTTGTTAAAGTATAAGGGTAGAGTCTCAGAATGAATTATGAAGTTGTACATTGCCAGAAGGTGCTTATTAATTTTGTCTAATAATAATTTGTAGAATTCACTAGAAAAACCGTCAGGCCCAGGGGCTTTATTGGGTTTCAGATGATTAATAGTATAGCGAACTTCTTATAAAGTAATAGGTTTAGCGAGAGAATCAAGAAAGTCGGAAGGTATTTGAGGGAAAGACCAGGGTTGAAGGAATCATTAGGGGGAGAGGTGCTGTCAGAATATAGAGATTCATAAAATGATTTCATGATGTTGGCAATACATTGAGGGTCAGTAGTGAGGGAGCCATCAGGGAGTTTTAAAGGATGTACTATCATAGGAGGAGAAGTACCTTTCAGAATATTAGTAAGGAGCTTATCTATTTTATTTCCAAATTTATGAAAGCAAAAATCGACTTTGAATTTATATTTATCTCCCATTGCAGATAGAAATTCATTGAATTTAAGTTTTAACGTTAAATACATAGATTTCGTGGATGGTGAGGGGCAGGTTTTGAAAACTTGGTAAGCTTCAGAAAGGGAGAGTTGCATTTCTAAATAGAATTAAGCATATTTTTTCTTTAGAGCAGTAGAATATGAGATAATGTCACCTTGAAGTACTGATTTAGCTGTTTGTCAAAACAAAGGGGGGTTTGTTTCAGAGTGTTGTTTGTTTGAAAAATAAAAAGAATCCCAAGCCCCTTGTAAGAAATCACAAAACTTCGCGGCATTAGATAAATGAGATGGAAATCTCCATTGGGGAATCGAAGTGTGTTTAGGTTGTAATATGAAAGAGAACCAAATCAATGCGTGGTCAGAAATAAAAATAGGTTCAATGGCCGAATCTGTTACTGTTGGGAATAGATGTTTTGAAATAAACACATAGTCAATTCTGGAGAATGTGTCGTGAGCGGAGGAATGACAAGAAAATTCCCTGTCGATAGGATGAAGTGCACGCTATATATCAACTAATTGTAAACTGTCAGAGAAATTAGGTATTCCAAGTTTGGGAAGGTGTTGGGGAGTCTAAGAGGTGTTGGAACGGTCTAAGTATGTAGAAGAGACTAAGTTTAAATCACCGCACACAAGGTTATCAGCGGTGTAGGGAGTCAGTTTAACTAGAAGCATCTGAAAAAAAGATTTGTTATAAATGTTTGGGGCATATATGTTACAAAGGGTAAAGACTCGTGAGTTAATAGATAGTTTGACAATTAGAAGACGGCCATCAGGGTCTATATCAGAGGTAAGAACTTGAATGTTGAGGTTACGTTTAGCTAATAGAACCACCCCCCTACACTTGGAGTTGAATGGGGCCGCCGCTATGAGGGACCAGTGTGACACCTGCAATTTATGTTGTGTTAGGTGGGTTTCCTGTAAAAAAGCAATATTAATATTCGTCTTGGTTAAGTACATAAGAATTTTACGGCGTTTAGACGGAGAGTTAATACCACCAACATTGAGCGTACCAATTTTTAGGTCATCCATTCATAAACCAGAAACGGGTAAAAAATTAGCAACAATGTGTTAGTAATAACTATATCGTAGATCAGAAATAAAAGATGGGAAATGGGGATAGGAGGGGGAGGGACATAGGTATTATGCAGGTGCACATGATGAAATGTGATTGTTGTTTGACAAGCAAACTTCCGAATAGTAAATAAAGAATGTAAACAGAAATTAAGCTGTGCATAAATTCTAATCCGGTGCAATACCCCAGATAACTCCACGACAATGGCATCTGGGTAATATTGAACATAATAATATAGTTGAGTTATGCTAACAGATACATAATGTAGGATATTAAGTAAAACATAGCATATGAAGAGAAACAACTCTAGGTTTAAATGTTAGTCATAAGGACAAACGAATATCAGTATAATAAAAAAGCCCACATAGGCAACGATTTACTCCAAATACGGTATTCAGGTGAGTGAAGCGTGAGAAATACCAACAATGAGCCCTAAATTAAACAAGTAATATCAAAAAATTAAACCATGCTTATACTCCTATTATCTAGGAGAACAAAACAAAGAGAGAAAAATATAGGCCCTAGATTGAAACTAAAAATCAGGTACTTGTGTTAGTGATGACATCAGTAATGTCCGTGTGGTCTTCTGTGGGCTCTTCCTGAAGATACGCAGCTGCATCCTCTGGATTGGTAAAGTCTAATTGTTTATCTCCATCATAGATCCGAAGCTTAGCCGGATAGAGCATAGAAAATCTACGTTTGACGGAAACCAATTTCATGCAAATGGGATTGAAGGCCTTTCGAGCTCTCATCAGCTCGGCAGAGAAATCTTGAAATATAAGCAAACGGTTATTCTCCCAATGAAGAGATCGGAGCTTTCAAGACGCAATCCAGAAGGCGACTTTGTGAAGATAGTTGAGGCATCTAAATAAAGTGACACGTGGACGGCCATTAGGAGAACGAGGAAGAGGACCTATGCGGTGCACACGTTCAATTACTAGATCTTTACAGGATTCAGTGATACCGAGTAAGTCGGGTAGAGTAGATCGTACAAACTGAGTGAGATCATCTCCCTTGACGGATTCTTGTAAGCCAACAATCCTAATGTTATTTCTCCTGGACCTATTTTCTGCATCGTCTAGCTTCATCCAGAGCTGATAGTTTTCTTTTTCAAGGCGTTTAATACATCCTTGAACATCTGCCATATCATGACAAAGACCTCCAATTCTATTCTCATTAACGGAGACTTTAGGGGAAAGGTGTTGCAGTTGGAGTGAGATATCTAACACTGCTTTAGATAGTAACGGTGACATAGCTTGCGTTATGGCTTCTGTCAGGTCTGCATATGTTATTGGTGAGTTAGGAGATCGGTCTGTCATTGGTGTGCACGCAAGAGACTGTGATGCAATCAATTTTTTGGGAGCTGGAGAGGAAGGGGAAGTAGTAATACCTGGAGCAATAGTTGTATTAGCTCTCCTTTTTTCCTGTCTAACAGGGAGGGAAGAAGCAGGAGCTTTAACTGGAGTGCTGGGGGACAGGAATCGGTCCATCAGCAGCAGTAGAGTGGGAGGAGAAGGAGATTTGGGTGGCTGTGAAGAAACTCTGTATCTCGTGCAGGGAGTAATGGAGTTATGCTGGGTAATACTTAAAGAGGAGATTTCTGGTAAATATTCGAAGCTCAGTGTAGCCCAGCGGTTTTACTGTGTGTGATAAGCAGCAAGAAACTGTACCTTATGTAGGTATCATCCCGGAGCCGTTAACCCGGCTGGCAGACGGCTGTTTACACTGGCCGTTTCACACTGATTCCCCATTGGCAGGTCCGGGCACTCTGAAGCACAGATCTCAGGCGGCCGTGCTGATGATCACACCCGGCCAAGCAACTGCGGCTCAAAACAGCTAGCTCTGGCGGCTTAGGAGACGCTGCCGTCACGATGCGTCGGCTTGTGGGGTTCACTCGGCGGTAAGGTTGCAGCTCAAGGTGCACGTCATCTCCCGCTGGCAGCCCCGGATGTTGGATGGCGGGGACGCCCGGCTGTATGAAAACGGCTTAGTGCGGTCGCCTCATGCCGGCGGTACTACGTGAACCGTTACCGCCGAGGGCTAGTGGGGATGGTTGTCACAGGGAGACTGTTAAACAGTCGTTATAGCGATACTCTTGTCGGGGGTTAACGGAGCTCTGCTGTGGTGCGACCACACAGCATGAGACCGGAACCGGAAGTCCTCTTTACTGCATTACTTCCCTAGCAACCTCCCCCATGGGGAAATGATAAAGAAGTAATACTATCACCTCAACCTCCCCTCAATAGCTGGACCATCACACTCCTTACAGTATTACAGTCAGGTCTGTAACTGTGTCTGTTCCCAGAGGGGGCACTAGTGGGTCAGTGGTGGTGCTGTGGAGGAAATGGGGAGGCTGTAGTAACTTCCTGCACATGTGCGCAATGATATTTATTTAGCACACAGAGGTATGAACAGTAACTGGAGCACAATGACAATACAGATGGTTTGAGCAAGGAAGCTGACAAAGGTATAACAACAGTCACAAGTAATGGTCTTGAAACAAGTGGGATTAACTACAGCGATGATCGGCCTTGGAGCCGATGGCAAACATCGATGCTCAACTTGAGAGTCAATGGTAACAGGATCAACATGCAGATGATAAGTAATGCAACTGATGACAGTGAATATAGGCAATAAGTAACTCTGGTGATTGGTCTGGAAACCAACAGCGATAGATTCACACAGTCTGTATATATATACACAAGTCCACAAAGTCAAGCAAGCCCAAAGCAGGAGACAGTTTGTAATTTGCAAGCTGGTTGTTTTAAGTGCTGAATGCAATAGTACAGTGCTGAATGCAGAGAAACAACACACAGATGAGAATGGTAAAGTAGCACCTGGAGAGAGTCTATTACTGCATGTTGAAGTGGAAGCTGACTGTGGATGGAGTTGTAGCAAAGCTGGATGGCTGGAGCCTGTAGTTCCACAGAGGCACTGGAGCAAGGAAATCACAGGAGACTGGAGCCAGGAGATGCTGTACACTGGATGTGAAGCATTGTTCAAGGCTATGAGACTGAGCCGATGCTCTGGATTTATACCCCCTGGTCAGCAGGCATTGGGTGCTTGAATCATGTGTGCAAACACAGCGCAGGATTGGGTGTTCCAGGTTAGCCTACCGCAAGTGTCATGGTGGCTCCCATTCTGCACAGATGGCGGGCACACAGCAAGGTACACACTTGATGGACTTCAGGAGTACACAATGACAATGGGCACCGCATCCGCAGACTTTGCATTCATGCAGCCGCAAACTGGGGCCGTGACCTCCGCAGGCCTGCACACCAGCGCGCTGGTAAGTGAGATGCCACTGAATGCCGATTCCTGACAATTACTTCCCTAGCTCCCTTCCCCGTGGGGGGATGATAGGGAAGTAATTCTCTGGCCTCCATCTCCTCTCATTAGCCGGGCCATCACACTCCTTACTGTATTACTTCCCTAGCACCCTCCCCGTGGGGGGATGATAGGGAAGTAATTCTATGGCATCCATCTCCCCTCAATAGTTGGACCATCACACTCCTTACTGTATTACTTCCCTAGCACCCTCCCCAGTGGGGGGATGATAGAGAAGTAATACTCCGGCCTCCACCTCCCCTCATTAGCCAGACCATGACATTTTTTTTTACTGTATTACTTCCCTAGCACCCTCCCCCATGGCGGGATGATAGCTGAGTAATTCTCCAGCCTCCACCTCCCCTCAATAGCCAGACCATCATACTCCTTACTGTACTACTTCCCTTGCACCTTCTACCTTGGGGGAATGATAGAGAAGTAATACTTTGGCCTCCACCTCCCCTCAATAGCCGGCCCATCACACTCCTTACTGTATCACTTTCCTACCAGTAAGGAGTGTGATGGTCCGGCTATTGAGGGGAGGTGGAGGCCAGAGTATTATAAATCCAGTCATAAGGACACAGAGACATGTGAGTTCACTGCTGTGCTGTTTTATTTCATCACCAACTCCAAGCACACTGCACACTGGACCACCCACTTCCCAGCATCCCCCTGGTCCCAGGGACCATCACTGAAGATTCAGGCTTACACATATTAGTAAGGGAGTGTCTACAAATATTAAGCATTCTAATACACTAACATCACATCCTCTTTTCTTTAAAGATAAGCCCTGTACGCTTCAATGCAACAATTAACAACGTCATATTAAGAACATCATCTAACACGTTTCAATGAGTCTCTCAGGTCTGCGTATTTCCCTTTTGGGTCTTTCATACACAGTCTGTGTTTCATCGACCATGTTGGACCTTTCTAGAATCGTGGTTTGTTCACCATTATCAGGATCATCATACATGTCAGATGAAGGGTATTCTTCAGTCATGTTGTCTTCATTATGGTTAGGTTGAGATCTTAAATCCACCCGATTTCTTCTTACTTCCGTTCCACGCTCTGTACGTATAGTATAAGATCTTGGTGCTACTTGTGCTTGCACAATACCTTTCTGCACCCAAATACCTTTCTCGTGATCTCTGAGACGGACTTGGTCACTCGATTTTAGATCAGAAAAGCTATTTGCTCGCCTGTCATGGAACAGTTTCTGTTTCACCTGTTGGCGTTCCTTACTCAGTCTGACCAACGCTGAGTTATGTGTATTAAGCAGTTCATCATGTATCGGGAGATTTGTCTAATCCTCTTTCCCATCAGCATTTGTGCAGGAGAAAGTCCATTCTGTAAAGGTGTACTGCGGTAGATTAAAAGACTTTTGTAGAAATCTTCTTTACCTTCTTGAGCTTTTTTCATGAGACTCTTTACAGTTTTTACTGAACTTTCCACCAACCCATTTGAGCGTGGATAGTGGGGACTTGACGTAGTATGGACAAATTCCCACTCATCAGCAAATTGTCTAAATTTAGCACTGGAAAACTGAGGACCATTGTCAGTGAACACTTCCATAGGAACACCATGCCTTGCAAAGATTGACTTCATGCAATTGATTACGGCTTTACTAGTAGTTGTATGTAGTGTCTTCACCTCAGGGTAGTTAGAGTAATAATCAGTCACAATAATGTACATTTTCCCATTAAAATCAAACAAATCTGTGCCAACGTTCTGGTACGGTCTCTCTGGCACTGCGTGAGGACTCAGTGGCTCGACTAGTTGTTTCGGTCTATACGTAAGACATAATTCACATGTAGCTGTAGTCTGTGCTATGTCTTGGTTCATTCTTGGCCAATACATAACTTCACGCGCTCTCCGCTTACATTTTTCTTCTCCTAAGTGGCCTTCATGTATCTTGCACAGCATAGTTTTTCTTAGTCGTGCAGGTATGACAAACCTATTGCCTTTGTAAATAATACCATCGACAACTGTAAGGTCACTGCGGTACATCCAATAATCATGGATAAACAACGGGCACGCATGTTTTTCTGCTGGCCAACCTTTCAGAATGATATCTTTCAACACTTTCATTGTGTCATCTGTCTCAGTTTCTTTCCTAATCTGTTCTTGTCTTGCAAGAGACCCTGGTAGAGAAGCTACGATCAAATTAACATAGGCTTCTATCTTTTCATCCATCAGACTTTTGGAACCTTCACTTTTGTCCACAGCACGAGAAAGTGTATCAGCAATGTACATGTATTTGCCGGGACAGTACAGCAAGTGTACATCATATTTCTGTAGTCTGATAAGCATTTGTTGAATTCTCATGGGACAGTCATGTAATGATTTAGTCATGATTGCTACCAATGGCTTGTGGTCAGTTTCCACTGTAATTGTTTGACCATACACAAACTGATGAAATCGCTCACATGCATATGTGATCGCTAGAAGTTCTTTTTCTATCTGAGCATACCTTGTTTCAGCACTTGTCAGTGCTCTTGATGCATAGATTACTGGTTGCCATGTATCCTCATGTTCTTGTAACAGCACTGAGCTTAGGCCAAATTGCGAAGCATCTGCTGAAATTCTTATTCTTTTCGCAGGATCAAAGAATTTTAGCAGTGGTTGCTCTGTAATGATCTGTTTCAAGTTTTGCCAACTTTCTTCTTGTTCATGTGACCACATCCACTCGTTATCTTTGTCCAACAACCATCTAAGAGAGGCTGTTCATTCAGAGAGTTGAGAAATAAACTTTCCTAAGTAAGTAATCATTCCTAGGAATCTTCTGACGTCGTCTTTGTTGTTAGGACGTTCCATGTTCACTATGGCTGATATTTTCTTTGGGTCTGGTTTTACACCTTGATTCGAGACCACGTCGCCCATAAAGGTAAGTGTATTCACGCCAAATTCACATTTGTCCTTGTTTAGCTTTAGATTCACTTTCTTGACAAGTTCCATTACTTGTCTCAGTCTAGAATCATGTTCTTCCTTTGAAGATCCCCAGACAATAATGTCATCCATCATTGTTTCAACACCTGGAATATGTTCAAAAATCATGTGTATCTTTTTGTGATATACTTCTGGAGCAGACAATATTCCATATGGTAGTCGAAGAAATCTGTATCGACCTTCTGGTGTGTTAAATGTACAAAGCTTTGAGCTGGCCTCATCTAGCTTCATTTGCCAGAATCCTGAAGATGCGTCCAATATACTGAACCATTTTGCTCCAACATCACAGGCTGCTGCTACTGGGAGTGAGTGTGTGCTACTGAAGCCACAGCCTGCGTATGTGAGGTCTGTGGATGAAGCAGGAGCCGAAAGCCGAGTGAAAAGGAGGTGCAGAAGACTGGAGCAACTGCAAGGAGGAGTATCGGTGTCGCAGGAAAGTTTCTTCTCAGATAAGTATTGATTACCTACTTATTGTGTATTGATTGTATTGGCTAGTTAGTTTTTTATTTTTCTTATTGTTGTTTCGGAAGGTAATAGGGAGTTTGTTTATTTTGGTTTTTTTTGTACCTACTCATTGTGCATTGATTGTATTGGCTAGTTAGTTTTTATTTTCTTATTGTTCTTTCGGAAGGTAATAGAGAGTAAGTTTTTTAAACAGATGGGTGGGGCTGTGATTGAGAGTCTCAATAAGTGCGTGTCGTGCAAGATGTATGCGCACCTGGAGCAGCCGACCCAGGGCGAATACATATGCACGAGATGTGAGCGAACGGTTGCCCTGGAAGCCCAGGTAACTGATCTAGAGCAAACCATTACGCGACTGAGGGACATTCACAATCTCGAGCGAAGTTTAGATCGGTGGAGGAGTTGCAGCAGGGGTCACTGGTAGATGAGGATAATCAGGTAGGCAGTTGGGTCACTGTTAGAAGGAAGAAAAAGAGGGGGAAGCATGACATCTCGGATCTATCAAACCCAAACAAATTTGCCTTATTGGACGAAGATTCGGTGGAGGATAGCGACAAAATTAAGGAGTCGGAGGAGACTGCTCCCTCTAACAACCGGAGGAGTGGTCCCTTTGGCTCAGATGCGATGAAAGCTAGAGAGGCACCCAGGTAGATGGTGGTGTTAGGGGACTCTATCATCAGGAAGGCAGATAGGGCAATCTGCTACCGGGATCGTGTTCGCCGTATGGTCTGTTGTCTCCCGGGTGCTCGGGTACGGCACATCGCGGACCTGGTAGATAGATTATTGGGAGGGGCTGGGAAAGACCTGGCGGTCTTGGTGCATGTTGGCACCAATGACAAAGTTAATGGTAGGTGGGATGTCCTTAAGAAAGACTAAAGGGACTTAGGCCAGAAAAGGACATCTAAGGTAATATTCTCCGAAATATTACCAGTGCCACGTGCTAGCCCAGGGAGACAGAGGGAGATTAGGGAGGTAAATGTGTGGCTTAGGGACTGGTGTAGGAAAGAGGGGTTTGTGTTCTTGGAACACTGGGCGGACTTCTCAGTCAGGCGCCATCTTTTTTCTCGCGATGGATTGCACCTGAATGAGGAAGGGGCTGCAGTGCTGGGGGGATGGATGGTTAGTAGGCGGCGGCTTAGCGTGTGCAAAGCTGCTAAAAGCAGCTAGCGAGCGAACAACTCGGAATGAGGGCCCATGTGCACTGCAGGGGGGGCAGATATAACATGTGCAGAGAGAGTTATACCCCTTTTCCACTAGCTCTTTTAAACACGGGTAAATGCGCGGGGGCGCGCATTTACCCGTGTTTTTCCCTAGTGGAAACTGGTCCCCCGGCAAATTCCCAGATCAAGTGATCCGGGAATCCTACCCTGGTAGCTAGCCGCGTTGAACACGTGTTCAACCCGGCTAGCTGTCTAGTGTGAACAGGAGCCGTGTCGAGGCGACACGGCTCCCATTCACAGCGCATAGGGAGGGCGGCGCTGGGAGATCATGTGATCTCCCAGCGCCGCCCCTGCCGCGTCACTAGCGCGTCACCAACCCGGCAATTGCCGGGTTGGTGAGGGCTATCTGCAGGGGGCTGTAGCATGGGTCGCAGCCGTGTCAGACGACACGGCTGCGACCCGTGCTACGCTAGTGGAAAAGGGGTATTAGATTTGGGTGGGGTGTATTCAAACTGAAATCTAAATTGCAGTGTAAAAATAAAGCAGCCAGTATTTACCCTGCACAGAAACGAAATAACCCCCCCAAATCTAACTCTCTCTGCAAATGTTATATCTGACCACCCCTGCAGAGTGCATGGTTTTGCCCAATTGCTAACAAACTTGCTGCTGCGATCAAATCAGAATTACCCCCTGGTGGATACAGTCAGTTGCTTTGGACACAAATGAAACAGATGGGAAATGCAGACTCAAATTGGCAGTGGGATGGTGGTTCATAAAAATGATCAATAGAGTGTTAGCTTGAGAGCAGGGCCTTCCTACCTCTATTGTTGTTACCCAGTTTTGTCTTATCATTGTATCCAGTTGTAAAGTGCAACAGAGTTTGCTGCGCTATATAAAAACCTGTTAATAAATATATAAACAAATAATAAGATTTTAAACCTACCGGTAAATCTTTTTCTCCTAGTATATAGACGGGCTCCGCAGGAGACATGGGCACTTTAAAGAACTTTAGATGGGTGTGCACTGGCTCCTCCCTCTATGCCCCTCCTCCAGACCTCAGTTAGAGAACTGTGCCCAGAGGACAGGGACAGTACGAGGAAAGGATTTTTGTTAGTCTAAGGGCAAGATTCATACCAGCCCACACCATCCACACCGTATAACCTGGAATATACGCAACCTGTTAACAATATGAACAAACACCGCATCAGCCAAAGACTGATCTCAACTGTAACATAACCCTTATGTAAGCAATAACTATATACAAGCCTTGCAGAAATACGTCCGCACTGGGACGGGCGCCCAGCATCCTCTACGGACTAGGAGAAAAAGATTTACCGGTAGGTTTAAAATCTTATTTTCTCTGACGTCCTAGAGGATGCTGGGGACTCCGTAAGGACCATGGGGTTTATACCAAAGCTCCAGACCGGGTGGGAGAGTGCGGATGACTCTGCAGCACCGATTGAGCAAACATGAGGTCCTCATCAGCCAGGGTATCAAACTTGTAGAATTTTGCAAAAGTGTTTGAACTAGTGATGAGCACCGGAAATTTTTCGGGTTTTGTGTTTTGGTTTTGGGTTCGGTTCCGCGGCCGTGTTTTGGGTTCGAACGCGTTTTGGCAAAACCTCACCGAATTTTTTTTGTCGGATTCGGGTGTGTTTTGGATTCGGGTGTTTTTTTCAAAAAACCCTAAAAATAAGAATTTACTTACCGATAATTCTATTTCTCGTAGTCCGTAGTGGATGCTGGGGACTCCGTAAGGACCATGGGGAATAGCGGCTCCGCAGGAGACTGGGCACATCTAAAGAAAGCTTTAGGACTATCTGGTGTGCACTGGCTCCTCCCCCTATGACCCTCCTCCAAGCCTCAGTTAGGATACTGTGCCCGGACGAGCGTACGCAATAAGGAAGGATCTTGAATCCCGGGTAAGACTCATACCAGCCACACCAATCACACCGTACAACTTGTGATCTGAACCCAGTTAACAGCATGATAACAGAGGAGCCTCTAGAAAAGATGGTTCACTACAGCAATAACCCGATTTTTTGGTAACAATAACTATGTACCAGTATTGCAGACAATCCGCACTTGGGATGGGCGCCCAGCATCCACTACGGACTACGAGAAATAGAATTATCGGTAAGTAAATTCTTATTTTCTCTAACGTCCTAAGTGGATGCTGGGGACTCCGTAAGGACCATGGGGATTATACCAAAGCTCCCAAACGGGCGGGAGAGTGCGGATGACTCTGCAGCACCAAATGAGAGAACTCCAGGTCCTCCTCAGCCAGGGTATCAATTTTGTAGAATTTTACAAACGTATTTGCTCCTGACCAAGTAGCTGCTCGGCAAAGTTGTAAAGCCGAGACCCCTCGGGCAGCCGCCCAAGATGAGCCCACCTTCCTTGTGGAGTGGGCATTTACAGATTTTTGGCTGTGGCAGGCCTGCCACAGAATGTGCAAGCTGAATTGTACTACAAATCCAACGAGCAATAGTCTGCTTAGAAGCAGGAGCACCCAGCTTGTTGGGTGCATACAGGATAAACAGCGAGTCAGTTTTCCTGACTCCAGCCGTCCTGGAAACATATTTTTTCAGGGCCCTGACAACGTCTAGCAACTTGGAGTCCTCCAAGTCCCTAGTAGCCGCAGGCACCACAATAGGTTGGTTCAGGTGAAACGCTGAAACCACCTTAGGGAGAAACTGAGGACGAGTCCTCAATTCCGCCCTGTCCGAATGGAAAATCAGATAAGGGCTTTTACAGGATAAAGCCGCCAATTCTGACACGCACCTGGCCCAGGCCAGGACCAACAGCATGACCACTTTCCATGTGAGATATTTTAACTCCACAGATTTAAGTGGTTCAAACCAATGTGACTTTTGGAACCCAAAAACTACATTGAGATCCCAAAGTGCCACTGGAGGCACAAAAGGAGGCTGTATATGCAGTACCCCTTTTACAAACGTCTGAACTTCAGGGACTGAAGCTAGTTCTTTTTGGAAGAAAATTGACAGGGCCGAAATTTGAACCTTAATGGACCCCAATTTCAGGCCCATAGACACTCCTGTTTGCAGGAAATGTAGGAATCGACCCAGTTGAATTTCCTCCGTCGGGCCTTACTGGCCTCGCACCACGCAACATATTTTCGCCAAATGCGGTGATAATGTTTTGCGGTTACATCCTTCCTGGCTTTGATCAGGATAGGGATGACTTCATCCGGAATGCCTTTTTTCCTTCAGGATCCGGCGTTCAACCGCCATGCCGTCAAACGCAGCTGCGGTAAGTCTTGAAACAGACAGGGTCCTTGCTGGAGCAGGTCCCTTCTTAGAGGTAAAGGCCATGGATCCTCCGTGAGCATCTCTTGAAGTTCCGGTTACCAAGTCCTTCTTGGCCAATCCGGAGCCACGAATATAGTGCTTACTCCTCTCCATCTTATCAATCTCAGTACCTTGGGTATGAGAGGCAGAGGAGGGAACACATACACTGACTGGTACACCCACGGTGTTACCAGAGCGTCTACAGCTATTGCCTGAGGGTCCCTTGACCTGGCGCAATACCTGTCGAGTTTTTCCCAATGGTTTATAATCATGTGGACGACTTCTGGGTGAAGTCCCCACTCTCCCGGGTGGAGGTCGTGCTGAGGAAGTCTGCTTCCCAGTTGTCCACTCCCGGAATGAATACTGCTGACAGTGCTATCACATGATTTTCCGCCCAGCGAAGAATCCTTGCAGCTTCTGCCATTGCCCTCCTGCTTCTTGTGCCACCCTGTCTGTTTACGTGGGTGACTGCCGTGATGTTGTCCGACTGGATCAACACCGGCTGACCTTGAAGCAGAGGTCTTGCTAAGCTTAGAGCATTATAAATGGCCCTTAGCTTCAGGATATTTATGTGAAGTGATGTCTCCAGGCTTGACCATAAGCCCTGGATATTCCTTCCCTGTGTGACTGCACCCCAGCCTCGCAGGCTGGCATCCGTGGTCACCAGGACCCAGTCCTGAATGCCGAATCTGCGGCCCTCTAGAAGATGAGCACTCTGCAACCACCACAGGAGGGACACCCTTGTCCTTGGTGACAGGGTTATCCGCTGATGCATCTGAAGATGCGACCCGGACCATTTGTCCAGCAGGTCCCACTGGAAAGTTCTTGCGTGGAATCTGCCGAATGGGATTGCTTCGTAGGAAGCCACCATTTTACCCAGAACCCTTGTGCATTGATGCACTGAGACTTGGCTCGGTTTTAGGAGGTTCCTGACTAGCTCGGATAACTCCCTGGCTTTCTCCTCCGGGAGAAACACCTTTTTCTGGACTGTGTCCAGGATCATCCCTAGGAACAGAAGACAAGTCGTCGGAACCAGCTGCGATTTTGGAATATTGAGAATCCAATCGTGCTGCCGCAACACTACCTGAGATAGTGCTACACCGACCTCCAACTGTTCCCTGGATCTTACCCTTATCAGGGAATCGTCCAAATAAGGGATAACTAAAAATTCCCTTCCTTCGAAGGAATATCATCATTTCGGCCATTACCTTGGTAAAGACCCGGGGTGCCGTGGACCATCCATACGGCAGCGTCTGAACTGATAGTGACAGTTCTGTACCATAAACCTGAGGTACCCTTGATGAGAAAGGTAAATTTTGACATGAAGGTAAGCATCCTTGATGTCCCGAGACATCATGTAGTCCCCTTCTTCCAGGTTCGCAATCACTGCTCTGAGTGACTCAATCTTGAATTTGAACCTCTGTATGTAAGTGTTCAAAGATTTTAGATTTAGAATCGGTCTCACCGAGCCGTCCGGCTTCGGTACCACAACAGTGTGGAATAATACCCCGTTCCCTGTTGCAGGAGGGGTATCTTGATTATCACCTGCTGGGAATACAGCTTGTGAATGGCTTCCAAAACTGTCTCCCTGTCAGAAGGAGACATCGGTAAAGCCGACTTTAGGAAACGGCGAGGGGGAGACGTCTCGAATTCTAATTTGTACCCCTGAGATATCACCTGAAGGATCCAGGGGTCTACTTGCGAGTGAGCCCACTGCGCGCTGAAATTCATTGAGACGGGCCCCCCACCGTGCCTGATTCTGCTTGTAAAGCCCCAGCGTCATACTGAGGGCTTGGCAGAGGCGGGAGAGGGTTTCTGTTCCTGGGAACTGGCTGATTTCTGCAGCCTTTTTCCTCTCCCTCTGTCACGGGGCAGAAATGAGGAACCTTTTGCCCGCTTGTCCACGAAAAGACTGCGCCTGATAATACTGCGTCTTCTCATGTTGAGAGGCGACCTGGGGTACAAACGTGGATTTCCCAGCTGTTGCCGTGGCCACCAGGTCTGAAAGAACGACCCCAAATAACTCCTCCCTTTAATAAGGCAATACTTCCAAATGCCGTTTGGAATACGCATCACCTGACCACTGACGTGTCCATAACCTTCTACTGGTAGAAATGGACAACGCACTTAGACTTGATGCCAGTCGGCAAATATTCCGCTGTGTATCACGCATATATAGAAATGCATCTTTTAAATGCTCTATAGGCAAAAATATACTGTCCCTATCTAGGGTATCAATATTTTTAGTCATGGAATCCGACCACGCCAACCCAGCACTGCACATCCAGGCTGAGGCGATTGCTGGTCGCAGTATAACACCAGTATGTGTGTAAATACATTTTAGGATACCCTCCTGCTTTCTATCAGCAGGATCCTTAAGGGCGGCCATCTCAGGAGAGGGTAGAGCCCTTACAAGCGTGTGAGCGCTTTATCCACCCTAGGGGGTGTTTCCCAACGCACCCTAACCTCTGGCGGGAAAGGATATAATGCCAATAACATTTTAGAAATTATCAGTTGTTATCGGGGGAAAACCACGCATCATCACACACCTCATTTAATTTCTCAGATTCAGGAAAACTACAGGTAGTTTTTCCTCACCGAACATAATACCCCTTTTTGGTGGTACTCGTATTATCAGAAATGTGTAAAACATTTTTCATTGCCTCAATCATGTAACGTGTGGCCCTACTGGAAGTCACATTTGTCTCTTCACCGTCGACACTGGAGTCAGTATCCGTGTCGGCGTCTATATCTGCCATCTGAGGTAACGGGCGCTTTAGAGCCTCTGACGGCCTATAAAACGTCTGGACAGGCCCAAGCTGAGTAGCCGGCTGTCTCATGTCAACCACTGTCTTTTATACAGAGCTGACACTGTCACATAATTCCTTCCAACAGTTCATCCACTCAGGTGTCGACCCCCTAGGGGGTGACATCCCTATTACAGGCAATCTGCTCCGTCTCCACATCATTTTTCTCCTCATACATGTCGACACAAACGTACCGACATACAGCACACACACAGGGAATGCTCTGATAGAGGACAGGACCCCACTAGCCCTTTGGGGAGACAGAGGGAGAGTTTGCCAGCACACACCAGAGCGCTATATATATACAGGGATAACCTTATATAAGTGTTTTTCCCCTTATAGCTGCTGTATCTTTAATACTGCGCGTAATTTGTGCCCCCCCTCTCTTTTTTAACCCTTTCTGTAGTGTAGTGACTGCAGGGGAGAGACAGGGAGCTTCCCTCCAACGGAGCTGTGAGGGAAAATGGCGCCAGTGTGCTGAGGAGATAGGCTCCGCCCCCTTATCGGCGGCCTTATCTCCCGTTTTTTTATGTATTCTGGCAGGGGTTAAATGCATCCATATAGCCCAGGAGCTATATGTGATGCATTTTTTGCCATCCAAGGTGTTTTTTATTGCGTCTCAGGGCGCCCCCCCCCAGCGCCCTGCACCCTCAGTGACCGGAGTGTGAAGTGTGCTGAGAGCAATGGCGCACAGCTGCAGTGCTGTGCGCTACCTTGTTGAAGACAGGACGTCTTCTGCCGCCGATTTTCCGGACCTCTTCTGCCTTCTGGCTCTGTAAGGGGGCCGGCGGCGCGGCTCTGGGACCCATCCAGGCTGGGCCTGTGATCGTCCCTCTGGAGCTAATGTCCAGTAGCCTAAGAAGCCCAATCCACTCTGCACGCAGGTGAGTTCGCTTCTTCTCCCCTTAGTCCCTCGATGCAGTGAGCCTGTTGCCAGCAGGTCTCACTGAAAATAAAAAACCTAAACTAAAACTTTCACTAAGAAGCTCAGGAGAGCCCCTAGTGTGCACCCTTCTCGTTCGGGCACAAAGATCTAACTGAGGCTTGGAGGAGGGTCATAGGGGGAGGAGCCAGTGCACACCAGATAGTCCTAAAGCTTTCTTTAGATGTGCCCAGTCTCCTGCGGAGCCGCTATTCCCCATGGTCCTTACGGAGTCCCCAGCATCCACTTAGGACGTTAGAGAAAAACAGCTTAAATCATAGAATTTGGGGGTCATTTTGATCCCAAAGTATTATTAACCTCAATAACCATAATTTCCACTCATTTTCAGTCTATTCTGAACACCTCACACCTCACAATATTATTTTTAGTCCTAAAATTTGCACCGAGGTCGCTGGATGACTAAAACAGCGACCCAAGTGGCCGACACAAACACCTGGCCCATCTAGGAGTGGCACTGCAGTGTCACGCAGGATGGCCCTTCAAAAAACTACTCCCCAAACAGCACATGACGCAAAGAAGAAAAAAAAGAGGCGCAATGAGGTAGCTGTGTGAGTAAGCTAAGCGACCCTAGTGGCCGACACAAACACCTGGCCCATCTAGGAGTGGCACTGCAGTGTCACGCAGGATGGCCCTTCCAAAAAACACCCCCCAAACAGCACATGACGCAAAGAAAAAAAGAGGCGCAATGAGGTAGCTGTGTGACTAAGCTAAGCGACCCTAGTGGCCGACACAAACACCTGGCCCATCTAGGAGTGGCACTGCAGTGTCACGCAGGATGGCCCTTCAAAAAACTACTCCCCAAACAGCACATGACGCAAAGAAGAAAAAAAAGATGCGCAATGAGGTAGCTGTGTGACTAAGATAAGCGACCCAAGTGGCCGACACAAACACCTGGCCCATCTAGGAGTGGCACTGCAGTGTCACGCAGGATGGCCCTTCCAAAAAACATCCCCCAAACAGCACATGACGCAAAGAAAAAAAGAGGCGCAATGAGGTAGCTGTGTGACTAAGATAAGCGACCCAAGTGGCCGACACAAACACCTGGTCCATCTAGGAGTGGCACTGCAGTGTCACGCAGGATGGCCCTTCAAAAAACTACTCCCCAAACAGCACATGACGCAAAGAAGAAAAAAAAGATGCGCAATGAGGTAGCTGTGTGACTAAGATAAGCGACCCTAGTGGCCGACACAAACACCTGGCCCATCTAGGAGTGGCACTGCAGTGTCACGCAGGATGGCCCTTCCAAAAAACACCCCCCAAACAGCACATGACGCAAAGAAAAAAAGAGGCGCAATGAGGTAGCTGTGTGACTAAGATAAGCGACCCTAGTGGCCGACACAAACACCTGGCCCATCTAGGAGTGGCACTGCAGTGTCACGCAGGATGGCCCTTCCAAAAAACACCCCCCAAACAGCACATGACGCAAAGAAAAAAAGAGGCGCAATGAGGTAGCTGTGTGACTAAGATAAGCGACCCAAGTGGCCGACACAAACACCTGGCCCATCTAGGAGTGGCACTGCAGTGTCACGCAGGATGGCCCTTCAAAAAACTACTCCCCAAACAGCACATGACACAAAGAAGAAAAAAAAGAGGCGCAATGAGGTAGCTGTGTGAGTAAGCTAAGCGACCCTAGTGGCCGACACAAACACCTGGCCCATCTAGGAGTGGCACTGCAGTGTCACGCAGGATGGCCCTTCCAAAAAACACCCCCCAAACAGCACATGACGCAAAGAAAAAAAGAGGCGCAATGAGGTAGCTGTGTGACTAAGCTAAGCGACCCTAGTGGCCGACACAAACACCTGGCCCATCTAGGAGTGGCACTGCAGTGTCACGCAGGATGGCCCTTCAAAAAACTACTCCCCAAACAGCACATGACGCAAAGAAGAAAAAAAAGATGCGCAATGAGGTAGCTGTGTGACTAAGATAAGCGACCCTAGTGGCCGACACAAACACCTGGCCCATCTAGGAGTGGCACTGCAGTGTCACGCAGGATGGCCCTTCCAAAAAACACCCCCCAAACAGCACATGACGCAAAGAAAAAAAGAGGCGCAATGAGGTAGCTGTGTGACTAAGATAAGCGACCCAAGTGGCCGACACAAACACCTGGCCCATCTAGGAGTGGCACTGCAGTGTCACGCAGGATGGCCCTTCAAAAAACTACTCCCCAAACAGCACATGACGCAAAGAAGAAAAAAAAGATGCACAATGAGGTAGCTGTGTGACTAAGATAAGCGACCCTAGTGGCCGACACAAACACCTGGCCCATCTAGGAGTGGCACTGCAGTGTCACGCAGGATGGCCCTTCCAAAAAACACCCCCCAAACAGCACATGACGCAAAGAAAAAAAGAGGCGCAATGAGGTAGCTGTGTGACTAAGATAAGCGACCCAAGTGGCCGACACAAACACCTGGCCCATCTAGGAGTGGCACTGCAGTGTCACGCAGGATGGCCCTTCCAAAAACTACTCCCCAAACAGCACATGACGCAAAGAAAAATGAAAGAAAAAAGAGGTGCAAGATGGAATTGTCCTTGGGCCCTCCCACCCACCCTTATGTTGTATAAACAGGACATGCACACTTTAACCAACCCATAATTTCAGTGACAGGGTCTGCCACACGACTGTGACTGAAATGACGGGTTGGTTTGGACCCCCACCAAAAAAGAAGCAATTAATCTCTCCTTGCACAAACTGGCTCTACAGAGGCAAGATGTCCACCTCATCATCATCCTCCGATATATCACCGTGTACATCCCCCTCCTCACAGATTATCAATTCGTCCCCACTGGAATCCACCATCTCAGCTCCCTGTGTACTTTGTGGAGGCAATTGCTGCTGGTGAATGTCTCCACGGAGGAATTGATTATAATTCATTTTAATGAACATCATCTTCTCCACATTTTCTGGATGTAACCTCGTACTCCGATTGCTGACAAGGTGAGCGGCGGCACTAAACACTCTTTCGGAGTACACACTTGTGGGAGGGCAACTTAGGTAGAATAAAGCCAGTTTGTGCAAGGGCCTCCAAATTGCCTCTTTTTCCTGCCAGTATAAGTACGGACTGTCTGACGTGCCTACTTGGATGCGGTCACTCATATAATCCTCCACCATTCTTTCAATGGGGAGAGAATCATATGCAGTGACAGTAGACGACATGTCCGTAATCGTTGTCAGGTCCTTCAGTCCGGACCAGATGTCAGCATCAGTAGTCGCTCCAGACTGCCCTGCATCACCGCCAGCGGGTGGGCTCGGAATTCTGAGCCTTTTCTTCGCACCCCCAGTTGCGGGAGAATGTGAAGGAGGAGATGTTGACAGGTCGCGTTCCGCTTGACTTGACAATTTTGTCACCAGCAGTTCTTTGAACCCCAGCAGACTTGTGTCTGCCGGAAAGAGAGATCCAAGGTAGGTTTTAAATCTAGGATCGAGCACGGTGGCCAAAATGTAGTGCTCTGATTTCAACAGATTGACCACCCGTGAATCCTTGTTAAGCGAATTAAGGGCTCCATCCACAAGTCCCACATGCCTAGCGGAATCGCTCCGTGTTAGCTCCTCCTTCAATGTCTCCAGCTTCTTCTGCAAAAGCCTGATGAGGGGAATGGAAAAAGAACAAACGGCTGCGCTGAATATCAGGAACGAAACATAATGTACAGAGAGCCAACGTAAAAAATAACAATGTTTATTAATAAAACATATAAAAAGATTAATTATCAAATAACCGGTGAATAATGTATATATATATATATATATGAGAACATTCACTAAATGTGAACTGGTGGTATATTGTAATAACTCAGCTTTTTGAGGGTGAAAAGTTCCAAGTTCCACTTGTTAGATAATTGATAAGTACCAGGTATGCTGGTGGAATCCTAATGGATTACAACTCCCTCAGTTGAAAGTGATATTCAATACCTTTCCAAAATGGGCTGGTAAGAGCCGAGCGTCCTCGGCTTCAATGTCCTGCAATGCCCATGTACGCTGTGCAGCGGAAAGGAGGAGACCGTCTCTCTGACAACCCGGTCGTGGCGGCGTGTGCGCTGGAGCCGCTGATGTCGGATGCTGTAGACGGAGAGTGCAGCGGGGACCAAGGAGCACCTGGAAGATTTCACCTTAGCTGAGTGTGGATAGGGGCGGGTCCTGATGCGTTTCGTCACGTTCACGTGACTTTCTCAAAGGTCTACCTTTGAGAAAGTCACGTGAACGTGACGAAACGCGTCAGGACCCGCCCCTATCCACACTCAGCTAAGGTGAAATCTTCCAGGTGCTCCTTGGTCCCCGCTGCACTCTCCGTCTACAGCATCCGACATCAGCGGCTCCAGCGCACACGCCGCCACGACCGGGTTGTCAGAGAGACGGTCTCCTCCTTTCCGCTGCACAGCGTACATGGGCATTGCAGGACATTGAAGCCGAGGACGCTCGGCTCTTACCAGCCCATTTTGGAAAGGTATTGAATATCACTTTCAACTGAGGGACTTGTAATCCATTAGGATTCCACCAGCATACCTGGTACTTATCAATTATCTAACAAGTGGAACTTGGAACTCTTCACCCTCAAAAAGCTGAGTTATTACAATATACCACCAGTTCACATTTAGTGAATGTTCTCATATATATATATATATATATATACATTATTCACCGGTTATTTGATAATTAATCTTTTTATATGTTTTATTAATAAACATTGTTATTTTTTACGTTGGCTCTCTGTACATTATGTTTCGTTCCTGATATTCAGCGCAGCCGTTTGTTCTTTTTCCATGCTATCACCACAATACTACACATAGTATTCCGGCAAGCGCAGACTATCAGGAACATACAATTGTGATCATTTTATTCTATGTAACACGCATTGGCTTCTAATTCTTATTTGATGATTAGGCGCTCGTTTGTTGCAGTTTTTTGTTTTGATGAGGGGAATGACCTGACTCAGGCTGGCAGTGTCTGAACTGACTTCACGTGTGGCAAGTTCAAAAGGTTGCAGAACCTTGCACAACGTTGAAATCATTCTCCACTGCGCTTGAGACAGGTGCATTCCACCTCCTATATCGTGCTCAGTTGTATAGGCTTGAATGGCCTTTTGCTGCTCCTCCAATCTCTGAAGCATATAGAGGGTTGAATTCCACCTCGTTACCACTTCTTGCTTCAGATGATGGCAGGGCAGGTTCAGGCGTTTTTGGTGGTGCTCCAGTCTTCTGTACGTGGTGCCTGTACGCCGAAAGTGTCCCGCAATTCTTCTGGCCACCGACAGCATCTCTTGCACGCCCCTCTCGTTTTTTAAATAATTCTGCACCACCAAATTCAAGGTATGTGCAAAACATGGGACGTGCTGGAATTTGCCCAGATTTAATGCACACACAATATTGCTGGCGTTGTCCGATGCCACAAATCCACAGGAGAGTCCAATTGGGGTAAGCCATTCCGCGATGATCTTCCTCAGTTGCCGTAAGAGGTTTTCAGCTGTGTGCGTATTCTGGAAAGCGGTGATACAAAGCGTAGCCTGCCTAGGAAAGAGTTGGCGTTTGCGAGATGCTGCTACTGGTGCCGCCGCTGCTGTTCTTGCGGCGGGAGTCCATACATCTACCCAGTGGGCTGTCACAGTCATATAGTCCTGAGCCTGCCCTGCTCCACTTGTCCACATGTCCGTGGTTAAGTGGACATTGGGTACAACTGCATTTTTTAGGACACTGGTGAGTCTTTTTCTGAGGTCTGTGTACATTTTCGGTATCGCCTGCCTAGAGAAATGGAACCTAGATGGTATTTGGTACCGGGGACACAGTACCTCCAACAAGTCTCTAGTTGGCTCTGCAGTAATGATGGATACCGGAACCACGTTTCTCACCGCCCAGGATGCCAAGGCCTCAGTTATCCGCTTTGCAGCAGGATGACTGCTGTGATATTTCATCTTCCTCGCAAAGGACTGTTGGACAGTCAATTGCTTGGTGGAAGTAGTAAAAGTGGTCTTACGACTTCCCCTCTGGGATGACCATCGACTCCCAGCAGCAACAACAGCAGCGCCAGCAGCAGTAGGCGTTACACGCAAGGATGCATTGGAGGAATCCCAGGCAGGAGAGGACTCGTCAGAATTGCCAGTGACATGGCCTGCAGGACTATTGGCATTCCTGGGGACGGAGGAAATTGACACTGAGGGAGTTGGTGGGGTGGTTTGCGTGAGCTTGGTTACAAGAGGAAGGGATTTACTGGTCAGTGGACTGCTTCCGCTGTCGCCCAAAGTTTTTGAACTTGTCACTGACTTATGATGAATGCGCTGCAGGTGACGTATAAGGGAGGATGTTCCGAGGTGGTTAACGTCCTTACCCCTACTTATTACAGCTTGACAAAGGCAACACACGGCTTGACAAATGTTGTCCGCATTTCTGTTGAAATACTTCCACACCGAAGAGCTGATTTTTTTGGTATTTTCACCAGGCATGTCAATGGCCCTATTCCTCCCACGGACAACAGGTGTCTCCCCGGGTGCCTGACTTAAACAAACCACCTCACCATCAGAATCCTCCTGGTCAATTTCCTCCCCAGCGCCAGCAACACCCATATCCTCCTCATCCTGGTGTACTTCAACACTGACATCTTCAATCTGACTATCAGGAACTGGACTGCGGGTGCTCCTTCCAGCACTTGCAGGGGGCGTGCAAATGGTGGAAGGCGCATGCTCTTCACGTCCAGTGTTGGGAAGGTCAGGCATCGCAAACGACACAATTGGACTCTCCTTGTGGATTTGTGATTTCGAAGAACGCACAGTTCTTTGCTGTGCTTTTGCCAGCTTGAGTCTTTTCATTTTTCTAGCGAGAGGCTGAGTGCTTCCATCCTCATGTGGAGCTGAACCACTAGCCATGAACATAGGCCAGGGCCTCAGCCATTCCTTGCCACTCCGTGTGGTAAATGGCATATTGGCAAGTTTACGCTTCTCCCCCGACAATTTTATTTTAGATTTTTGAGTCCTTTTTTTACTGATATTTGGTGTTTTGGATTTTACATGCTCTGTACTATGACATTGGGCATCGGCCTTGGCAGACGACGTTGATGGCATTTCATCGTCTCGGCCATGACTAGTGGCAGCAGCTTCAGCACGAGGTGGAGGTCGATCTTGATCTTTCCCTATTTTTGGAACCTCAACATTTTTGTTCTCCATATTTTAATAGGCACAACTAAAAGGCACCTCAGGTAAACAATGGAGATGGATGGATACTAGTATACTTATGGATGGACGAGCGACTGCCGACACAGAGGTAGCTACAGCCGTGGACTACCGTACTGCGTCTGCTGCTAATATAGACTGGATGATAATGATATAAAAAATATATATATATCACTACTGCAGCCGGACAGGTATATATAATAATGACGGACCTGCTGGACACTGTCAGCACTGCAGACTCCTAAAGTAAGCTACTAGTATCAAGAAGATAGAAAAAAAAAAACACCACAGGTAGGTGGTATACAATTATGGATGGACGAGCGACTGCCGACACAGAGGTAGCTACAGCCGTGGACTACCGTACTGCGTCTGCTGCTAATATAGACTGGATGATAATGATATAAAAAATATATATATATCACTACTGCAGCCGGACAGGTATATATTATATAATGACGGACCTGCTGGACACTGTCAGCACTGCAGACTCCTAAAGTAAGCTACTAGTATCAAGAAGATAGAAGAAAAAAAAACACAACAGGTAGGTGGTATACAATTATGGATGGACGAGCGACTGCCGACACAGAGGTAGCTACAGCCGTGGACTACCGTACTGCGTCTGCTGCTAATATAGACTGGATGATAATGATATAAAAAATATATATATATCACTACTGCAGCCGGACAGGTATATATTATATAATGACGGACCTGCTGGACACTGTCAGCACTGCAGACTCCTAAAGTAAGCTACTAGTATCAAGAAGATAGAAAAAAGAAAAAACACAACAGGTAGGTGGTATACAATTATGGATGGACGAGCGACTGCCGACACAGAGGTAGCTACAGCCGTGGACTACCGTACTGCGTCTGCTGCTAATATAGACTGGATGATAATGATATAAAAAATATATATATATCACTACTGCAGCCGGACAGGTATATATTATATAATGACGGACCTGCTGGACACTGTCAGCACTGCAGACTCCTAAAGTAAGCTACTAGTATCAAGAAGATAGAAAGAAAAAAAAACACCACAGGTAGGTGGTATACAATTATGGATGGACGAGCGACTGCCGACACAGAGGTAGCTACAGCCGTGGATACCGTACTGCGTCTGCTGCTAATATAGACTGGATGATAATGATATAAAAAATATATATATATCACTACTGCAGCCGGACAGGTATATATTATATAATGACGGACCTGCTGGACACTGTCAGCACTGCAGACTCCTAAAGTAAGCTACTAGTATCAAGAAGATAGAAAAAAAAAAACACAACAGGTAGGTGGTATACAATTATGGATGGACGAGCGACTGCCGACACAGAGGTAGCTACAGCCGTGGACTACCGTACTGCGTCTGCTGCTAATATAGACTGGATGATAATGATATAAAAAATATATATATATCACTACTGCAGCCGGACAGGTATATATTATATAATGACGGACCTGCTGGACACTGTCAGCACTGCAGACTCCTAAAGTAAGCTACTAGTATCAAGAAGATAGAAAGAAAAAAAAACACAACAGGTAGGTGGTATACAATTATGGATGGACGAGCGACTGCCGACACAGAGGTAGCTACAGCCGTGGACTACCGTACTGCGTCTGCTGCTAATATAGACTGGATGATAATGATATAAAAAATATATATATATCACTACTGCAGCCGGACAGGTATATATTATATAATGACGGACCTGCTGGACACTGTCAGCACTGCAGACTCCTAAAGTAAGCTACTAGTATCAAGAAGATAGAAAAAAAAAAAACACCACAGGTAGGTGGTATACAATTATGGATGGACGAGCGACTGCCGACACAGAGGTAGCTACAGCAGTGGACTACCGTACTGCGACTGCTGCTAATATAGACTGGATGATAATGATATAAAAAAAATATATATATCACTACTGCAGCCGGACAGGTATATATTATATAATGACGGACCTGCTGGACACTGTCAGCAGAATGCGTTTATAGAATAAAAACACCACACGACGAGTGTTTAACTTTTTCAGGCAGACAGTCACAATATACTGGTGGTCAGTGGTCACTGGTCAGTCACACTGGCAGTGGCACTCTGGCAGCAAAAGTGTGCACTGTTAATGTACTCCTGCTATAACTGCTCCCCAGTCTCCCCCACAATTAAGCTGTGTGAGCAGTGAGCACTCAGCACAGTCAGATATACATAGATGATGCAGCACACTGAGGCTGAGCACAGATATGGTATACTGTGTCACTGTGTATCGTTTTTTTTAGGCAGAGAACGGATTATATTAAATAATAATAAAACTGCACTGGTGGTCACTGGTCAGTCACTAGTAAACTCTGCACTCTCTGAGTACTCCTAAGCTCCAGTAAATCAAGTGTCTCACTCTCTATCTATTTCTATTCTAAACGGAGAGGACGCCAGCCACGTCCTCTCCCTATCAATCTCAATGCACGTGTGAAAATGGCGGCGACTTATATAGAATCCGAGTCTCGCAATAGAATCCGAGCCTCGCGAGAATCCGACAGCGGGATGATGACGTTCGGGCACGCTCGGGTTAGCCGAGCAAGGCGGGAAGATCCGAGTCTGCCTCGGACCCGTGTAAAAAGCGTGAAGTTCGGGGGGGTTCGGTTTCCGAGAAACCGAACCCGCTCATCACTAGTTTGAACCCGACCAAGTCGCCGCTCGGCAAAGCTGTAATGCCGAGACGCCTCGGGCAGCCGCCCAAGAAGAGCCCACCTTCCTAGTGGAATGGGCCTTTACCGAATTTGGTAACGGCAATCCAGCCGTAGAATGAGCCTGCTGAATCGTGTTACAGATCCAGCGAGCAACAGTCTGCAGAGAAGCAGGAGCGCCAACCTTGTTGGCTGCATACAGGATAAACAGTGCCTCTGTTTTCCTAACCCGAGCCGTCCTGGCTACATACATTTTTAAGGCCCTGACTACATCAAGGGACTTGGAATCCTCCAAGTCATCCGTAGCCACAGGTACCACAAAAGGTTGGTTCATATGAAACGATGAAACCACTTTAGGCAAAAATTGAGGACTAGTCCTTAATTCCGCTCTATCCACATGGAAAATCAGATAGGGGCTTTTGTGAGACAAAGCCGCCAATTCAGACACCCGCCTTGCAGATGCCAAGGCCAACAACATGACCACCTTCCAAGTGAGAAATTTTAATTTAACCATTTGAAGAGGTTCAAACCAGTGAGATTTTAGGAACTGTAACACCACGTTAAGGTCCCATGGTGCCACTGGAGGCACAAAAGGAGGCTGTACGTGCAGCACTCCCTTTACAAAAGTCTGGTCTTCTGGGAGAGAAGCCAATTCCTTGTGAAAGAAAATTGATAGGGCTGAAATCTGTACCTTAATGGAGCCTAATTTTAGGCCCATATCCACTCCTGTCTGTAGAAAGTGGAGAAAACGGCCCCAATGGAATTCCTCAGTAGGAGCATTCTTGGCTTCACACCAAGATACATACTTTTTCCAGATACGGTGATAATGTTTCGCCGTCACCTCTTTCCTAGCCTTTATCAGAGTAGGGATGACTTCTTCCGGAATGCCTTTCCCAGCTAGGATTCGGTGTTCAACCGCCATGCCATCAAACGTAACCGCGGTAAGTCTTGGAACACGCAGGGCCCCTGTTGCAACAGGTCCTCTCTAAGAGGAAGAGGCCACGGATCTTCTGTGAGCATTTCCTGAAGATCTGAATACCAGGCCCTTCGAGGCCAATCTGGAACAATAAGTATTGCCCACACGCTTTTTCGTCTTATGATTCTCAATGTCACCAGGGCGTCTACTGCTACTGCCTGAGGGTCCCTTGACCTGGCACAATACCTCTGAAGCTTCTTGTTGAGGCGTGACGCCATCATGTCTATTTGAGGAAGTGTTCAAAGACTTGTTATCTCTGCAAAAACTTCTTGATGAAGTCCCCACTATCCTGGATGGAGATCATGTCTGCTGAGGAAGTCTGCTTCCCAGTTGTCCACTCCCGGAATGAAGACTGCTGCCAAAGCGCTTATGTGATTTTCCGCCCAGCGAAGAATCCTGGTGGCTTCTGCCATTGCCGCTCTGCTCCTTGTCCCGCCTTGGCGGTTTACATGAGCCACGGCTGTGACGTTGTATGATTGAATCAGAACCGGTAGGTCGCGAAGAAGATTCTCCGCTTGACGTAGGCCGTTGTATATGGCCCTCAATTCCAGTACGTTGATGTGTAGACAAGCCTCCTGGCTTGACCATAGTCCCTGAAAGTTTTTTCCTTGTGTGACTGCTCCCCATCCTTGGAGGCTCGCGTCCATGGTCACCAGAACCCAGTCCTGAATGCCGAACCTGCGGCCCTCTAGAAGGTGAGCACTCTGCAGCCACCACAGGAGAGACACCCTAGCCCTGGGGGACAGGCTTATTTTCTGATGAATTTGAAGATGGGACCCGGACCACTTGTCCAGAAGGTTCCACTGAAACGTCCTCGCATGAAACCTGCCGAAGGGGATGGCCTCGTAGGTCGCCACCATTTTCCCCAGTACTCGAGTGCATTGATGGACTGACACTCTTTTCGGTTTTAACAGGTCTCTGACCATGTTCTGGAGTTCCTGGGCTTTTTCCATTGGGAGAAAAACCCTCTTTTGTTCCGTGTCCAGAATCATGCCTAACAAAGATAGGCGAGTTGTTGGAACCAACTGTGACTTTGGTAGATTCAGAATCCAGCCATGTTGCTGCAGCACTCTCAGGGAGAGCACCACGCTTTTCAGCAACTGATCTCTCGATCTCGCTTTTATCAGGAGATCGTCCAAGTACAGGATAATTGTGACTCCCTGCAGGCGCAGGAGCACCATCATTTCCGCCATTACCTTGGTGAAAATCCTCGGGGCCGTGGAAAGCCCAAACGGCAACGTCTGAAACTGGTAATGACAGTCCTGTACAGCAAATCTCAGGTACGCCTGATGAGGGGGATATATGGGGACATGAAGGTATGCGTCCTTTATGTCCAGTGACACCATAAAATCCCCCCCTTCCAGGCTGGAGATAACTGCCCGAAGCGATTCCATCTTGAATTTGAACTTTTTCAAGTACAGGTTTAGGGATTTTAAAATTAGAATGGGTCTGACCGAGCCATCCGGTTTCGGGACCACAAATAGTACCCCTTCCCCTGTTGAACTAGGGGAACCTCGACAACCACTTGTTGACACAGTTTTTGAATTGCAGCTAAAACTATCTCCCTTTCTGGGGAAGAAGCTGGTAAAGCCAATTTGAAAAACCGGCGAGGAGGCACGTCTTCGAATTCCAGCTTGTAACCTTGGGATACAATTTCCATTGCCCAAGGATCCATGTCTGACTGAACCCAGACGTGGCTGAAGAGTCGAAGACGTGCCCCCACCGGCGCGGACTCCCTCAGTGGAGCCCCAGCGTCAAGCGGTGGATTTAGTAGAAGCCGGGGAGGACTTCTGCTCCTGGGAACTAGCTGTAGCAGGCAGTCTTTTCCCTCTACCCTTACCTCTGGCGAGGAAGGAAGAACCCCGACCTCTTCTGGACTTATACGACCGAAAGGACTGCATCTGATATTGCGGCGTTTTCTTTTGCTGTGGGGAAACATAAGGTAAAAAGGTAGATTTACTCGCGGTAGCTGTGGAAACCAGATCCGCGAGACCTTCCACAAATAAATACTCACCTTTGTAAGGCAAAACTTCCATATGCCTCTTTGAGTCGGCATCACCCGTCCATTGGCGGGTCCACAGGGCTCGCCCAGCAGAAATCGCCATGGCGTTGGATATGAATGGTCGACCATGTTATGGTTGACAGTAATTAGGTCGACCAATATTGGTCGACATTGACATGGTCGACATGGACACATGGTCGGCACATGAAAATGGTCGACACATGAAAGGTCGACATGTGAAAAGGTCGACATGAGTTTTTTTACTTTTTTTGGTGTCGTTTTTTGCGTAAAGTGACTGGGAACCCCAATTAGTGCACCGCGTCCCCTCGCATGGCTCGCTTCGCTCGGCACAGATTACTGTTCTAATCGTAGTCCACGTGGATCGTAAAGTATGGAAAAGTTCCCCAAAAGTAAAAAAAGTAAAAAAATCATGTCGACTTTTTCATGTGTTGACCTTTCATGTGTCGACCATTTTCATGTGTCGACCATGTGTCCATGTCGACCATGTCAATGTCGACCAATAGTGGTCGACCTAATGACTGTCGACCATAACATGGTCGACCATGTGAACGGATACCGTTTTCTTTTGCTGTGGGGAAACATAAGGTAAAAAAGTAGATTTACCCGCGGTAGCTGTGGAAACCAGGTCCGCGAGACCTTCCCCAAATAAATCCTAATTTTTGAAAGGCAAAACTTCCATATGCCTCTTTGAGTTGGCATCACCCGTCCTTTGGCGGGTCCACAGGGCTCGCCTAGCAGAAATCGCCATGGCGTTGGCTCTCGAACCTAGCAGACCAACGTCTCTCTGAGCGTCTCTCATATATAAGACTGCGTCTTTAATGTGACCTAAGGTCAATAAAATGGTATCCCTATCCAGGGTATCAATGTCAGCTGACAAAGTATCCGTCCAAGCCGCAACTGCGCTACAAACCCAAGCCGACGCTATTGCCGGTCTGAGCAAAGCACCTGTATGTGTATAAATTGATTTTAAGGTAGTTTCCTGTCTGCGATCAGCAGGATCCTTGAGGGCTGACGTGTCTGGAGACGGTAACGCCACCTTGTTTGGACAAGCGCGTTAACACCTTGTCCACCCTGGGTGAGGATTCCCACCGTAACCTGTCCTGCGCAGGGAAAGGATACGCCATAAGAATTCTCTTGGGAATCTGCAGTTTCTTGTCTGGAGTTTCCCAAGCCTTTTCAAATAACGCGTTCAGCTCATGAGATGGGGGAAAGGTTACCTCAGGTTTCTTTTCCTTAAACATGCACACCCTCGTGTCAGGGACAGAGGGGTCATCTGTGATATGCAAAACATCCTTTATTGCAATAATCATATAATGAATATTTTTGGCCACCCTTGGGTGTAACCTCGCATCATCGTAGTCGACACTGGACTCAGAATCCGTGTCGTTATCAGTGTCTGCTACTTGGGACAGGGGACGTTTCTGAGACCCTGAAGGGCCCTGAGACACAGTCAAAGCCATGGATTGACTCCCTGTTCTATCCCTGGACTCTGCTTTGACCAATCTCTAATGTAATAAAGACACATTTGCATTTAAAACATTCAACATATCCAACCAATCAGGTGACGGCATTGCCGACGGAGACACCACAATCATCTGCTCCACCTCCTCCTTAGATGAGCCTTCCGCTTCAGACATGCCGACACACGCGTATCGACACCACCACAAACACTTAGGGATATATCTATATGGAGACAGTTCCCCAATAAGGCCCTTTGGAGAGACAGAGACAGAGTATGCCAGCACACACCCAGCGCCACCTGACACTGGAAACAAAATTCCCAGTTAAAACAGCGCTTTTATATAAATATATATATATACACTAACTGCGCCAATTAACAGTGCCCCCCCCCTCTTTTTTGCCCTCTGCCACCGTGTTCAGAGAGAGAGTCCGGGGAGCCAGCTTCTCTGCAGTGTGCTGTGGAGAAAATGGCGCTGGTTAGTGCTGGAGGATCAAGCTCCACCCCCTCAGTGGCAGGCTTCGGTCCCGCTCAAATTTCCAATACTGGCGGGGGATTATTTAATATACTGCCTCCGCAGCATATATATATATGTTAGCCAGTCCCTAGAGGTTTATTATTGCTGTCCAGGGCGCCCCCCCTGCGCCCTGCACCCTTCAGTGCCCGCTGTGTGTGTGTGTGTGTGTGTGTATGTGTGTGTGTGGGTTACCTCAGAGAAGATCTGAAGTCTTCTGCCGCCTTTGAAGTCTTCTTTCTTCTTATACTCACCTGGCTTCTATCTTCCGGATCTGTGAGGAGGGTGGCGGCGCGGATCCGGGACGAACGGCGAGGGTGAGACCTGCGTTCCGACTGTCAAAGTCAGAAAAATATCACTATACACACTGCCATATTTGCACCTCATACATGTCCGCGCTGCGCATGTGTGCGCTCTCCTGTGCGTGCGCATACCCGCTGTTACGTGCACCCGCAGGCGCACTGTATGCGCATTTACGGTAGAGTTTCTGTGTGCCCAGCGTGCGACTCAATCGTTACATAATTTAACCATATAATGTATTTTATAAGTTAATATTCCCCTGAGTCCAGCAGGTATCAGTGGGTCTCAAATGGCTCTTTGACCTTAGAGATTCCCCAAACAATAGTTTGCATGTTGGGAGGGCTTCACATCTTCATATGCATAGTTAAGCACAGGAATAGTAATTGAAGATTAATTGTATTCCAAATCAGTATCTTTCCCGCAGACGGAGTACAATAGCCTTTAATTACACTGAGCTTTGAGACTCAATGAGGAGGGCCAACACCTGTGTTTACGAATGGGTTAGGGTTTGTCTCCAGAAGAATGATTGCTGAGATGTCATTGTCTCAACTGAAAGTGGACATCATGAATATCGAACAAAACCCAGAGACAGGGTTTTGTTTTGTATTCGCCAAACAATAGCTCTCCAGAAGACAGGAATGTGTTAGTCATCACCCAACATTTTGCATAACCAAGCTCACATGCTCAGCTCCCTGATACAAGACAGCCCACATACTGTGAAAGACACACTTCCTGTGGTTGACACACCCCCACAGCTGGAATGCAGGTATGATATTATCCACTGGAAATCACAGGGCTCACTCACTCACACAGCTACCTGGCACCCAGCAGCATGGCGGCTACATCCCCAGGACTGACCTCCAAGCTAAAGGCTAAGTATTGAATTCACATGGCTAGATAAGGAAATATAGACAGATTGCTTTAAGGTCAATGGTGCTGGTTTAAATAGGATATTGTAACTTGTTTGTGTGATAGATCTGGGAATCTGTGATGGTAGCTGGGACATTAGACAACCTGTAGCATAGCATTTGTGGTATTTGTTTGCCTATGGTGATTTAAAATAGATTGTGCTGGTATGTTATAATATATCTTGTTAATCATGAATACCACCATGCAGTTACCTTTGAATATGTGCGTGTTGCAATGGCAGGCTGATACTTGTGGGTACCTGGTGGTCTGGTCTTGTGATAGCTCGTATGCTCTGGTTATTGAGATACTGTGTTTGCTTGAAATTGTGAAAGGTGATTTAGATGGTTTGGAATTGTAAAATCAGAACATATGCATTGTTTTGAGGCTTGGACATTTTGGAATAAAATGGAGTCTTGTGTCTTCTGCTATGTGATTGTGGTGTAGCAGAGAGTGCCATGTGTTTGGACTTGCAAATCTAAAATGGCTGCTAGCATCCCCCTTTCAACCATGTGTTGCAGTCCTTGGAATCATGGGAGGTTTCCCAAAATGGAGTCTAGCTTCTGTCCCATGCGGTATTGTAGGGTTGTGTATATAGGGACAGCCAGTATGGGTAAGGTCAAGTATTTTCTCCACAAAGATTCTCAGCATTGACTAACTGCGCAGCGATTGTTCCTCACATGTGTAAGCTTCTCTGCAAACATATTGTCTTTATTGTTATTGTGAGCCATCTCTCTCTCTGTCTCTCTCTTCTCTTCTTTCTCTCTCATTTTCCCTTAAACATAATTGTATTGTATTTCCTGTGTAGTTATCTGGTTAGTTAGTCTGTGTTATATTGTAGTGTGTGACTTGTACTGTATTACTCTTTTTGCAAGTAATAACATTCTTACTAAAGGCGTTAGAACCTTAGACCGGTATTTGATTGGTTATTATAAATGCATAAAGGTTTCTCAGAGCGTCATAGTCGCACATACAGCTTTTAAGCTAACAAGGTTACACTGCATTACATCTACACATTGTCACTGCACAAATGTTTACAGTATAAGTACATTCCTTAAGGTATAGTTAAGGGAGTACCCTTGCGGTACTTTTTGCGCCAATTGCGTACTGTGTTCTTTAACCTTTAACGTGTTTTTAATAGGACAAATATTATATACATTGTCAATTGGCGGCTCGTCGGTCCTTCACATATCTATACTAGGTAATTCCAGCAGACATTATCCATCAGCAAAGGGCGGGAGATCATATTCCTCATAGTGCTGTCTGGATAAGCGTCTGTTTCGCTTAGTAAAGGGTGCTGAAGGAATCCGGAACTGGAAGGTAAGAACAGTACGTTATTGTCTTTGTAAATCTAGTTTTTATTTCTATTTGGTGCCAACTACACACGCAGATTGGATGGTTTGTCTGTTTAAATAGGTTTAAAATTATTTTTAATCGCTCTGCATAGCATGATAACTTTAGGAGTTTGAATGATGACTTTCTTTGTGACAAGAAGCAGCATGGTCTGTCCACCATTTTGTGTGACCCTTATGGAGGTGAAAGGGGGAGGAGCAGCGGCCATTTTGCGAAGGTCACATTTTTTTTTTCCCTAAGCGGCTGATTTTCAGTTGACTCAGGAAATAATCAGCCATCCATTGTCAAAAAGAAATCATCATTTAATGAGTTTTTTTTTAATGCATTTATTTAATCTATATCATAGTCAATCATAAGTAATAGTGATTGGTACTTATATGTAATATCTATATGCGTGTGCTTACATCAATGTATGTTATTAGATTAAATTTAGAATTGCATGTTCATTTGTGTAATTTTCACATCTCACCTTCCTGTTTGCAATTTGCATTGATAACGTGCTAAGAAAGATTTGTTGCTATTAGTAGTTACAAAGAAAAA
This sequence comes from Pseudophryne corroboree, assembly GCF_028390025.1. Lineage (NCBI taxonomy): Eukaryota > Metazoa > Chordata > Amphibia > Anura > Myobatrachidae > Pseudophryne > Pseudophryne corroboree. The sequence goes on from NC_086445.1 coordinate 469,766,059, forward strand.
AGTAATATTTAAGGGTATAATTGTAAAAAGCACACACGCAGCTCTACCTAAAGGTACAAGGAGAGATTGGTGTGGTGCTCGGTAGACGATCGAGGATCATCTACATTGATAAACGTGTTAGTTGTGTTACGGTGGATAAAAGACTGGTGTACACGTGTCTCTAACAAAGGGTGAGACTCGCGTGCGCAAAGGCCGACGCACGCAGCGTAAATTACGCAACGGAGCGTCTGGGTACGCCCACGTAACTCAAGTCACACGATAGTGTTATTTTAGCAGGCGAAGAGGTGGCAACGCGATAAATAGCGCAAGCCGATTTTTGTGTCCGAAATTTAGAATAACAGATCCTTCTCCAAATTTACAACACATCTGGTCTAAAGAGAAATTTCTGCGCAGAAATAGAAATAGAAACAAAAGTGTACATGTGATGAGTGAGTGTTTTGTATATATAAGTTTATACAATTTTCAAGGTTGAACCACAAGAAGTCGAGTTCTCGCAGAAGTACATGCATGTAAGTGTCGTACATGGTGGCTAGGGAGGCATCCCTTGTTAAATATAAAATTTGAGCAGTAGAGTATAGTAGACCAGGAGGTCACACTGTAGCACAGACCAGGAGGTCCAGGTACAGCAGACAAAGAAGTCCGCTATAAATAAGAGAAAAAGGCACAACCCAGGGGGTTGGTGCAGAACCCATATAGGCCAATAAAGCTCTGGCTGAAGGAATTCGCAGCCGAAATTTTCGATTCCACTGGTCGCTCTGCACATAAGATTAGTTGCTTATGTGCTGAACGATTGTACCGCACGAAATTGTGTGCATTAGTAATCTGACCAGTACCATTTGTGTACGAAACCGGTCATAAACACTATTTGTACATTCTGACGTGATTTGTGTAATTTTTTTATTTTCTGAAGGGAAGTTCGCTGGTCACTCAGGAATTGTCCAACAACCAATAGTTACTGGAAAGAGTAAGTGTTCTGCGGATATCCCTCGCATGTTCCAGTAAATAGAGGTTCATAGGGGCCCTGGGTCGAGTACGCCAGCGCTAAGGCAGTGTGTAGGTCGTATTGGTCGATGTGGGCGAGTGAGTGGGGTACTCGGTAAACCGCTACCGTCAGCCTATCTTGAACATTTTGGTTTGTGTAAGGGTTGGCTGAAGAAAGCAACACCTTCGAACTATGGGGGCCAATTGTTCAGGTAGGGGGCGATCAACCTCGGTTCGGGTTGATTCAGTGAACCGACCAGTCGGGTCGGCAAGGTACGTAATGTGTGAAAAATACGGGTCACACACAGAAGTTTTATGTGATGAATGGGAGAGAATGACTGTACATGACGGGGAGAAATTCCCAAGAGTAGGCAGCTTTAGCCCAGAAGTGTTACTAAATCTAAGGAGAAGGATAGGTCTCATTAAATCAGTAAAGAGACGGATCAAACATTATGATTGTTTAAAATTATGGCAACAGGAAAGTGAAATGCAAAGAAATTGAACTTACATATCTGACCCTCATCTTGGGAAGAGAGACATGGCAATGGAGAGGATTATGGTTGCAGAGAAATGGCACAATGTTGTACAATAAAAATGCACTTAGTAACTGTATTAAGAACGAAAGTAACAAATGTAATAATGTTTATAAAAATGAAAGTGTAAAAATCACAAATGTTAACCTGTGCAAGTCGCACCCCATGTCAAACTTCCCTCAGGAATACAAACAAGAAAGTGAGCCCAGAACGATGTCGGCATCTCTTCCAGAAGCCATCCTACAAGACATCCAGGTGGATGCGACCAAATCGGTAAAGGCAATAATCAAACCCCCTAACGGAGGGTCAGGTGAGGTCGTGTCCACAGGTACGTACGGTGTTATATATCACGCGCAAACAAATGTACCCTATATTGTAAGACCAACACAAGGTGATGTAATTGAGTTTAGTCCTGTCAGGGTGATCACAGTCCCCAATGGGAAGACTGACGATCAGGGAATCATTCCCGTCACGGACAGTGCAATGCGTCGTCCCTGGTCCCGGACAGAATTGAGACCAATCATGTCTGATTTCCCAGATCCTAGGAAAGATCTAAGTGTATGATCAAAGATTCACAGAAGGTATATCAATTCCCTAGACAACGACATAATCATGGTATCCAAGGAATCAGGGAGGTACAGGGAAAGCGGTTGATGGTGATGAGCATCCAAGCGTTTGAGGAGGCATCAAATCAACCAAGACCCCATTTCACTGACACTTGGAGGAAGCCCAGGGTTTGTGATCTTTGCAAAAGAGAAGGGCATTATGCCAGTAACTGCAACAGCCCACATAAAGTCAGACCCCCTAGACATGAATATGAGCATGAATATGACACACCAAACTATAAAAGGTGATCATTAGGACTGATGGTAAGCCTGAGGTAACAGTTAATAAATTGGGAGGTCATTCCCTGAAGACACAGGAATGACCGGGTGAAACGTTGTAAATGTATCTGTGAAATGTTTCTTTTCTCTCCCCATCTCTGACGATTATTGATAGGACTCAAACATTGCATATCTGCTTGGTCTTTGCAGAAGTCTACCAAACCCCAGCATGACCTATCCGCATCAATGTATCCTGGCCAGATACAGAGGGTGGAGTATGGAGGTGCTGGTGGGAGGGACTGCGCAAGGAAACCATTGGACATGTAGATATGACAGCCTGATGATCTGACAATGTTTTAAAATGTCTGAAAAAAATGTTTTCTTTCCTGTTGTTGTTTATTGACGTGTTATGTTATATATATATATATATGAATTGTTCTCTCTCTCTTTTGTTTTTGTTTTTGGTTTCTCTCTTCTCACTCATGTTTTCATGTTTTAAAGATGGTATGTCACACATCAGTTAGACAAGTGGTAATGCAAGATTTTTGCTCCTTACAGAAAGATCGCTGGTTTGGAAGGAATATTGCATCACCGGAATGTTCGTTTGGAAGACTGAGAGACAGCACCTTTGAGATGACAGCAGAACGAGAAGAACAACAAGACTAGAGAACTAATTATCGTAACAAGTTTCTCTCCCCCTCAAACTGTTTTCCTGTACCCCCATTACAAATTTCTCCTTTTCTCCTCCTGTAAGATGGACTCGCCTCAAGAGACTGTGATCCGTGTTTTCATGTTGACCCTGATGTTGACCAGAGCAGTCTGTTTCGGTGAGAGTACCAGTGAGGTCGAGAAAGGATCCAGAAAGGTTCCGATGACTGAGACGGAGGTGTAAATTTCCAATAGCAACACAATCACCAAGCAAAGGCGAGTACCGGAAACGATCTAGCAGCCATGTTATTTGTAAACATTGTGAAGGATTGTTAGCTGAAGAAAACTGTATCTGTAGGCTCTGTGACAATGTAGTTGAGGATGGGTGCATTAAGAAATGCCAATCCAGTTTTAATATCCACATGGACCGGCATCCATTGAGTGACTATCACTCCTTAGTGGGTAGTGTGTTAAATAAGACAGATTGTTGGGTATGCTCTCAAGTACCTCAAGGTCATAGCAAATCAGGGCTAGTACCAATTCCTTTAACGAAAGGGGGAGGTACTTGAGCTAAATGGTGGGAGACCGGTGGACAGGAGGTTTAATATCTCCAGTCCTCCTAGCTTGAAGCTCCACCAATATCATGTGGATAGATCCCTAATATGTTTTAACATTTCCAATCCCCGAAAGCCGGGAAATTGGGAAGTGTCAGGGAGTAACCAAACCATGACCTTTTCACATAGAGCCGATAGAATGCCAACAGATACAGAACTTATACGCCACATAGCCAGTAGAGGAAAATCTTTCCGGTATATGTATACCCTAGGAAGTAGGATTACGAGAGTTGGAGAGGTATCACCAGGATACTGTGCACATATCGTACAAACTGATACGTGTACTAAACAGATGGGAGAATTAGGGTTAGGAGATTTCACATGGAAGATGTGTAATATGGTAATGTCCTACTCCGTCCCATATGTTCTCCCCGATGATGCATATTTCATATGCGGGAGGAAGGCGTATAAAGTGGCTTGCCCCAAACTCTGAAGGATTGTGTTATATTGGAAAAGTACTACCTGAGGTAATGAGTCTAAGGAGTGAGGAAATTGTAATTCCAATAGATTTGATTTATGACCCAACGGTAGAAACAATGATGTGATGAAAATGCGATTATACGGTCCGTTTCTTTCACCTGTTTTTCCGTTTTCTCCAAGGTAAAAAAGACCCACTTGGACGAGGAATTTGATGAGCCTGTATACAGACAACTGATGGATTAAAGAAGAAGTTTTGACAACCTTATACACAGATATTTGATGAACTATGCCATAGACCCCCAGTTTCCCTAGAAATTTTAAAATTACGCTAGCCCAACACTTTTGTAAGTCTATGGACATTGACAAAGCTTTTTGCTCGCACCTTATGAGCAAAAGCACAAAGAAGACTGCATTCAACAGACACCGAACAAGACTTCAGCCGACAAATGTTCATTAACCTGACATAGAATACCACTGCATTTACCATAAGTGTTCTTTATCTTCATTTCTACAACCCTCAGGTAATGACACACATAGTCGATAGGGAATACAGGCACAGATATCAGCAATCACATATCCCCCCCATTCATGTATCATCAACTAAAATGTGCTCCCCCATTTTGTCGCAAAACGCCGAAATGAGCTCGGTAGAGTTTGACAGCCCATCCACAGACCCTTGATACGGGATAAGAAGGAATTCAAATGTATACTTCGCAATACCTCGAAGCTTGATTTAAAACACGTACGGCACGATGATACATGACCCCCCAAACATGGATTCATACACACATGCTTTTGCTATCTCACTAGGTCATACCCTTTTCACACCTTCTCTTTCTCCTCCCCAACCCAACCATGGAAATGTATTTACACTTGACATATATTTTTCTCCTTTTGAAATGTTTTAGGAAGTGGCAGTTATTGTTGACTGCCAAAGGGTGGACTGTCAAAGTCAGAAAAATATCACTATACACACGCCATATTTGCACCTCATACATGTCCGCGCTGCGCATGTGTGCGCTCTCCTGTGCGTGCGCATACCCGCTGTTACGTGCACCCGCAGGCGCACTGTATGCGCATTTACGGTAGAGTTTCTGTGTGCCCAGCGTGCGACTCAATCGTTACATAATTTAACCATATAATGTATTTTATAAGTTAATATTCCCCTGAGTCCAGCAGGTATCAGTGGGTCTCAAATGGCTCTTTGACCTTAGAGATTCCCCAAACAATAGTTTGCATGTTGGGAGGGCTTCACATCTTCATATGCATAGTTAAGCACAGGAATAGTAATTGAAGATTAATTGTATTCCAAATCAGTATCTTTCCCGCAGACGGAGTACAATAGCCTTTAATTACACTGAGCTTTGAGACTCAATGAGGAGGGCCAACACCTGTGTTTACGAATGGGTTAGGGTTTGTCTCCAGAAGAATGATTGCTGAGATGTCATTGTCTCAACTGAAAGTGGACATCATGAATATCGAACAAAACCCAGAGACAGGGTTTTGTTTTGTATTCGCCAAACAATAGCTCTCCAGAAGACAGGAATGTGTTAGTCATCACCCAACATTTTGCATAACCAAGCTCACATGCTCAGCTCCCTGATACAAGACAGCCCACATACTGTGAAAGACACACTTCCTGTGGTTGACACACCCCCACAGCTGGAATGCAGGTATGATATTATCCACTGGAAATCACAGGGCTCACTCACTCACACAGCTACCTGGCACCCAGCAGCATGGCGGCTACATCCCCAGGACTGACCTCCAAGCTAAAGGCTAAGTATTGAATTCACATGGCTAGATAAGGAAATATAGACAGATTGCTTTAAGGTCAATGGTGCTGGTTTAAATAGGATATTGTAACTTGTTTGTGTGATAGATCTGGGAATCTGTGATGGTAGCTGGGACATTAGACAACCTGTAGCATAGCATTTGTGGTATTTGTTTGCCTATGGTGATTTAAAATAGATTGTGCTGGTATGTTATAATATATCTTGTTAATCATGAATACCACCATGCAGTTACCTTTGAATATGTGCGTGTTGCAATGGCAGGCTGATACTTGTGGGTACCTGGTGGTCTGGTCTTGTGATAGCTCGTATGCTCTGGTTATTGAGATACTGTGTTTGCTTGAAATTGTGAAAGGTGATTTAGATGGTTTGGAATTGTAAAATCAGAACATATGCATTGTTTTGAGGCTTGGACATTTTGGAATAAAATGGAGTCTTGTGTCTTCTGCTATGTGATTGTGGTGTAGCAGAGAGTGCCATGTGTTTGGACTTGCAAATCTAAAATGGCTGCTAGCATCCCCCTTTCAACCATGTGTTGCAGTCCTTGGAATCATGGGAGGTTTCCCAAAATGGAGTCTAGCTTCTGTCCCATGCGGTATTGTAGGGTTGTGTATATAGGGACAGCCAGTATGGGTAAGGTCAAGTATTTTCTCCACAAAGATTCTCAGCATTGACTAACTGCGCAGCGATTGTTCCTCACATGTGTAATCTTCTCTGCAAACATATTGTCTTTATTGTTATTGTGAGCCATCTCTCTCTCTGTCTCTCTCTTCTCTTCTTTCTCTCTCATTTTCCCTTAAACATAATTGTATTGTATTTCCTGTGTAGTTATCTGGTTAGTTAGTCTGTGTTATATTGTAGTGTGTGACTTGTACTGTATTACTCTTTTTGCAAGTAATAACATTCTTACTAAAGGCGTTAGAACCTTAGACCGGTATTTGATTGGTTATTATAAATGCATAAAGGTTTCTCAGAGCGTCATAGTCGCACATACAGCTTTTAAGCTAACAAGGTTACACTGCATTACATCTACACATTGTCACTGCACAAATGTTTACAGTATAAGTACATTCCTTAAGGTATAGTTAAGGGAGTACCCTTGCGGTACTTTTTGCGCCAATTGCGTACTGTGTTCTTTCACCTTTAACGTGTTTTTAATAGGACAAATATTATAGACATTGTCAATTGGCGGCTCGTCGGTCCTTCACATATCTATACTAGGTAATTCCAGCAGACATTATCCATCAGCAAAGGGCGGGAGATCATATTCCTCGTAGTGCTGTCTGGATAAGCGTCTGTTTCGCTTAGTAAAGGGTGCTGAAGGAATCCGGAACTGGAAGGTAAGAACAGTACGTTATTGTCTTTGTAAATCTAGTTTTTATTTCTATTTGGTGCCAACTACACACGCAGATTGGATGGTTTGTCTGTTTAAATAGGTTTAAAATTATTTTTAATCGCTCTGCATAGCATGATAACTTTAGGAGTTTGAATGATGACTTTCTTTGTGACAAGAAGCAGCATGGTCTGTCCACCATTTTGTGTGACCCTCATGGAGGTGAAAGGGGGAGGAGCAGCGGCCATTTTGCGAAGGTCACATTTTTTTTTCCCCTAAGCGGCTGATTTTCAGTTGACTCAGGAAATAATCAGCCATCCATTGTCAAAAAGAAATCATCATTTAATGAGTTTTTTTTTAATGCATTTATTTAATCTATATCATAGTCAATCATAAGTAATAGTGATTGGTACTTATATGTAATATCTATATGCGTGTGCTTACATCAATGTATGTTATTAGATTAAATTTAGAATTGCATGTTCATTTGTGTAATTTTCACATCTCACCTTCCTGTTTGCAATTTACATTGATAACGTGCTAAGAAAGATTTGTTGCTATTAGTAGTTACAAAGATAAAAAGTAATATTTAAGGGTATAATTGTAAAAAGCACACACGCAGCTCTACCTAAAGGTACAAGGAGAGATTGGTGTGGTGCTCGGTAGACGATCGAGGATCATCTACATTGATAAACGTGTTAGTTGTGTTACGGTGGATAAAAGACTGGTGTACACGTGTCTCTAACAAAGGGTGAGACTCGCGTGCGCAAAGGCCGACGCACGCAGCGTAAATTACGCAACGGAGCGTCTGGGTACGCCCACGTAACTCAAGTCACACGATAGTGTTATTTTAGCAGGCGAAGAGGTGGCAACGCGATAAATAGCGCAAGCCGATTTTTGTGTCCGAAATTTAGAATAACAGATCCTTCTCCAAATTTACAACACATCTGGTCTAAAGAGAAATTTCTGCGCAGAAATAGAAATAGAAACAAAAGTGTACATGTGATGAGTGAGTGTTTTGTATATATAAGTTTATACAATTTTCAAGGTTGAACCACAAGAAGTCGAGTTCTCGCAGAAGTACATGCATGTAAGTGTCGTACATGGTGGCTAGGGAGGCATCCCTTGTTAAATATAAAATTTGAGCAGTAGAGTATAGTAGACCAGGAGGTCACACTGTAGCACAGACCAGGAGGTCCAGGTACAGCAGACAAAGAAGTCCGCTATAAATAAGAGAAAAAGGCACAACCCAGGGGGTTGGTGCAGAACCCATATAGGCCAATAAAGCTCTGGCTGAAGGAATTCGCAGCCGAAATTTTCGATTCCACTGGTCGCTCTGCACATAAGATTAGTTGCTTATGTGCTGAACGATTGTACCGCACGAAATTGTGTGCATTAGTAATCTGACCAGTACCATTTGTGTACGAAACCGGTCATAAACACTATTTGTACATTCTGACGTGATTTGTGTAATTTTTTTATTTTCTGAAGGTAAGTTCGCTGGTCACTCAGGAATTGTCCAACAACCAATAGTTACTGGAAAGAGTAAGTGTTCTGCGGATATCCCTCGCATGTTCCAGTAAATAGAGGTTCATAGGGGCCCTGGGTCGAGTACGCCAGCGCTAAGGCAGTGTGTAGGTCGTATTGGTCGATGTGGGCGAGTGAGTGGGGTACTCGGTAAACCGCCACCGTCAGCCTATCTTGAACATTTTGGTTTGTGTAAGGGTTGGCTGAAGAAAGCAACACCTTCGAACTATGGGGGCCAATTGTTCAGGTAGGGGGCGATCAACCTCGGTTCGGGTTGATTCAGTGAACCGACCAGTCGGGTCGGCAAGGTACGTAATGTGTGAAAAATACGGGTCACACACAGAAGTTTTATGTGATGAATGGGAGAGAATGACTGTACATGACGGGGAGAAATTCCCAAGAGTAGGCAGCTTTAGCCCAGAAGTGTTACTAAATCTAAGGAGAAGGATAGGTCTCATTAAATCAGTAAAGAGACGGATCAAACATTATGATTGTTTAAAATTATGGCAACAGGAAAGTGAAATGCAAAGAAATTGAACTTACATATCTGACCCTCATCTTGGGAAGAGAGACATGGCAATGGAGAGGATTATGGTTGCAGAGAAATGGCACAATGTTGTACGATAAAAATGCACTTAGTAACTGTATTAAGAACGAAAGTAACAAATGTAATAATGTTTATAAAAATGAAAGTGTAAAAATCACAAATGTTAACCTGTGCAAGTCGCACCCCATGTCAAACTTCCCTCAGGAATACAAACAAGAAAGTGAGCCCAGAACGATGTCGGCATCTCTTCCAGAAGCCATCCTACAAGACATCCAGGTGGATGCGACCAAATCGGTAAAGGCAATAATCAAACCCCCTAACGGAGGGTCAGGTGAGGTCGTGTTCACAGGTACGTACGGTGTTATATATCACGCGCAAACAAATGTACCCTATATTGTAAGACCAACACAAGGTGATGTAATCGAGTTTAGTCCTGTCAGGGTGATCACAGTCCCCAATGGGAAGACTGACGATCAGGGAATCATTACCGTCACGGACAGTGCAATGCGCCGTCCCTGGTCCCGGACAGAATTGAGACCAATCATGTCTGATTTCCCAGATCCTAGGAAAGATCTAAGTGTATGATCAAAGATTCACAGAAGGTATATCAATTCCCTAGACAACGACATAATCATGGTATCCAAGGAATCAGGGAGGTACAGGGAAAGCGGTTGATGGTGATGAGCATCCAAGCGTTTGAGGAGGCATCAAATCAACCAAGACCCCATTTCACTGACACTTGGAGGAAGCCCAGGGTTTGTGATCTTTGCAAAAGAGAAGGGCATTATGCCAGTAACTGCAACAGCCCACATAAAGTCAGACCCCCTAGACATGAATATGAGCATGAATATGACACACCAAACTATAAAAGGTGATCATTAGGACTGATGGTAAGCCTGAGGTAACAGTTAATAAATTGGGAGGTCATTCCCTGAAGACACAGGAATGACCGGGTGAAACGTTGTAAATGTATCTGTGAAATGTTTCTTTTCTCTCCCCATCTCTGACGATTATTGATAGGACTCAAACATTGCATATCTGCTTGGTCTTTGCAGAAGTCTACCAAACCCCAGCATGACCTATCCGCATCAATGTATCCTGGCCAGATACAGAGGGTGGAGTATGGAGGTGCTGGTGGGAGGGACTGCGCAAGGAAACCATTGGACATGTAGATATGACAGCCTGATGATCTGACAATGTTTTAAAATGTCTGAAAAAAATGTTTTCTTTCCTGTTGTTGTTTATTGACGTGTTATGTTATATATATATATATATATATATATATATGAATTGTTCTCTCTTTTGTTTTTGTTTTTGGTTTCTCTCTTCTCACTCATGTTTTCATGTTTTAAAGATGGTATGTCACACATCAGTTAGACAAGTGGTAATGCAAGATTTTTGCTCCTTACAGAAAGATCGCTGGTTTGGAAGGAATATTGCATCACCGGAATGTTCGTTTGGAAGACTGAGAGACAGCACCTTTGAGATGACAGCAGAACGAGAAGAACAACAAGACTAGAGAACTAATTATCGTAACAAGTTTCTCTCCCCCTCAAACTGTTTTCCTGTACCCCCATTACAAATTTCTCCTTTTCTCCTCCTGTAAGATGGACTCGCCTCAAGAGACTGTGATCCGTGTTTTCATGTTGACCCTGATGTTGACCAGAGCAGTCTGTTTCGGTGAGAGTACCAGTGAGGTCGAGAAAGGATCCAGAAAGGTTCCGATGACTGAGACGGAGGTGTAAATTTCCAATAGCAACACAATCACCAAGCAAAGGCGAGTACCGGAAACGATCTAGCAGCCATGTTATTTGTAAACATTGTGAAGGATTGTTAGCTGAAGAAAACTGTATCTGTAGGCTCTGTGACAATGTAGTTGAGGATGGGTGCATTAAGAAATGCCTATCCAGTTTAATATCCACATGGACCGGCATCCATTGAGTGACTATCACTCCTTAGTGGGTAGTGTGTTAAATAAGACAGATTGTTGGGTATGCTCTCAAGTACCTCAAGGTCATAGCAAATCAGGGCTAGTACCAATTCCTTTAACGAAAGGGGGAGGTACTTGAGCTAAATGGTGGGAGACCGGTGGACAGGAGGTTTAATATCTCCTGTCCTCCTAGCTTGAAGCTCCACCAATATCATGTGGATAGATCCCTAATATGTTTTAACATTTCCAATCCCCGAAAGCCGGGAAATTGGGAAGTGTCAGGGAGTAACCAAACCATGACCTTTTCACATAGAGCCGATAGAATGCCAACAGATACAGAACTTATACGCCACATAGCCAGTAGAGGAAAATCTTTCCGGTATATATATACCCTAGGAAGTAGGATTACGAGAGTTGGAGAGGTATCACCAGGATACTGTGCACATATCGTACAAACTGATACGTGTACTAAACAGATGGGAGAATTAGGGTTAGGAGATTTCACATGGAAGATGTGTAATATGGTAATGTCCTACTCCGTCCCATATGTTCTCCCCGATGATGCATATTTCATATGCGGGAGGAAGGCGTATAAAGTGGCTTGCCCCAAACTCTGAAGGATTGTGTTATATTGGAAAAGTACTACCTGAGGTAATGAGTCTAAGGAGTGAGGAAATTGTAATTCCAATAGATTTGATTTATGACCCAACGGTAGAAACAATGATGTGATGAAAATGCGATTATACGGTCCGTTTCTTTCACCTGTTTTTCCGTTTTCTCCAAGGTAAAAAAGACCCACTTGGACGAGGAATTTGATGAGCCTGTATACAGACAACTGATGGATTAAAGAAGAAGTTTTGACAACCTTATACACAGATATTTGATGAACTATGCCATAGACCCCCAGTTTCCCTAGAAATTTTAAAATTACGCTAGCCCAACACTTTTGTAAGTCTATGGACATTGACAAAGCTTTTTGCTCGCACCTTATGAGCAAAAGCACAAAGAAGACTGCATTCAACAGACACCGAACAAGACTTCAGCCGACAAATGTTCATTAACCTGACATAGAATACCACTGCATTTACCATAAGTGTTCTTTATCTTCATTTCTACAACCCTCAGGTAATGACACACATAGTCGATAGGGAATACAGGCACAGATATCAGCAATCACATATCCCCCCCATTCATGTATCATCAACTAAAATGTGCTCCCCCATTTTGTCGCAAAACGCCGAAATGAGCTCGGTAGAGTTTGACAGCCCATCCACAGACCCTTGATACGGGATAAGAAGGAATTCAAATGTATACTTCGCAATACCTCGAAGCTTGATTTAAAACACGTACGGCACGATGATACATGACCCCCCAAACATGGATTCATACACACATGCTTTTGCTATCTCACTAGGTCATACCCTTTTCACACCTTCTCTTTCTCCTCCCCAACCCAACCATGGAAATGTATTTACACTTGACATATATTTTTCTCCTTTTGAAATGTTTTAGGAAGTGGCAGTTATTGTTGACTGCCAAAGGGTGGACTGTCAAAGTCAGAAAAATATCACTATACACACGCCATATTTGCACCTCATACATGTCCGCGCTGCGCATGTGTGCGCTCTCCTGTGCGTGCGCATACCCGCTGTTACGTGCACCCGCAGGCGCACTGTATGCGCATTTACGGTAGAGTTTCTGTGTGCCCAGCGTGCGACTCAATCGTTACATAATTTAACCATATAATGTATTTTATAAGTTAATATTCCCCTGAGTCCAGCAGGTATCAGTGGGTCTCAAATGGCTCTTTGACCTTAGAGATTCCCCAAACAATAGTTTGCATGTTGGGAGGGCTTCACATCTTCATATGCATAGTTAAGCACAGGAATAGTAATTGAAGATTAATTGTATTCCAAATCAGTATCTTTCCCGCAGACGGAGTACAATAGCCTTTAATTACACTGAGCTTTGAGACTCAATGAGGAGGGCCAACACCTGTGTTTACGAATGGGTTAGGGTTTGTCTCCAGAAGAATGATTGCTGAGATGTCATTGTCTCAACTGAAAGTGGACATCATGAATATCGAACAAAACCCAGAGACAGGGTTTTGTTTTGTATTCGCCAAACAATAGCTCTCCAGAAGACAGGAATGTGTTAGTCATCACCCAACATTTTGCATAACCAAGCTCACATGCTCAGCTCCCTGATACAAGACAGCCCACATACTGTGAAAGACACACTTCCTGTGGTTGACACACCCCCACAGCTGGAATGCAGGTAGGATATTATCCACTGGAAATCACAGGGCTCACTCACTCACACAGCTACCTGGCACCCAGCAGCATGGCGGCTACATCCCCAGGACTGACCTCCAAGCTAAAGGCTAAGTATTGAATTCACATGGCTAGATAAGGAAATATAGACAGATTGCTTTAAGGTCAATGGTGCTGGTTTAAATAGGATATTGTAACTTGTTTGTGTGATAGATCTGGGAATCTGTGATGGTAGCTGGGACATTAGACAACCTGTAGCATAGCATTTGTGGTATTTGTTTGCCTATGGTGATTTAAAATAGATTGTGCTGGTATGTTATAATATATCTTGTTAATCATGAATACCACCATGCAGTTACCTTTGAATATGTGCGTGTTGCAATGGCAGGCTGATACTTGTGGGTACCTGGTGGTCTGGTCTTGTGATAGCTCGTATGCTCTGGTTATTGAGATACTGTGTTTGCTTGAAATTGTGAAAGGTGATTTAGATGGTTTGGAATTGTAAAATCAGAACATATGCATTGTTTTGAGGCTTGGACATTTTGGAATAAAATGGAGTCTTGTGTCTTCTGCTATGTGATTGTGGTGTAGCAGAGAGTGCCATGTGTTTGGACTTGCAAATCTAAAATGGCTGCTAGCATCCCCCTTTCAACCATGTGTTGCAGTCCTTGGAATCATGGGAGGTTTCCCAAAATGGAGTCTAGCTTCTGTCCCATGCGGTATTGTAGGGTTGTGTATATAGGGACAGCCAGTATGGGTAAGGTCAAGTATTTTCTCCACAAAGATTCTCAGCATTGACTAACTGCGCAGCGATTGTTCCTCACATGTGTAAGCTTCTCTGCAAACATATTGTCTTTATTGTTATTGTGAGCCATCTCTCTCTCTCTCTCTCTCTCTCTCTCTCTCTCTTCTCTTCTTTCTCTCTCATTTTCCCTTAAACATAATTGTATTGTATTTCCTGTGTAGTTATCTGGTTAGTTAGTCTGTGTTATATTGTAGTGTGTGACTTGTACTGTATTACTCTTTTTGCAAGTAATAACATTCTTACTAAAGGCGTTAGAACCTTAGACCGGTATTTGATTGGTTATTATAAATGCATAAAGGTTTCTCAGAGCGTCATAGTCGCACATACAGCTTTTAAGCTAACAAGGTTACACTGCATTACATCTACACATTGTCACTGCACAAATGTTTACAGTATAAGTACATTCCTTAAGGTATAGTTAAGGGAGTACCCTTGCGGTACTTTTTGCGCCAATTGCGTACAGTGTTCTTTAACCTTTAACGTGTTTTTAATAGGACAAATATTATAGACATTGTCACGACTCTCTGGAGCTAATGGTGTCCAGTAGCCTAAGAAGCAGAGCCTATCACTTAAGTAGGTCTGCTTCTCTCCCCTCAGTCCCTTGATGCAGGGAGCCTGTTGCCAGCTGTGCTCCCTGAAAATAAAAAACCTAACAAAAGTCTTTTTCAGAGAAACTCAGGAGAGCTCCCCTGTAGTGCACCCAGTCTCCTCTGGGCACAGGATCTAACTGAGGTCTGGAGTAGGGGCATAGAGGGAGGAGCCAGTGCACACCCATCTAAAGTTCTTTATAGTGCCCATGTCTCCTGCGAAGCCCGTCTATACCCCATGGTCCTTAAGGAGTCCCCAGCATCCTCTAGGACGTCAGAGAAAAATAAATATGAACAAAGGGGGTAATTCAGACTGGATCGCTGCAGCGGCAGCTATCACAGTCTGAAGCCCTCTGTGTGCGCACCCTGGGAGGCCCATTGAGATGCTAACAGCATCTCAGGGCTGCGATCGCCTCTGCCTGATTGGCAGGCTGAGGCAGTCGTGGGGTGGGAGGGGGTGTGCCAACAGTGTTAGAACGCTGTTGGCGGGGCCCAGTCCGGACAACGCAGGCGTGTCCGGACCTTTGCTGGGGCAGGCCGCGGTGGCTGCTTGACGTCATACGCAGCCGCTGAGACCCGGGACAAAAGGATCACAGCTGTGCAATGCTTTTGCATCATTGCTGGGGAGGGGGGGTAGGGCCTGACATGCAGGATGGACAAGCCCTGCGCTTGGTGTCCCCCCGCATGTGAGAGAAACTGATCATTTAGCACATCTACGATCAGATCTGAATTACCCCCAAAGTTCCACAAATCATTGTTCTAGGAGGTGGCATTGCATGTACAGGTAACAGGCAGAAAGAGCAGCACCACATACTGTATGTAGTATGAATGCAGTTTATGAAACAAAGGCAGCAGCAGAAGCTAAAGGTACAACAGAAACATTAGCCAATGACCTGTAGCATTAGCAAAAGGATTCAGTAACTTGGCTTGTTGGAAATGTTACCTGCACACAATATAAAATGGATCCTTAACATATAAAAGGAACCTTATTTTGTATTGGTGTTTTTTTTAATTTAATAGATGAAATATCTTACCACTAGGTGGCTCATCGCGCCCTACGGACGCTCTTTACACCGTCGCAGGGGGTATGCTCCCTTAACCCTTGCACGCCCTTCAGCCGTGCAATATTTAGATTATATGGAGTATTACTTCCAATCATAATATTGTGAGTTGTTAATTACTGGACAAACAAAGGGCGTGCAATGGTTAAGGGGCCGTAGCCCCTTGTGACGGCGTGAGCAGCGCTTGTAGGGGACGATGAATAGTAGGTGCTGTGGTTGGGGGAGTGGTGGGTGCGGGGGGAGAGTTGGCTGGGGGAGGAGGTCCGGGGTGTGCTGTGGGTGCGGTGGAGCGGCAGATGGGGGAGGGCAGGGGTGCCATGGGTGGGGGAGGGACGGTTGCAGGGGTGTCGCGGGTGGAGGAGGGATGGGTGTGGGGGTGTTGCGGGTGGGGTAGGGGGTCCGGAGGTGCCACGGGTGTGGAGGTGCCATGGAGGGGGGAGGTATGGTGTGCAGTGTATGTATGGTTTGTAGTAATGCAGTGTATGTATAGTAATGCAGTGTATGATGTATGTATGTATATGTATGCAATGTGTGCAGTGTATATGTATATATATTGTGACAAGAACACTGGGATAGTGTTTGAGGGCAGGTATGTTTGTCCCAGGTTCTTGTCTTACATGTTTTAGAAAATGAAAACTTCTAGGAAAATGCTTTTGTTTTGTTAGAACCTTTTCAGTTAGCTGGAAAAGCTGGATAAGGGCCCTGAGAGAGAGACAGGGTGAGTTCCAGACATTGGGCCCAGTTCAGATCTTTGGCCTCACAGAGGGCTAATCAGGGCTTTCAGCTGTCTTATAGTCTTATAGGGCTTCTAGCCTGATTAATGTGTGCAGACTGCCTGGGAAGACTGCAGGATCTCTGTGAGAGAAACACGCTTCCTGATACAAGTGAGCTATACAGTGTTTACTGGAGAACTCTGTGTTTTTGTTTAGTGATAGTTAGGAACATCTTGTGTTTAGTTAGTGCCGGACAGGCAAGATATTTTCTTTTGCTGTTTGTTTTATTTTCTGTATAATAAAACTGGCTGGGGCCAGTTGTACCGGAAACTGGACTTGTGTGGTTCCTCAGCTGCTGCATGCTGCCATTTATCCCAGGAAACAGCACCTTGTACCCTTACAGTGTTACAACATGGTGGAGAATGCGAGCATGCCGTTCTGCGCATAAGTGAAAGCAGCAGCTTTGTGAGGCCTGCAGAAAATGGTGGTTTATGCAGATACAGCCCAGTGTGAAGTTACTGAGACTCGCCCTGAGGATTTGATATATGTCCTGGGTGAAAGCAGCTACAAAGCCGCCTGAAAAATCTGTCGACATGGAGGAACTGCTTAAAGCCTTGCTGCAAGCTACAGCGGCTCAGCAGGAGGCCAACAGACAGCAGCAGGTGGCAATGGAGGAAAATTGGAGACAGCAGCAGGTGGCAATGGAGGAAAATAGGAGACAACAGCAGGCAGCTGTTGACGAACTTTACAGGCAACAGCGTCAGGATAGAGAGGCCTTAACAGAAGTGGTGCAGAGCCTTGCAGCCCGGATTGGAGATGTGGCCGTCAGTGCTCCGACCAGCTCTAGTTCTATACGGGCCAGTCACTTCCTGCAGAAAATGACAGAGGCTGATGATGTGGAGGCCTACCTGACCACGTTTGAAAGGACTGCCGAGCGTGAGAACTGGCCGAAAGCACAGTGGGCCAGTCTGCTGGCACCTTTTCTGTCAGGTGAGCCCCAAAAAGCGTACTTTGATTTAAGCCCTGCTGAGGCTCGGGACTATGATAAACTAAAGACTGAGATCCTGATCCGCCTGGGAGTCATGCTGTCAGTACGAGCACAACGGGAGCACCGTTGGGTGTATGCCATGGAGAAGCCTCCTCGCTCCCAGATGCACGACCTTATTCAGCTAACAGAAAAATGGTTACAGCCAGAGACATTAACTGGTCCCCAGATGGTTGAAAGAGTCGTCATGGACCGCTACTTGAGATCTTTGCCCATGGTCCTGCGCAAGTTGGTGAGTCATGGAAACCCGGGTACTGCTGACCAATTAGTGGACATGGTAGAGAGGCATTTGGCAGCAGAGGAACTACTGATGACCACCCAGCAACCCATAGATCCTCAACAGTGCCCTTCAGTAAAGACTGTTCCGTGGGAAAATGTTGCTGGGCGGATAAGAGAACGCAAGGCTGGAGAGACTGTAAACACTGGCCCTAGAGACAAGCCAATGGGGCTAGAACGGTCTATGCTGCCCAAACGGGTTGATAATCGTGTGGTTAAATGTTTTAGGTGTGGTATGCCAGGTCATGTTATTGCCAATTGCCCAGTCACGCAAGAACCCATGCAATGTGATGCTGCCTTTGTATGTCGCAGAATGTCTTTCTTTGCTAGGTTAGCCTGTACTGTGGTACCTTCACCTGAGCTGGAAAAACAAATGTGTGATGTGTTCTTAGAGGGTAACCGGGTAGAGGCCTTGCTAGATTCAGGAAGTTTAGTTACCCTCGTGAAAGCGGGGTTAGTGAACCCCTTAAAGGTCCAGCAAATACCTATTGGGGTAACTTGCATACATGGGGATACCCAACATTATGTCACTGCTGAAGTGAATATAGAAACTTGTTGTGGGTCAGCAATTGTTAAAGTAGGACTGGTCCCCATCTTGGTGCATGAGGCCATAATAGGGAGGGATTTTCCTCATTTTTGGAAACTGTGGGAATCACGTTTATCAACAGATGTGAGAAGTAAAGAGCCAGTTGATAATACCGGTGATTTCATGGATGTACGTGTGTCTTCGGAACTTTCTGACCCTTTACCTTTTGCTAGTTTGGTTGGGGAAGGGACAGATGGGGAATCCAGTGAAGACCCTCTTGCTGGGAACAGAGACATAGTAGTTAGAACTGAAAGCGTGCCTGACCTGGAGGTAAAGAAGGATCTGTTTGCGTCTGAACAGTTAAAGGATCCTACCTTGATAAAGGCTAGAGAGAATGTTAAGATTGTTAATGGGGAACCTGTGGTACCAGGTGACAGGGTTACGTAGCCCCACATGGCCATCTGTAATGAGCTCTTGTACCACATTGTCAAAAGGGGGGAGGATGTGGTGGAACAGCTGGTAGTTCCCCAGCCTTATCGGAGAACGGTACTAGATTTAGCTCATAGTCACGTTACCGCAGGACATTTTGGGGCAGAAAAAAACCACTGAAAGAGTTTTACAAAGGTTCTTTTGGCCAGGGGTTTATAAAGAAGTGTCTGAATATTGTTCTTCCTGTCCTGAATGCCTGTATCATGCCCCTAGACCCCATTTCAGGAGCCCACTAGTTCCCATGCCTGTTATAGAGGTCCCGTTTGACAGAATAGCCATGGATCTCGTGGGGCCCTTGTTAAAGTCTGCTCGGGGCCATCAGTATATCCTGGTAATTATGGACTATGCCACTCGATATCCTGAGGCTGTCCCTTTATGCACTATCACAACCAAGGCGATAGCTAGGGAGCTGGTGCAGGTTTTTGTAGAGTGGGAATACCAAAAGAAATTTTGACTGACCAAGGTACTCCATTTATGTCAAGGATCATGAAAGAATTGTGCAAATTATTTAAGGTCACTCACCTCAGGACGTCCATCTACCATCCCCAAACTGACGGGTTGGTGGAAAGGTTTAATAAAACATTAAAAAGTATGTTAAAAAAGGTTGTTGAGAGAGATTGGAAAAACTGGGATTGTTTGTTGCCCTACTTGTTAATGGCCATCAGAGAAGTTCCTCAGTCCTCTACGGGGTTTTCTCCATTTGATTTGTTGTATGGTAGACACCCCAGAGGGCTGTTGGACATTGCCAAAGAGACGTGGGAATGACAGCCAACTCCTTATAGAAGCGTTATTGAACATGTAACACAAATGCAGGATAGGATTGCAGCCATGGTACCTATTGTCAGAGAGCACATGGAACAGGCCCAAAGTGCTCAACAGAGGGTCTATAACTGGAGTGCCAAGATACGGGAATTTGCTCCTGGAGATAGAGTTCTTGTTTTGGTACCCACTGTGGAAAGCAAATTCCTAGCTAAATGGCAGGGTCCATTTGAGATTAGGGAAAAAGTGAATGAGGTTAATTACAAAGTGTACCAGCCGGGAAAGAGAAAATCCGAACAAATCTACCATGTTAACTTAATCAAACCCTGGAAAGATAGGTTGTCTCTGTCAGCGGAGCCTTGCCCTTCGGTGTCTTCACCTTGGTTGCTTACCGCAGTAAAGGTGTCAGAGACATTATCAGCTGATCAGAACAATCAGGTTAAAGAATTTCTCATCCAAAATAGGGAGATATTTTCAGAGCTGCCTGGCCGAACGACCATAATAAAACCTGATATTGTCACAGAACCAGGGGTCAGGGTTCATTTAAAGCCATATAGGATTCCTGAAGCTCAGCGAGAAGTTGTTTCTAAAGAAGTTAAAACCATGTTAGAACTTGGAGTCATAGAGGAATCTAACATTGAGTGGTCCAGTCCCATAGTTCTCATCCCGAAGCCCGACGGTAGCATACGCTTCTGTAATGACTTTCGTAAGTTAAATGAAATGTCCAAGTTTGACGCATACCCCATGCCCCATGTGGATGAGCTTATAGAAAGGCTGGGAACAGCCAGGTTTCTCACCACATTGGACCTGACCAAAGGTTACTGGCAAATACCTTTATCTGATAGCGCAAAAGAAAAAACAGCCTTTTCGGTTCCGGAGGGGCTGTACCAGTATAAGATGTTACCCTTTGGGTTGCATGGGGCTCCAGCAACCTTTCAACGGGCGATGGATAAAATTTTGAGGCCCCATAGAAAATATGCAGCTGCCTATTTGGATGATGTGGTAATTCCCAGTACAGGCTGGGGGTCCCATTTGGTTAAAGTACAAGCAGTACTGGACTCAGAGAGGCAGGGTTAACTGCTTACCCAAAGAAGTGCTGCCTCGCAATGGAGGAGGTCAAATACTTGGGCTTCACCATAGGCAGAGGTCTGATTAGGCCCCAATTTATCCTATTCAAAACTGGCCTCATCCAGTGAATAAAAAACAGGTAAGGGCTTTTTTGGGAATAACTGGGTACTATAGACGGTTTATTCCCAATGTTGCGGCCACAGCGGTGCCGTTGTCAGACCTTACCAAAGGGAAGCAGTCAAATATGGTGAAATGGAACCCTGATGCAGAAAAAGCGTTCCAAGCATTAAAAGTGGCTTTGTGTTCACAACCGTTATTGCTAACACCAGATTTTTCAAAAGAATTTGTGGTACAGACAGATGCCTCAGAGGTAGGGATAGGGGCTGTGTTGTCCCAAACCAGAGATGGGGACGAACACCCTATCATTTGAGTAGGAAAATCAATGAGCATGAAAAAAGGTATGCCATTGTGGAAAAGGAGGCTTTGGCCATTAAGTGGGCACTAGATACCTTGAGATACTACCTCTTGGGTAGACAATTCAGACTAGTGACAGATCATGCCCCTTTAAAGTGGATGTATGTAAATAGAGGCAAGAATGCTCGTGTAACTAGATGGTTTCTAGCATTGCAGGATTTTAAGTTTACTGTCGAACATAGACCGGGTACACAATTGGCCAACGCAGATGCATTGTCCCGCATCTACTGTTTGGGGGCTACAAGTGTTCCGGCCCCTAGGTCGAAACAGGGGAGGGGGATATGTGACAAGAACACTGGGGTAGTGTTTGAGGGCAGGTATGTTTGTCCCAGGTTCTTGTCTTACATGTTTTAGAAAATGAAAACTTCTAGGAAAATGCTTTTGTTTTGTTAGAACCTTTTCAGTTTGCTGGAAAAGCTGGATAAGGGCCCTGAGAGACAGGGTGAGTTCCAGACATTGGGCCCAGTTCGGATCTTTGGCCTCACAGAGGGCTAATCAGGGCTTTCAGCTGTGCAGGAGTCTTATAGGGCTTCTAGCCTGATTAATGTGTGCAGACTGCCTGGGAAGACTGCAGGATCTCTGTGAGAGAAACACGCTTCCTGATACAAGTGAGCTATACAGTGTTTACTGGAGAACTCTGTGTTTTTGTTTAGTGATAGTTAGGAACATCTTGTGTTTAGTTAGTGCCGGACAGGCAAGGTATTTTCTTTTGCTGTTTGTTTTATTTTCTGTATAATAAAACTGGCTGGGGACAGTTGTACCGGAAACTGGACTTGTGTGGTTCCTCAGCTGCTGCATGCTGCCATTTATCCCAGGAAACGGCACTTGAACCCTTACAGTGTTACAATATATATATATATATATATACCGTATGTAATATGTGCAGTGTATGTATGTAGTGCAGCACTTCAGTGTAGGATTTCCAGAGAGCGGCGGGCGGCCAGTGGCGGCAGTGAGTGACTGCGGCTGGGTGCTGGGCGGCCTCTTTCTGCCTCAGCCTGGGAGTCTTGGATGGCCGGGGAGGGGGAGATGGGGCCGGGGAGAGAGGAGGAGCGGATTTCCGGGGAGCAGCGGACGGCCAGCGGCAGCAGTGACAGTGACCGCGGCTGGGTGCATAATATTGTAAGTGGTTAAATATTGGACGAATAAAGGGTGTGCGATGGTTAAGGGGCAGTAGCCCCTTGTGTCGGTGTGAGCAGCGCACGTAGGGGATGATGAATAGTAGGTGCTGTGGTTGGGGGAGTGGCGGGTGCGGGGGGAGAGGCGGCTGGGGGAGGGGGTTCAAGGGGTGCTGTGTGGGGGGGAGGGGCGGTTGCGGGGGTGCTGCTTGCGGTGGAGCGACGGATGGGGGAGGGCATGGGTGCCGTGGGTGGGGGAGGGACGGTTGCAGGGGTGGGGGAAGGGGTAGGGGGTCCGGAGGTGCCGAGGGTGTGGGGGTTCTGCGGAGGGGGGAGGTGTAATGTGCAGTATATGTATGGTGTGTAGTAATGCAGTGTATGTATAGTATGCAGTGTATGATATATGTATGTGCATGTATGCAGTGTATATGTATGTATGTGCGTGCAGTGTATGCATGTAGTGCAACAGTTCAGTGAGAGTGACCGCGGTTGGACGACCCCTCTCCACCTCAGCCTGGGAGTCTTGGATGGCCGGGGAGATGGAGCCGGGGAGAGAGGAGGAGCGAATTTCCGGGAAGCGGCGCGAGTGACCGCGGCTGGGCGCATAATATTGTGAGTGGTTAAATATTGGACGAACAAAGGGTGTGCGATGGTTAAGGGGCCGTAGCCCTTTGTGTTGGTGTGAGCAGCGCACGTAGGGGATGATGAATAGTAGGTGCTGTGGTTGGGGGAGTGGCGGGTGCAGGGGGAGAGGTGGCTGGGGGAGGGGGTACAAGGGGTGCTGTGGGTGGGGGAGGGGCGGTTGCGGGGGTGCTGCTTGCGGTGGAGCAACGGATGGGGGAGGGCATGGGTGCCGTGGGTGGGGGAGGGACGGTTGCAGGGGTGGGGGTGGGTGGAGTAGGGGGTCCGGAGGTGCCGCGGGTGTGGGAGGTATGGTGTGCAGTGTATGTATGGTGTGTAGTAATGCAGTGTATGTATAGTAATGCAGTGTATGATATATGTATGTATGCAATGTATATGTATGTATGTGCAGTGTTTGTATGTAGTACAGCAGTTCAGTGAGAGTCACCGCGGCTGGGCGCTGGGCGGCCTCTCTCCACCTCAGCCTGGGAGTCTCGGGTGGCCGGGGAGGGGGAGATGTAGCCGGGAAGAGAGAAGGAGCGGCGGGGGGCCAGCAGCGGCAGTGGAGTGACCGTGGCTGGGCAGCCGCTCTCCGCCTCAGCCTGCGAGTCTCGGATGGCCAGGGAGAGGGAGATCTAGCCGGGCAGAGAGGAGGAGGAGCGGCAGGCGGCCAGCGGCGGCAATGGAGTGACCACGGCTGGGCGGCCGCTCTCTACCTCAGCCTATGAGTCTCGGATGGCCGGGGAGGGGGAGATGGAGCTGGGGAGAGAGGAGGAGGCGGGGGCTGGAGACAGAGTGGCCGTACATACAGCGGCGGCTCTGACAGGCTGAGGGACGCCGTCCTCCTCCTCCTCCTCCTACTGGCATAGCTCTGTGACTGTGACTCCACCCAGCGTTTGCCACACAGTCACAGAGTGACAGATCTGGGCAATTATATAGGAGATAAGGTAGTATTAGGTCAGAGTTTGGCAATGATCCAAGTGACTCAAAGAGGAAACAATTTAGGCTGGGTTAGCACAAACGCCTAATTCATGTTTGTATGTGTCACAGCCATTTTCGAGGCGTGCTTCTGTCTTCAGCTGTGATCATGCATGTACATAGAGAAACATTACCCCAGTCCATGGCACCTTTCACACTGCACAGCGACCCGTGTCGACCTGACAATATACCGGGTTATTTGTGTTGTGTGAAAGGGGTACTAGTGTGCCTTGAGGACCAAGGTTGGGAATGCCAGCAGTAGCACATGCAGCACATCCAGCAACACATGCAGTGACAGAATGCGGGCAAAATTACCTGGGACCCTCTCATCACTTGCTGATTATTGTCGCCCTCTGTACTGTACTGTTACATGTTGTACTTGGCTGCTCCTCCTGTAAGATTCTTACCAGCTTGGGATCTAAGATAACAACTCAAGAAAACTAAACCAGAAGGTGCTCATATGGGGGAATTCAATTGCTGGCGTTATCTTGCTAGGCTGAATTTGCACTTTGTGGCAGCAGGAACATTTTCAAAAGAGTTTGCTACTCCATTGGGTAGCACGCAATTTTTTAGGGAATAGAGGTGTTGTTTTTGGCTGCTGCTGCCAGCGTTTAAATTGAATTTGCCGTGTAGTGTAGTACGCAAAATTCTTGGATATAGATAATAGGAAATAGCTAGTCGCCCAACGGAGCAATTCAGGTATTGCTCTGTTCCCTGGGGAACCTCTGCCACACACAGTATCAGGATAGACCTGCACATGCTGCTTCTCCAGCGCTGCTCAGCTCTCTCATCTGAAGAAGCCCTCCTGTGAGGCGCTGGGTTGGGAAGGCAAGGGGGCTGGGTGACCACTGTGTGTCCAGGTTCAGGGGCTCATGCTGCGGTCTCACCTCGTGCTGCTCCTGCAGATCCCCTTACCTCTCCTGCTGCTCCTAACAGACAACTCAGGTTGCCAATTTTTTTGCAGTAAGATTGGCTGTAGCGTGGCCCCATCCTGCTCCAGGCACTTTGTGACTATCGGAGGGGAGGCGGAGTTGGATGCTGCCTCACCACTGATATCTACCTGGAGAGACACAAATTCAGCAATGTTTAGAAAAATACATATAATACCCCTTTCAGACATGCTCCAAATTCTCTGGATTTTGCACATGAATGCGCAACATCCCGTGTATGAAAGGCCCCTGCAATAGACCAGGGTTTTGCCCGGGACTTAAGTCTCGGGAAGACAACACGGCTTAAGTCTGAAAGGTGCGACCCGGGAATTTGCTCCAGGCTCGCACCTACATGCCTCTGATTGGCGCTGGACTGGCGGAGCTGCCTGGAAGGGGCGTGCACCGGCTGCTGTTGTCCGTGCTGCAGTGTAGTTGTAGAAGTAGCCGGCGCAGCTAACAGAGAAGCGGCCTGCTGTGGTGAGTGAGTGAGTGTATATGAATTTGGCATGTGTGTGTATATTACATGTATGTGTGTTTTTGAGTGTGACGTGTATATGTAAGACGTGTGTGTAAGACATGTACGAGTGTGACGTCAGTGTGATTGTGTGTGTGTGACATGAGAGTAACCTGGTCTGCCCTGGCTGTCAGGGCAGACCAGGCTTAAATCTGAAAGGGGTCGGCCCGGGAATTTCCCAGGTCTCAGGTTAAGTGTGAAAGGGTCTTCAGCAAAACAACTGGATTTTACAAATACGAAAAACCCGGGACTGAGCATGGAAATTCCCCGGTTGTATGTCTAAAAGGGGTATAAGATATTTATAAGTTATAAAAACCTTCTTGTATTATTCTAATAGGTTTCTCAGTCAAAACTGAGTATGACAGTTGAGGCTCTTCCTCATCTGACTGCATGTCACTAAAAGATAGGGGGCGAGCGCATCACAGTACTACTGTATAGAAGGGAGACTTATAATTTTTATACATATCTCCCAATTGTTCCAATTTAGGTGGCACACGGCCAATTGGAGGAGACTGTTCTTCTATCCCACATTTGTGGACTTCTGTCCCAATTTGTTGACAATTGGGGAGACACTTATACCCCTTTCACACCAAAAATGCCGGGATCTTACCCAGGAATACGGTCCAGGGATCATGTAGGGACATTCCCGGGTAAGAACCCTTGCATACCGCAGTCAGCAGCCCGGCATATTGCCGGGTTGCTAACGTCAGTGGTGACGTGGCGGGGGCGGCGCAAGAGATCACATGATCTCCAAGCGCCGCCTGCTACATAGAGAGAGAACGGGAGCCGGGGCACATTGACCCCACTCCCGTTCACACTGACCAGGTTCCCGGGAAGATCCCGGGACCAACCCTGGTCGATTGCAGGGTTGAAATGCCGGGGTAGGAATCCCGGGATATTGTCCCTGTACCCTTTCACACTGAAAAATTTCCCGGGTTGGTGCGCATTCATGTGACTCTCCAAATTCCCATTAAAAGTATAGGAAAGGTTTACCCATGGCCATGCCTCTTTCCTAATTTGTACCTATTTGTTTGTGTAATGGTGCCCATACACTTGTGAGATATTAGGTGCTACCCTTCGATTTGGACCGCATCTGTGAGAGAAATCGAAGGATTGTATGCACATTTAAGGTACCATGAGACGCGATGCGCGGACGCGCCGCTCGAATGTTGCGTCTCATGATAGTATGTGCTGCACATATTTCTCGCATCGCAGTATGATCACGTTTTTTTTAACACATGCAATATATCGCACTGCAATGTGTGATGGGCACCCGCCGGGAGCGGCCTCAGCGGTGACGTTCCCATCACGTGATTACCGTGCGATCTATCGCATGGTAATCCATACCTCCCAACATGACCCTCTCCAGGAGGGACACTCCTGTACTTTTCTCTCAGGTAAATGGATAAAAAAAGTAGTGATGAGCGGGTTCGGCTCCTCGGAAACCGAACCCCCCCGAACTTCACCCTTTTTACACGGGTCCGAGCCATACTCTGATTCTCCCGTATGGCTCGGTTAACCCGAGCGCGCCCGAACGTCATCATCCCGCGAGATTCGGATTCTATATAAGCAGCCGCGCGTCGCCACCATTTTCACTTGTGCATTGGAAATGTTAGGGAGAGGACGTGCCTGGCGTCCTCTCCATTTATTCATTGTTGAGTTGATGCAAATATTTGTGCTTGCTTATATCATTGTGGGGACTGGGGAGCAGCTTTATATTAATATAGGAGGAGTACAGTGCAGAGTTTTGCTGATCAGTGACCACCAGTTTTATCCGTTCTCTGCCTGAAAAAAACACTCCATATCTGTGCTCAGTGTGCTGCATATATCTGTGCTCACACTGCTTAATTGTGGGGACTGGGGAGCAGCTGTATTATATAGCAGGAGTACAATGCAGAGTTTTGCTGACAGTGACCTCCAGTATACGTTGTCTGCCTGAAAAACACTCCATATCTGTGCTCAGTGTGCTGCTTTATTGTGGGGACTGGGGAGTCGGGACCACCAGTATAATATTATATAGGAGGAGTACAGTGCAGAGTTTTGCTGACACAGTGACCACCAGTATACTATATATAGCAGTACGGTAGGCCACTGCTGTACCTACCTCTGTGTCGTCATTAAGTATACTATCCATCTACATTCTATACCTGTGGTGCATTTTAGTTTTGCAGTTTGCTGACACAGTGACCACCAGTATATATAGCAGTACGGTACGGAAGGCCACTGCTGTACCTACCTCTGTGTCGTCATTATGTGCTATCCATCTACATTCTAATTCTATACCTGTGGTGCATTTTAGTTTTGCAGTTTGCTGACACAGTGACCACCAGTATACTATATATAGCAGTATGGTACGGAAGGCCACTGCTGTACCTACCTCTGTGTCGTCATTAAGTATACTGTCCATCTATATTCTATACCTGTGGTGCATTTTAGTTTTGCAGTTTGCTGACACAGTGACCACCAGTATATATAGCAGTACGGTACGGAAGGCCACTGCTGTACCTACCTCTGTGTCGTCATTAAGTATACTATCCATCTACATTCTATACCTGCGGTGCATTTTAGTTTTGCAGTTTGCTGACACAGTGACCACCAGTATATATAGCAGTACGGTACGGAAGGCCACTGCTGTACCTACCTCTGTGTCGTCATTAAGTATACTATCCATCTACATTCTATACCTGTGGTGTATTTTAGTTTTGCAGTTTGCTGACACAGTGACCACCAGTATATATAGCAGTACGGTACGGAAGGCCAGTGCTGTACCTACCTCTGTGTCGTCAAGTATGCTATCCATCTACATTCTATACCTGTGGTGCATTTTAGTTGTGCACAGTATATATAGTAGTAGGCCATTGCTATTGATACTGGCATGTAATTCCACACATTAAAAAATGGAGAACAAAAATATGGAGGTTAAAATGGGTAAAGATCAAGATCCTCTTCCACCTCGTGCTGAAGCTGCTGACACTAGTCATGGCCGAGACGATGAAATGCCATCAACGTCGTCTGCCAAGGCCGATGCCCAATGTCATAGTAGAGAGCATGTAAAATCCAAAAAACAAAAGTTCAGTAAAATGACCCAAAAATCAAAATTTAAAGCGTCTGATGAGAAGCGTAAACTTGCCAATATGCCATTTACGACACGGAGTGGCAAGGAACGGCTGAGGCCCTGGCCTATGTTCATGGCTAGTGGTTCAGAATCACATGAGGATGGAAGCACTCATCCTCTCGCTAGAAAAATGAAAAGACTTAAGCTGGCAAAAGCACAGCAAAGAACTGTGCGTTCTTCTAAATCACAAATCCCCAAGGAGAGTCCAATTGTGTCGGTTGCGATGCCTGACCTTCCCAACACTGGACGGGAAGAGCTTGCGCCTTCCACCATTTGCACGCCCCCTGCAAGTGCTGGAAGGAGCACCCGCAGTCCAGTTCCTGATAGTCAAATTGAAGATGTCACTGTTGAAGTACACCAGGATGAGGATATGGGTGTTGCTGGCGCTGGGGAGGAAATTGACAAGGAGGATTCTGATGATGAGGTGGTTTGTTTAAGTCAGGCACCCGGGGGAGACACCTGTTGTCCGTGGGACGAATATGGCCATTGACATGCCTGGTCAAAATACAAAAAAAATCAGCTCTTCGTTGTGGAATTATTTCAACACAAATGCGGACAACAGGTGTCAAGCCGTGTGTTGCCTTTGTCAAGCTGTAATAAGTAGGGGTAAGGACGTTAACCACCTCGGAACATCCTCCCTTATACGTCAGCTGCAGCGCATTCATCATAAGTCAGTGACAAGTTCAAAAACTTTGGATGACAGCGGAAGCAGTCCACTGGCCACTTAATCCCTTCCTCTTGTAACCAAGCTCCTGCAAACCACACCGTGTCAATTTCCTCCTTACCCAGGAAAGCCAATAGTCCTGCAGGCCATGTCACTGGCAAGTCTGATGAGTCCTCTCCTGCCTGGGATTCCTCCGATGCATCCTTGAGTGTAACGCCTACTGCTGCTGGCGCTGCTGTTGTAGCTGCTGGGAGTCGATCGTCATCCCAGAGGGGAAGTCGGAAGACCACTTGTACTACTTCCAGTAAGCAATTGACTGTCCAACAGTCCTTTGCAAGGAAGATGAAATATCACAGCAGTCATCCTACTGCAAAGCAGATAACTCAGGCCTTGGCGGTGAGAAACGTGGTTCCGGTATCCACAGTTAATTCAGAGGCAACTAGAGACTTGATTGAGGTACTGTGTCCCCGGTACCAAATACCATCTAGGTTCCATTTCTCTAGGCAGGCGATACCGAAAATGTACACAGACGTCAGAAAAAGAGTCACCAGTGTCCTAAAAAATGCAGTTGTACCCAATGTCCACTTAACCATGGACATGTGGACAAGTGGAGCAGGGCAGACTCAGGACTATATGACTGTGACAGCCCACTGGGTAGATGTATTGCCTCCCGCAGCAAGAACAGCAGCGGCGGCACCAGTAGCAGCATCTCGCAAACGCCAACTCGTTCCTAGGCAGGCTACGCTTTGTATCACCGCTTTCCAGAAGAGGCACACAGCTGACAACCTCTTACGGAAACTGAGGAAGATCATCGCGGAATGGCTTACCCCAATTGGACTCTCCTGGGGATTTGTGACATCAGACAACGCCAGCAATATTGTGCGTGCATTACATCTGGGCAAATTCCAGCACGTCCCATGTTTTGCACATACATTGAATTTGGTGGTGCAGAATTATTTAAAAAACGACAGGGGCGTGCAAGAGATGCTGTCGGTGGCCCGAAGAATTGGGCCACCGGGCCACTTTCAGCATTCAGCCACCGCGTACAGAAGACAGGAGCACCACCAAACAATCCTGAACCTGCCCTGCCATCATCTGAAGCAAGAGGTGGTAACGAGGTGGAATTCAACCCTCTATATGCTTTAGAGGATGGAGGAGCAGCAAAAGGCCATTCAAGCCTATACATCTGCCCACGATATAGGCAAAGGAGGGGGAATGCACCTGACTCAAGCGCAGTGGAGAATGATTTCAACGTTGTGCAAGGTTCTGCAACCCTTTGAACTTGCCACACGTGAAGTCAGTTCAGAAACTGCCAGCCTGAGTCAGGTCATTCCCCTCATCAGGCTTTTGCAGAATTGGTCAATCTGTTGAAATCAGAGCACTACATTTTGGCCACCGTGCTCGATCCTAGATTTAAAACCTACGTTGTATCTCTCTTTTCGCCAGGACACAAGTTTGCAGAGGTTCAAAGACCTGCTGGTGAGAAAATTGTCAAGTCAAGCGGAACGTGACCCGTCAATATCTCCTCCTTCACATTCTCCCGCAACTGGGGGTGCGAGGAAAATGCTAAGAATTCCGAGCCCACCCGCTGGCGGTGATGCAGGGCAGTCTGGAGCGAGTGCTGACATCTGGTCCGGACTGAAGGACCTGCCAATGATTACTGACATGTCGTCTACTGTCACTGCATATGATTCTCTCACCATTGAAAGAATGGTGGAGGATTATATGAGTGACCGAATCCAAGTAGGCACGTCAGACAGTCCGTACGTATACTGGCAGGAAAAAGAGGCAATTTGGAGGCCCTTGCACAAACTGGCTTTATTCTACCTAAGTTGCCCTCCATCCAGTGTGTACTCCGAAAGAGTGTTTAGTGCAGCCACTCACCTTGTCAGCAATCGGCGTACAAGGTTATTTCCAGAAAATGTGGAGAAGATGATGTTCATCAAAATTAATTATAATCAATTCCTCCGTGGAGACATTCACCAGCAATTGCCTCCAGAAAGTACACAGGGATCTGAGATGGTGGATTCCAGTGAGGACGAATTAATAATCTGTGAGGAGGGGGATGTACACAGTGAAAGGGGTGAGGAATCGGTGGATGATGATGAGGTGGACATCTTGCCTCTGTAGAGCCAGTTTGTGCAAGGAGAGATTGATTGCTTCTTTTTTGGTGGGGGCCCAAACCAACCAGTCATTTCAGTCACAGTCGTGTGGCAGACCCTGTCGCTGAAATGATGGGTTCGTTAAAGTGTGCATGTCCTGTTTATACAACATAAGGGTGGGTGGGAGGGCCCAAGGACAATTCCATCTTGCATCTCTTTTTTCTTTCATTTTTCTTTGCATCATGTGCTGTTTGGGGACTATTTTTTGAAGTGCCATCCTGTCTGACACTGCAGTGCCACTCCTAGATGGGCCAGGTGTTTGTGTCGGCCACTTGTGTCGCTTATCTTAGTCACACAGTGACCTTGGTGCGCCTCTTTTTTTCTTTGCATCATGTGCTGTTTGGGGACTATTTTTTTGAAGTGCCATCCTGCCTGACACTGCAGTGCCACTCCTAGATGGGCCAGGTGTTTTTGTCGGCCACTTGTGTCGCTTAGCTTAGCCATCCAGCGACCTCGGTGCAAATTTTAGGACTTAAAATAATATTGTGAGGTGTGAGGTGTTCAGAATAGACTGGAAATGAGTGGAAAATAAGATTTTACTTACCGATAAATCTATTTCTCGTAGTCCGTAGTGGATGCTGGGACTCCGTAAGGACCATGGGGAATAGCGGCTCCGCAGGAGACAGGGCACAAAATAAAAGCTTGAGATATCAGGTGGTGTGCACTGGCTCCTCCCCCTATGACCCTCCTCCAAGCCAGTTAGGATACTGTGCCCGGACGAGCGTACATAATAAGGAAGGATATTGAATCCCGGGTAAGACTCATACCAGCCACACCAATCACACCGTACAACTCGTGATCTGAACCCAGTTAACAGTATGATAAATTTTAAGGAGCCTCTGAAAGGATGGCTCAACAATAATAACCCGAATTTTTTTGTAACAATAACTATATACAAGTATTGCAGACAATCCGCACTAGGGATGGACGCCCAGCATCCACTACGGACTACGAGAAATAGATTTATCGGTAAGTAAAATCTTATTTTCTCTAACGTCCTAAGTGGATGCTGGGACTCCGTAAGGACCATGGGGATTATACCAAAGCTCCCAAACGGGCGGGAGAGTGCGGATGACTCTGCAGCACCGAATGAGAGAACTCCAGGTCCTCCTCAGCCAGGGTATCAAATTTGTAGAATTTAGCAAACGTGTTTGCCCCTGACCAAGTAGCTGCTCGGCAAAGTTGTAAAGCCGAGACCCCTCGGGCAGCCGCCCAAGATGAGCCCACTTTCCTTGTGGAATGGGCTTTTACTGATTTTGGCTGTGGCAATCCTGCCACGGAATGTGCAAGCTGAATTGTACTACAAATCCAACGAGCAATCGTCTGCTTTGAAGCAGGAGCACCCAGCTTGTTGGGTGCATACAGGATAAACAGCGAGTCAGTTTTCCTGACTCCAGCCGTCCTGGAAACATATATTTTCAAGGCCCTGACAACGTCCAGCAACTTAGAGTCCTCTAAGTCCCTAGTAGCCGCAGGTACCACAATAGGTTGGTTCATGTGAAATGCAGAAACCACCTTAGGTAGAAATTGAGGACGAGTCCTCAATTCCGCCCTGTCAGAATGAAAATTTAGGTAAGGGCTTTTACATGATAAAGCCGCCAATTCTGACACACGCCTAGCTGAAGCCAAGGCCAACAGCATCGACACCTTCCACGTGAGATATTTTAAATCTACCGTAGACAATGGTTCAAACCAGTGTGATTTTAGAAATCTCAACACAACATTGAGATCCCAAGGTGCCACTGGAGGCACAAAAGGAGGCTGTATGTGCAGCACCCCTTTCACAAATGTCTGAACTTCAGGTACTGAAGCCAGTTCTTTCTGGAAGAATATCGACAGGGCCGAAATTTGAACCTTAATGGACCCTAATTTTAGGCCCATAGACAGTCCTGTTTGCAGGAAATGCAAGAAACGACCCAGTTGAAATTCCTGTGTAGGGGCCTTCTTGGCCTCACACCACGCAACATATTTACGCCAAATGCGGTGATAATGTTTTGCGGTTACTTCCTTTCTGGCTTTTACCAGAGTAGGGATGACTTCTTCTGGAATGCCCTTGTCCTTCAGGATCCGGCGTTCAACCGCCATGCCGTCAAACGCAGCCGCGGTAAGTCTTGGAACAGACAAGGCCCCTGCAGTAGCAGGTCCTGTCTTAGAGGTAGAGGCCACGGTTCGTCCGTGAGCATCTCTTGAAGTTCCGGGTACCAAGACCTTCTTGGCCAATCCGGAACCACGAGTATAGTTCTTACTCCTCTCCTTCTTATGATTCTCAATACTTTCGGTATGAGGGGCAGAGGAGGGAATACATACACTGACTGGTACACCCACGGCGTTACCAGAGCATCCACCGCTATTGCCTGAGGGTCCCTTGACCTGGCGCAATATCTGTCCAGTTTTTTGTTTAGACGTGACGCCATCATGTCCACCTTTGGTCTTTCCCAACGGTTTACAATCTGGTGGAAGACTTCTGGGTGAAGTCCCCACTCTCCCGGGTGAAGGTCGTGTCTGCTGAGGAAGTCTGCTTCCCAGTTGTCCACTCCCGGAATGAACACTGCTGACAGTGCTATCACATGATTTTCCGCCCAGCGAAGAATCCTTGCAGTTTCTGCCATTGCCCTCCTGCTTCTCGTGCCGCCCTGTCTGTTTATGTGGGCGACTGACGTGATGTTGTCCGACTGGATCAACACCGCCTGACCCTGAAGCAGAGGTTTTGCTTGAATTAAGGCATTGTAAATGGCCCTTAGTTCTAGAATGTTTATATGAAGAGATGTTTCCATGCTTGACCACAAGCCCTGGAAATTCCTTCCCTGTGTCACTGCTCCCCAGCCTCTCAGGCTGGCATCCGTGGTTACCAGGATCCAATCCTGAATGCCAAATCTGCGGCCCTCTAGTAGATGAGCCCTCTGAAGCCACCACAGGAGAGACACCCTTGTCCTTGGCGACAGGGTTATCCGTTGATGCATCTGAAGATGCGATCCGGACCATTTTCCCAGTAGATCCCACTGAAAAGTTATTGCATGGAATCTTCCGAATGGAATCGCTTCGTAAGAAGCCACCATTTTTCCCAGGACCCTTGTGCACTGATGCACTGAGACCTGTCCTGGTTTTAGGAGGTTCCTGACTAGCTCGGATAACTCCCTGGCCTTCTCCTCCGGGAGAAACACCTTCTTCTGGACTGTGTCCAGAATCATTCCTAAGAACAGTAGACGTGTCGTTGGAATCAGCTGCGATTTTGGAATATTTAGAATCCATCCGTGCTGACTTAGCACTACCTGAGATAGTGCCACTCCGACTTCTAACTGTTCCTTGGTTCTTGCCCTTATCAGGAGATCGTCCAAGTAAGGGATAATTAAGATGCCTTTTCTTCGTAGAAGAATCATCATTTCGGCCATTACCTTGGTAAAGATCCGAGGCGCCGTGAACAATCCAAACGGCAGCGTCTGAAACTGATAATGACAGTTTTGTACTACAAACCTGAGGTACCCTTGGTGAGAAGGATATATTGGGACGTGGAGATAAGCATCCTTGATGTCCAGCGACACCATATAGTCCCCCTCTTCCAGGTTCGCTATCACCGCTCTGAGTGACTCCATCTTGAATTTGAACCTTTTTATGTAAGTGTTCAAAGATTTTAGATTTAATATTGGTCTCACCGAGCCGTCCGGCTTCGGTACCACAAATAGTGTGGAATAATACCCCTTCCCCTGTTGTAAGAGGGGTACCTTGATTATCACCTGCTGGGAGTACAGCTTGTGAATGGCTTCCAGAACTGCCTCCCTGTCGGAGGGAGACTTTGGTAAAGCAGACTTCAGGAACCGATGAGGAGGAAAAGCCTCGAATTCCAGTTTGTACCCCTGTGATACTACCTGTAGAATCCAGGGATCCACTTGCGAGTGAGCCCACTGCGCGTTGAAATTCTTGAGACGGGCCCCCACCGTGTCTGAGTCTGCTTGTAAAGCCCCAGCGTCATGCTGAAGACTTGGCAGAAGCAGGGGAGGGCTTCTGCTCCTGGGAAGCGGCTGCATGGTGCTGCCTTTTTCCTCTTCCTCTGCCCTTGGGCAGAAAAGAGTGACCTTTTGCTCGCTTGTACTTATGGGAACGAAAGGACTGAGTTTGAAAAGACTGTGTCTTTTTCTGTTGATGTGAAGTAACCTGGGGTAAAAAGGTGGATTTTCCAGCCGTTGCCGTGGCCACCAGGTCTGTTAGACCAGCCCCAAATAGCTCCTCCCCCTTATACGGCAATACTTCCATGTGCCGTTTGGAATCTGCGTCCCCTGACCACTGTCTGGTCCATAATGCTCTTCTGGCAGAGATGGACATTGCGCTTACTCTTGATGCCAGGGTACAAATATCCCTCTGCGCATCACGCATATATAGCAATGCATCCTTTAAATGTTCTATAGTTAACAGAATATTGTCCCTATCCAGGGTATCAATATTCTCAGTCAGGGAAACCGCCCATGCGACTCCAGCACTGCACATCCAGGCTGATGCGATTGCTGGTCGCAGTATAACACCAGTATGCGTGTATATACTTTTCAGGATATTTTCCAGCCTCCTATCAGCTGGTTCTTTGAGGGTGGCCGTATCAGGGGACGGTAACGCTACTTGTTTAGATAAACGTGTGAGCGCCTTATCTACCCTAGGGGGTGTTTCCCACCGTGCCCTAACCTCTGGCGGGAAAGGGTATAGTGCTAATAACTTATTAGAAATTAGCTGTTTTTTATCGGGGGAAACCCACGCTTTATCACACACCTCATTTATTTCCTCAGACTCAGGAAAAACTATTGGCAGTTTTTTCACACCCCACATAATACCCGCCTTTGAGGTATTTGTAGTGTCAGAAAGGTTCAATGCCTCTTTCATTGCCGTGATCATGTAACGTGTGGCCCTACTGGACATTACGTTTGTCTCGTCACCGTCGACACTAGATTCAGTATCTGTATCTGGATCCGTGTCGACCCACTGAGGTAGCGGCCGTTTTAGGGCCCCTGAGGGTGTCTGAGACGCCTGAACAGGCACTAATTGATTTGCCGGCTTTCTCATGTCGTCAACAGTTTTTTGTAAATTGCTGACATTATCACTTAATTGCTTAAACACAATCATCCAGTCAGGTGTCGACTCCCTAGGGGGTGACATCACTAACACAGGCAACTGCTCCGCCTCCACCTCATTTTCCTCCTCATACATGTCGACACACGCGTACCGACACACAGCACACACACCGGGAATGCTCTGATAGAGGACAGGACCCCACTTAGCCCTTTGGAGAGACAGAGGGAGAGTCTGCCAGCACACACCCAGCGCTATATATATACAGGGATAACCTTATATAAGTGTTAATCCCTTATAGCTGCTGTTAATCTAGTTATTTGCTGCCAAAATGCCCCCCCTTCTCTTTTTTACCCTGAATCAGATGCAGTACTGCAGGGGAGAATCAGGGAGCCGTCCTTCCAGCGGAGCTGTGAGGGAATAATGGTGCCAGTGTGCTGAGGAGATAGGCCCCGCCCCTTCACGACGTCCTTAACTCCCGCTTTTTTGTGTAAAATGGCAGGGGAAAAAATACATCCATATAGCCCTGGAGCTATATGTGATGTATTCCTTTTGCCAGCTAAGGTATATGTGTGTTATATTGCGTCTCAGGGCGCTCCCCCCCAGCGCCCTGCACCCTCAGTGACCGGAGTGTGAAGTGTGCTGAGAGCAATGGCGCACAGCTGCGGTGCTGTGCGCTACCTTAGTCTTGAAGACAGGATGTCTTCTGCCGCCGCTTTCACCGGACCTTCGTCTCTTCTGGCTCTGTAAGGGGGACGGCGGCGCGGCTCCGGTGACCCATCCAGGCTGAACCTGTGATCGTCCCTCTGGAGCTAACGTCCAGTAGCCTAAGAAGCCCAATCCACTCTGCACTCAGGTGAGTTCGCTTCTTCTCCCCTTAGTCCCACGATGCAGTGAGCCTGTTGCCAGCAGGACTCACTGAAAAAAAAAAAAAAAAAAAAAAACCTAACTAAACTTTTATTCTAAGCAGCTCTGGAGAGCTACCTAGTTTGCACCCTTCTCGGCCGGGCACAAAAATCTAACTGGCTTGGAGGAGGGTCATAGGGGGAGGAGCCAGTGCACACCACCTGATATCTCAAGCTTTTATTTTGTGCCGTCTCCTGCGGAGCCGCTATTCCCCATGGTCCTTACGGAGTCCCAGCATCCACTTAGGACGTTAGAGAAATTATGGTTATTGAGGTTAATAATACTATGGGACCAAAATGACCCCCAAATTCTATGATTTAAGCTGTTTTTTTAGTTTTTTTTAAAAAAGACACCCGAATCCAAAACACACCCGAATCCGACAAAAATTTTTCGGTGAGGTTTTGCCAAAACGCGTCCGAATCCAAAACACGGCCGCGGTACCGAATCCAAAACCAAAACACAAAACCCGAAAAATGTCCGGTGCACATCACTAAAAAAAAGTGTTTCAGCACAGGTGATTGTAATTATAAATTAAGAGGGAAGTCCAGAAGCAGAGCATACTGTCCCTCCTGGAGAGAGTCATGTTGGGAGGTATGGTAATCACTTTGGCAGTTCAGGTGCAATGCCCCGTCGTGGGCATCGCACAAGTGTATGTATGCATACCATAAAATGTTGTAGGCTATGCAGTAGCACTGAACCCAGGTTACTTACTTCCTGCAAAAATAAAGTGCAATAATAAATTGAGGATCTAAATTCTTTCAAAACAGCATTTATAAAAACGAATGTACATAATGAATGTACATAATGAACAATTCTGAGACCCATAACAACCAGCTATTTTGGCCCCTCCGATATAGAATCTTCTAGTCCAGTAGTTCTCAAACTCGCTCCTCAGGACCCCACACGGTTCACGTTTTCCATGTCACCCAGCAGCTGCACTGTGTATCACCAACTGTCACATTTAAAAAATCTACAGGTGACCTGCAAAACATGGACCGTGTGGGGTCCTGAGGACCGAGTTTGAGAACCTGTGTTCTAGTCCATCTTGAACAGCGTAACCACACAGCCGTCATTACGTACTGTACCGACAGTGACACTGTACCACTCTGTAGCCGCGGGAACACTCCCGGCCAGCTTCGGAAGCGCGCACGCAGTGTGAGCAGGACGGCCCTACGCTACGGACCGGGAACGCTTGTTGCCTAGGGACACCCGGGCGTCAGGGCGGAGCTGTGCGTAATTTTCTTGCCACTGTCGGTTGACTGAGTGACGCCATGTGAACGGTGCGGATTTGCTTGGTGGTGTGAGCTATACCCGGCGGCGCTATTTGGCCTGGTAACATAACGGGTGAGCATTGGGCTGGGGCTAACTGGGTGGTATTATTTCCCTGGTGCTGCCTGATGTGTGCATGCCATTGTACTGTCTGCACGGAGAGGCGCACACCGCCGCCCTATGCTCATACTGG
Source organism: Pseudophryne corroboree (assembly GCF_028390025.1). Classification (NCBI taxonomy): domain Eukaryota; kingdom Metazoa; phylum Chordata; class Amphibia; order Anura; family Myobatrachidae; genus Pseudophryne; species Pseudophryne corroboree. The sequence goes on from NC_086445.1 coordinate 469,804,803, forward strand.
TCAGTGTGTATCTGCCTGTTCCCTGTACAGTATGTGAAAGGGGTAAATCTAGTAACTGAAAAAGGGGAATACATTGAGGCGTTATTCATTCACACGGCATGGATTATAGGATAATATTACCACATACAGAGGCAGCCCTGGCAGATTTGGTGTCCTAGGCAAAACTGTAATTTGCCTATAGCTTGGGGATGTGTCATTCACCTGCTGGGTGCCCCCCTGAAGCGTTTGCCTATGTGGTCTACTGTATGTCCAGGACGAGCTGTGACCATATGATGTGTATGTTGGTCTTCGGTGCTTAATTCCGATATACGTAGGCTAAAGGTTTACCTGGTGGTGGTGGAGGGACTAAAGCTGCATACACGCTGGATGATATGTAGTCCGATCCACCGGATTGGACATACATATTAGGCACATTGGTGGTCATTCTGAGTTGTTCGCTCGTTGACGGTTTTTGCAGAATTGTGATCAGGCTAAAAACCGGCAGTTCTGCGCATGCGTATGGGCCGCAGTACGCACGGGCCAAGTAATTTCACACAAAACTATGCAATTTTACACACGGCCGAGCGACGCTTTTCAGTCGCTCTACTGATCGGTGAGTGATTGACAGGAAGTGGGTGTTTCTGGGTGGTAACTGAGCGTTTTCAGGGAGTGTGCTGAAAAACGCAGGCGTGCCAGGCAAAAACGCAGGAGTGGCTGGCCGAACGCAGGGCATGTTTGTGACGTCAAACCAGGAACTAAACTGACTGCAGTGATCGAAAGATAGGAGTAGGTCTGGAGCTACTCAGAAACGGCATGGAATTTTTTAGTAGCAATTCTGTTACTCTTTCGTTCGCACTTCTACTAAGCTAAGATACACTCCCAGAGGGCGACGGCTTAGCGTTTGCACTGCTGCTAAAAGCAGCTAGCGAGCGATCACTTCGGAATGAGGGCTATTGTCTAATGTGTACCCGCTATGTTGCTTACTATGCGTGTTCCCGCGCGCATCGTCTGCGCCATCCTCCGTCGGTCCTATGTGCAGGGTTGATGGGCGACATTGCTATCGGGGGCCATGCTGCTTCGTCATTGCCGGCATCGGGGAGTGTGTATGCGGGTCCCGTCGCCCGTGATGTTGCTGGGTACAGAAATCGTCTAATGTGTACCGAGCTTTACTTTACTGTTATATGTGTGTATAGTAGCTTATAGAGGTATCTTTCACAAATTCAAAGGTTTAGAAGTGATCTTTACTGGAGAATTATCAATCTACATTTTCTCTCAGGAACATATGGAAAAGGAATAGTGTAAGTGCATATGTATGAATAATAATAATTAGTCATACATTGTTGCACTAGACTCTTTTCTAGGTAAAACCTAGATAAAGGGTAAGAAGGATAATGTGGGTTTCACAACAAAATTTTGGATGTAATGAATTACAGTGACCCAGAGAACATCGTAATCTTTGTAATATTGTTTAGGATAACTCATCATTTATATATTAAAATGGAAGACATGTGTAATAGTGCCAGTTGATCTCACTTAATTATCAGTAGCTAGCAATAAATTACCATTTACAGCTTTTATTATATCACTCAGTATTCAATTGTAAACGGTTGACTTTCGTCAATATCGGTGTTCACTGTTTACATTATGACCATGTTGACATAATATACCAAGCTCCCAAGTTTTCCTGAGTTTAGTTTACATTCTTTACTGGATACGTTATGGTATGGGAGTCATTGGACGCTGTGCAATTCATATCCCTTTATAACAGTTTAATGGGGCGATGTACTACTATTAAGCCTTGAAAGCACAAACCAATCGTCTCCTAACTGCCATGTTAAAGGCTGTGCTTGATAAATGACAGGTAGGAGGAGCTGGTTGGTTGGTACTTTCTCTCAGTCCGCTTAATAGTTGAGTACACACTGGAGTGACGGGCATTCGTTCTGACATCAGAAGGAATGCCAGTCAGAGAGGATTGCCAGTACACACTGGCACGATGTTAATGAAGTATGGAATGATTGTGTTCTGTCCATCATTAGCATACTACAGGATGCAAGTTTGATGTGTAGCACATCAAACCTGACAATGGTGGTCATTCCGACCCGATCGCACGCTGCACTCCAATCACACGCTGCACTCAGCAGTGGTGCGATCGGGTTGTAACTGCGCATTGCGCATGCGTGTCGTTGCCGGACAACGACGCCGGGAACGAGGAAAGCGGTCACAGCGGCGACCGCAAGAAGATTGACACGAGGAAGGCGTGTCAGGGCGTCAACTAACCGTTTTCTGGGAGTGGACCAGCGAACGCAGGCGTGTCCAGGTGTTTTGAGGGCGGATGTCTGACGTCAAATCCGGGAGCTGCATCGGTGGATCCGTCGCGAATGGTAAGTAGGTATAGGGCTGGTCTTGTTTTGCTAGAAACTTTTTTAGCACACCAGGGTTGCACAAGCGTTCGCAGCCCTGCTATGCTAAAAACACTCCCTCATAGACGACGTCAGGTTGATCGCACGAGCAGCAAAAAGTTGCTACGTGCGATCAACTCGGAATGACCCCCCCCCAGTGTTTCTAGCGACTGCGGGCACCCTGTGTCAAGCTGGCTCCTAAATATGCCTTACTGCAATACGGGATCAATTTAGTAGCAGAGAACAACAAGCAATATTTTAATAGTTAACTCATTCCAAAGGTGTTACAGACTTTTAGGATATACTGTATAGCCTTCTCCAGATACCAGCCCTGTGTGTCCTACGGGACACTGTGGTGAGGAGAGCCTACCCACTTAATCGACTAATTGCAGAGTTTAGCAGCGGAAGGGTTGCAGCGGTTTCTCACCCCAAGATGCGGCACTTCTGCCACCTCCGACACACCACATCTTCGGCGCCACCCGTGATGCAGAGCACCGCTTCGGGGATGCACCCTTTTCAGTGTGGTCTGCTGTGCTCCGAAGGGGAATCTTCTCTCCTGCTGCAGGATTCCGATCTCTGCCATCCTCCCCGCTGTTCCGTGCCGTCTTCTTTAATCCAGCCAAGGTCTTCTGCCAGTGCTCCCATCGCTGGTCAGTCTCCTCCCTTGCTGCAGTGTCCTGGTCCACCGAAGGTTGGATGTCCTTCCCCGGTCCTGCGTCTGGCTGGACTCCTCTTCTGCGACATCTTCTCCACTCAGCGCGGACGGCTCTGGCCGCTCCGGTGACAGGTGCAGGCGTGAATCCTCCAGGGCCTCCTTCATACGTGCTGCTGCTGTCTGCTAATTAAAAAATAAGTTAGTTACGCCTCTGGTCGTCTCTCACTCAGCACACCATCACCTCCCCCTGCGTCGTCACTCAGCACACCATCACCTCCCCCTGCGTCGTCACTCAGCACACCATCACCTACCCCACTGTGTCTTCTCTCAGCACACCATCACTGAGACTTGTAGTTCGACAGGATAGCTCTGGCAGGTAGTCAGACAGCATGGGAAGGGCAGAGGGTGGTACTTTTCTGCTCAGGGCCTCAGGCACTTTCCACCACAGACTGCACCGCAGTCAGACACGCGGGCTGCGGATATTCAAGCAGGCTGGCGGGCGTTTGCTAGTGGGCGGGCCGTCATTCAGGCAAGTCCACAGCTCCACCTCAGTGCCTCAGAGCTGTGGCGGATGAGGGCGACGTGACTTCATGCGATGCTGCAATGGTTGCTATGGGTGGGGGGAGGGGGGGAGGCGTGCCTGGGAGCTGCAGCGTGTGAAACGTTCTCCCGGTTAGCAAATGCATTACTGACCGGGAGGTGCGTGTCTGTCAGAGAGGAGGAGGGGAGGGAAGGGGAGTGGGCTCCCTCCTGCTCCTCCAGCCGGTCCACCTCCTCCAGTTCGTAACGGCCTGCGGCGGTGCGCAGCAATATAAAATTCAGTGTAGAGCAATAGCGGGGGCGAGTGGGCATGATGACCTGGCTGCCTGTGGCGCCCCCTCTACCGGGCCTGCTCGACCCTCCCCCCTTAGTTACGCCTCTGGTGTGTGTGTGTGTGGGACAGTGTGAGTGTGTGTCAATTTTTGCTGTCCAGTTTGTGTGGGGGAGGGGAAAGTATAAGAATGTGTGTGTAATCTACAGATTACACACACACAGACTGGCCACCCCCCAAACCCCACACACACACCCACTCAGACTACACACACATTCTCATACTTTCCCCTCCCCCACACACACAGAACTACAAATATTCACTTAAACTCACACTGTCCCACACACACAATTAACACACACTCACACTGTACCGCACCCCCCACCCCAACAGTAAACTGCTGCTGCCGCCTGCCTGCTCACCTGCCACCTCCGAGGCTGCTCACGCGCACCTCCGATATCGCGCATGCGCACCTCCGCGATGTAGAGACACTGCTTGGGGGGGGGAGTAGGGGGAGGCTCCGTCCTAGCTGCTGCTGCCTGTACAGTGTGTGGGGTTTGTCGAATGGGGCGAGCGGGCCGTGCAGATGCCGGTGGCGCCCCCCTCTGCTGGGGCTGCCACTGCGCCCAGGGAACGTGCCCTGCTCGCCCCATGCTAGTTACGCCTCTGCTGACATCACACACCCACCCTGAAAATGCTTGGGAACGCCTGCGTTTTCCCTGACACTTTTGAAAACTGCCAGCTACCACCCATAAACGCCTTCTTCCTGACAGTCGCCTTGCGAGTCACCAATCAAAATTCTTGCACCATCCTGTCATTGTTTGGCGACACGCATGCGTATTGCGGTGCACACACAGTAGTTTAATAATCGGCTGCTGTGCGAAAACGCACAGCAATTATCAGGTCTGAATCAGGCCCTTAGTTTGTACTTGTGTCCAAAGCTTTAAATGGTATATTTTTAAGCTCTGCGGTCATTTCCAAGTTGCTTTATTTTTCTGTGTCCCAGAGATGGCTGCTTAGCATTTAATGGAAGGAGAAGTGCCACTGTTGCAGAACTGCTGTTCATAGTAAGACAAATCCCTGCCCTGAAATCTATAAACCCAATCTCACCTAGTCATGCATAAAGAAAACATCGGATTATACTCACGGATAATAAGTTTTAATTCAAGAGACTCTATGGCAGCCTTATATTGAGAATAGGACCTCTTCTTCTCCCCCCCCCATAGACAAGAACCCTCCTCTCCCTCTCATACCCAAGGTACTGAGGATAATAAGAAAAAGAGGAGTAAGAACTATACTCTTTGTTTCGGATTGGCCAAGAAGGGCTTGGTACCCGGAACTTCAAGAGATGATCTCAGAGGACCCATGGCCTCTGCCACTCAGACAGGATCTGCTGCAGCAGGGGCCCTCTCTGTTCAAAGACTTACCGCGGCTGCGTTGACGGCATGGCGGTTGAGCACCGGATCCTGAGTGAAAAAGGCATTCCGGAGGTAGTCATTCTTATCCTGATCAAAGCCAGGAAGGATGTCAGCCTGAAGTTCAGACGTTGTAAGGGAGTGCTGCATATTCAGCCCCTTCTTTGTGCCCCAGTGGCACCTTGGGATCTCAATGTGGTTTTGGAGTTCCTGGAATCACATTGGTTTGAGCCACTTAAAACCGTGGATTTGAAATATCTCACATGAAAAGTGGTCATGTGTTGGCTCTGGCTTCGGCCAGGCATGTGTCAGAATTGCCGGCTTTGTCATAAAAAAGCCCTTACCTGACTTTCCATATGGATAGGGCAGAGTTGAGGACTCGTCCTCACTTTCTCCCGAAGGTGGTATCAGGTTTTCACTTGTACCAACCTATTATTGGTGCCTGCGGCTACTAGGGACCTGGAGGATTCCAAGTTACTGGACGTAGTCAGGGCCCTGAAAAATTATATTTCCAGGATGGCTGGAGTCAGGAAAACTGACTGGCTGTTTATCCTAGATGCACCCAACAAGCTGGGTGCTCCTGCTTCTAAGCAGACTATAGCGCGCTAGATTTGTAGCACTATTCAGCTTGCGCATTCTGCGGTGGGACTACCGGTGCCTAAATCTCTAAAAGCCCATTCCACAAGGAAGGTGGGCTCATCTTGGGCGGCTGCCCGAGGGGTCTCGGCTTTACGACTTGGCCGAGCTGCTACTTGGTCAGGGGCAAACACGTTTGCAAAATTTTATAAATTTGATACCCTGGCTGAGGAGGACCTGGAGTTCTCTCATTCGGTGCTGCAGAGTCATCCGCACTCTCCCGCCCGTTTGGGAGCTTTGGTATAATCCCCATGGTCCTTACGGAGTCCCCAGCATCCACTAGGACGTCAGAGAAAATAAGATTTTACTCACCGGTAAATCTATTTCTCGTAGTCCGTAGTGGATGCTGGGCGCCCATCCCAAGTGCGGATTGTCTGCAATACTTGTAAATAGTTATTGTTACACAAATCGGGTTGTTATTGCGAACCATCTATTCAGAGGTTCCATTGTTATCATACTGTTAACCGGGGTTCCTATCACGAGTTATATGGTGTGATTGGTGTGGCTGGTATGAGTCTTACCCGGGATTCAAAATCCTTCCTTATTGTGTCAGCTCTTCCGGGCACAGTGTCCTAACTGAGGCTTGGAGGAGGGTCATAGGGGGAGGAGCCAGTGCACACCAGATAGTCCTAAAGCTTTCTTTAGATGTGCCCAGTCTCCTGCGGAGCCGTCTATTCCCCATGGTCCTTACGGAGTCCCCAGCATCCACTACGGACTACGAGAAATAGATTTACCGGTGAGTAAAATCTTATTTTTTCGCCCAAGATGTTGCCACTGCTTACGTTGAGTGTGCCTTAAGAATTACTTGCTTTTTTTTTTTTTAAGACCTTCTTTCTCTTACGTCCTAGAGGATACTGGGGTCCACATTAGTACCATGGGGTTTAGAAGGGTCCACTAGGAGCCTTGGGCACTTTAAGAAATTAATAGTGTGCACTGGCTCCTCCCTCTATGCCCCTCCTACCAGACTCAGTTTAGAAAATGTGCCCGGAGGAGCCGGTCACGCTTATGGAAGCTCCTGAAGACTTTTCTGCATTTATTTTTCTGTGTTTGTTATTTTTCAGGCAGGACTGGATGGCACCAGCCTGCCTGCTTCGTGGGACTTTGGGGGGGGCAACCTCCTTCAGGGTTAATGGTCCCGTTCCCCGCTGACAGGACATAGCTCCTGAGGTACCTATTCGTAAGCCCCACCACGGCGACCGTACACTCCCGCAGCACGCCGCCACCCCTAACAAAACCAGAAGTAAGAAGAGTGGTGAGTAGATAGCAGGCGTTCCGGTTAGTGGGTCGCTGCTGGTAATGGCGGCATGAGGGTAGGAGCGCAGCGCTGACAGGCTGCGGCTTCAGGCTTCAGAGACATAACATGTTTCGCTGTGAGGGGCGCACTGAATCCACAACTATACCCACACTGGCATTTGCCTTCTGGGGAAGATGGTAGCCGCCTACGAGGTGCTACAGTACGGAAGGTTTCACGCAAGGCCCTTCCAGCTGGATCTGTTGGACAAATGGTCTGGTTCGCATCTCCACATGCACCAGAGAATATGTCCGTCACCAAGAGCCAGGGTTTATTCCTCACCTGACCATGGGCCGAAGGTTCATGATTCAAAATTGGATTCTGCTAACCACAGACGCAAGCCTCAGAGGTCGGTGAGCAGTCACCCAGGGGAAACAGTTCCAAGGAAATTGGTCAAGTCAGGAAGCCATTCTGGAACTAAGGGCCATAGACAACGCCCTTCTACAGGCATCACATCTTCAAGATCAAGCCATTCAAGTTCAGTCGGACAATGTTACGGCAGTAACGTACGTAAACTGACATGGCGGAACGAATAGCAGAGCAGTAATGTCAGAAATGACAAGTTTTCTCCTCTGGACAGAAAGACACGTGGTGGCGTTGTTGGCCATCTTCATTTCGGGAGTAAACAACTGGGAAGCAGACTTCCTCAGCAGACACAACCTCCACCCAGGAGAGTGGGGCCTCCGCCCAGAGGTGTTTGGGTGCTTGACACGTCGGTGGGGCATTCCACAAATCGACATGATGGCCTATCGTCTAAAGAAGAAGCTCCAGCGGTATTGTACCAGTTCGAGGGACCCATAGGCAGTGGCAGTGGACACTCTGGCGTCCCCATGGATCTACCAGATGGTGTATGTGTTTCCGCCACTGCCCCTGATCTCAAAGATTCTCAAAATAATAAAAAGGGAAAGGGTTTCAGCAATTCTCATTGCTCCGGACTGGCCAAGATGGGCTTGGTACGCTGATCTACTGGACATGCTCCTGGAGGATCCAAGGCCTCTACCTCTTCGAGAGGATCTCCTGCAACAGGGTCCGTTCGTCTACCAAGACTTGCCACGTCTACATTTGACGGCATGGAAGTTGAGCGTCAAATTCTAGCTCTGAAAAGAATCCCGGATAAGGTTATTCCGACTTTGATCCAAGCCAGAAAGGGGGTAACGTCTAAACATTACCACCGTATTTGGAAGAAATACGTCTCTTGGTGTGAAAACAGGAAATTTCCTATGGTGGAATTTTAACTGGCATGTTTTCTGCTTTTTCTGTAGTCAGGTGTGGATGTGGGGCTACGCCTGGGCTCCATAAAAGACCAGATTTCGGCCTTGTCCATTTTCTTCCAGAAACAATTGGCTTCCCTCGCTGAGGTTCAGATGTTCTTGAAGGGTGTTCTGCACATTCAGCCACCCTTTGTGCCTCCCACGGCACCTTGGGATCTCAACGTGGTGTTGCAGCTCCTCTGATCGGAAATGGTTTGAGCCCTTACAGGAGGTGGACGTAAAGTTTATTACGTGGAGGACCGTTACACTGTTGGCCCTGGCTTCAGCCAGGCAGGTGTCGGATCATGGGGCATTGTCTTACAAGAGCCCCTACTTGATTTTTCATGAGGATCGAGCTGAAAACAGAACTCGTCAGCAATTTCTTCCAAAGGTGGTGTCTGCGTTTCATATCAACCAACCTATTGTGGTTACCGACACCTCCTCTACCTCAAAGTCCCTAGATGTTGTGAGGGCATTGAAGGTGTATGTAAAGCGAACAGGTCGTCACAGGAAATCGGACTTGCTGTTTGTTCTTTATGATCCCAATAAAATTGGGTGTCCTGCTTCTTAGCAGACAATTGCACGCTGGATCAGGCTTACTATCCATCATGCTTATTCCATGGCAGGTTTGCCATGTCTAAAATCTGTTCAGGCCCACTCTGCTAGTTCAGTGGGTTCTTTCTGGGCATCTGCCAGGGGTGTCTCGGCTTTACAGCTCTGTCGAGCAGCTACTTGGTTGGGTTCGAACACATTTGCTAAATTCTACAAGTTCGATACTTTGGGCGCTGAGGACCTTCAATTTGGTCAGTCAGTTTCGCAGGAACCTTAGCACTCTCTCCCACCTGGTTTGGGAGCTTTAGACATCCCCCATGGTACTAATGTGGACCCCAGTATCCTCTAGGACGTAAGAGAAAATATGATTTTAATTACCTACCGGTAAATCCTTTTCTCTGACGTCCTAGTGGATGCTGGGAACTCCGTAAGGACCATGGGGAATAGCAGGCTCCGCAGGAGACTGGGCACTCTAAAAGAAAGATTAGGTACTATCTGATGTGCACTGGCCCCTCCCTCTATGCCCCTCCTCCAGACCTCAGTTAGAATCTGTGCCCGGCTCGAGCTGGTTGCACACTAGGGGCTCTCCTGAGCTTCTAGTAAAGAAAGTATATTTTAGGTTTTTTATTTTCAGTGAGATCTGCTGGCAACAGACTCACTGCTACGAGGGACTAAGGGGAGAGAAGCGAACCTACCTGCTTGCAGCTAGCTTGGGCTTCTAGGCTACTGGACACCATTAGCTCCAGAGGGATCGAACACAGGCCCAGCCTCGGTCGTCCAGGCCCGGAGCCGCGCCGCCGTCCCCCTTGCAGAGCCAGAAGCAAGAAGAACGTCCTGGAAATCGGCGGCTGAAGACTTCGGTCTTCATTAAGGTAGCGCACAGCACTGCAGCTGTGCGCCATTGCTCCCTATGCACACCACATACTCCGGTCACTGATGGGTGCGGGGCGCTGGGGGGGGCGCCCTGGGCAGCAATTAGAGTACCTTAAATTGACTAAAAAACACATAATATAGTCAGCAAGACTATATATGTGTAAAATCCCCTGCCAAAATATCCATAAAAAAGCGGGAGAAGTCAGCCGAGAAAGGGGCGGGGCTATCTCCCTCAGCACACTGGCGCCATTTTCTCTTCACAGTGCAGCTGGAAGACAGCTCCCCAGGCTCTCCCCTGCAGTTTCCAGGCTCAAAGGGTTAAAAAGAGAGGGGGGGCACTAAATTTAGGCGCAAACTGTATATAAAAAGCAGCTATAGTGATAAATCACTTCCTGCTAGTGTAAATCCCTGATTAAATAGCGCTGTGGTGTGTGCTGGCATACTCTCTCTGTCTCCCCAAAGGACTTTGTGGGGTCCTGTCCTCAGTCAGAGCATTCCCTGTGTGTGTGCGGTGTGTCGGTACGGCTGTGTCGACATGTTTGATGAGGAGGTTTATCTGGAGGCTGAGCAGGTGCCGATAAATGTGATGTCACCCCCTGCGGGGTCGACACCAGAGTGAGTGGATATGTGGAAGGTATTAACCGTCAGTGTAAACTCCTTATATAAAAGGCTGGATGACGTAACAGCCGTGGGACAGCCGGCTTCTCAGCCCGCGCCTGCCCAGGCGTCTCAAAGGCCATCAGGGGCTCAAAAACGCCCGCTACCTCAGATGGCAGACACAGATGTCGACACGGAGTCTGGCTCCAGTGTCGACGACGATGAGACATATACACAATCCACTAGGGGCATCTGTTGCATGATTACAGCAATGAAAAATGTGTTACACATTTCTGACATTAACCCAAGTACCACCAAAAAGGGTATTATGTTTGGGGAGGAAAAGCAGCCAGTGTTCTTTCCCCCATCAGATGAGTTGAATGAAGTGTGTGAAGAAGCGTGGGCTTCCCCCGATAAGAAACTGGTAATTTCTTTAAAGTTACTGATGGCGTACCCTTTCCGGCCAGAGGATAGGTCACGTTGGGAGATATCCCCTAGGGTGGATAAGGCGCTCACATGCTTGTCAACAAAGGTGGCACTGCCGTCTCAGTATACGGCCGCCTTGAAGGAGCCTGCTGATAGAAAGCAGGAGGCGATCCTGAAGTCTGTATATACACACTCAGGTACTATACTGAGACCCGCAATTGCCTCAGCATGGAGGTGTAGTGCTGCTGCAGCGTGGTCTGATACCCTGTCAGATAATATTGATACCCTCGACAGGGATACTATTTTGCTAACCATAGAGCATATTAAAGACGTCGTCTTTATATATGAGAGATGCACAGAGGGATATTTGCCGGCTGGCATCCAGAATTAATGCAATGTCCATTTCTGCCAGGAGGGTATTATGGACCCGGCAGTGGACAGGTGATGCTGATTCTAAAAGGCACATGGAGGTTCTGCCTTATAAGGGTGAGGAATTGTTTGGGGATGGTCTCTCGGACCTCGTATCCACAGCAACAGCTGGGAAGTCGACGCTTTTACCTCAGATTCCCTCACAGCCTAAGAAAGCACCGTATTATCAGGTACAGTCCTTTCGGCCTCAGAAAAGCAAGCGAGTCAAAGGCGCTTCCTTTCTGCCCAGAGGCAAGGGAAGAGGGAAACAGCTGCACCGGACAGCCAGTTCCCTAATCAAAAATCTTCCCCCGTTTCCTCTATGTCCACCGCATGACGCTGGTGCTCCACAGGCGGAGCCAGGTGCGGTGGGGGCGCATCTCCGGAACTTCAGCGACCAGTAGTAAGTAGTATCACAAGGGATACAAGCTGGAGTTTGTGGCGACTACCCCTCGCCGTTAACTCAAATCAGCCTTGTCTGCTGTCCTCGGAGAAAGGGAGGTAGTACTGGCGGCAATTCACAAGCTGTATCTTCAGCAGGTGATAATCAAGGTACCCCTCCTTCAACAGGGACGGGGTTACTATTCCACAATGTTTGTGGTACTGAAACCAGACGGTTCGGTGAAACCCATTCTAAATTTAAAATCCTTGAACATTTATATAAAAAAGTTCAAATTCAAGATGGATTTTATGGTGTCACTGGACATCAAGGAATGTCATTACCAATTCCAGACGTTGCCGTTTGGTCTGTCCACGGCACCGCGGGTATTTACCAAGGTAATGGCCGAAATGATGATGCTCCTCCGAAAGGAGTCATGATTATTCCGTACTTGGACGATCTCCTTATAAAGGCGAGGTCCAAAGAGCAGTTGCTAGTCAGCGTAGCACTATCTCAGGAAGTGCTGCATCAGCACAGCTGGATTCTGAATATCCCAAAGTCGCAGCTGATTCCTGCTGGTCAGGGACCTCCTGAAACCAAGCAGGTGTCGGTGCATCACTGCACGCGAGTTCTGGGAAAGATGGTAGCTTCTTACGAAGCAATTCCCTTCGGTAGATTTCATGCAAGGATCTTCCAGTGGGATCTGTTGGACAAGTGGTCCGGATCGCATCTCCAGATGCATCGGTTAATCACCCTGTCCCCGAGGGCCAGGGTGTCTCTGCTGTGGTGGCTGCAGAGTGCTCATCTGCTCGAAGGCCGCAGATTCGGCATACAGGACTGGGTCCTGGTGACCAAGGTTGCAAGCCTCCGAGGTTGGGGGGCAGTCACCCAGGGAAGAAACTTCCAAGGACAATGGTCGAGTCAGGAAATTTCCCTACACATAAATATTCTGGAACTAAGGGCCATTTACAACGCCCTGAGTCAAGCAGAACCCCTGCTTCAAAACAACCGGTTCTGATTCAGTCAGACAACATCACAGCGGTCGCCCATGTAACCCGCCAGGGCGACACAAGAAGCAGGGTGGCAATGGCAGAAGCCACAAGGATTCTTCGATGATAGGAGAATCACGTGACAGCACTGTCAGCAGTGTTCATTCCGGGAGTGGACAACTGGGAAGCAGACTTCCTCAGCAGGCACGGCCTCCACCCGGGAGAGTGGGGACTTCATCCAGAAGTCTTCCAGCTGAGTGTGAACCGTTGGGAACGGCCACAGGTGGACATGATGGCGTCCCGCCTCAACAAAAAGCTAAAAAGATATTGCGCCAGGTCAAGGGACCCTCAGGCGATAGCTGTGGACGCTCTAGTGACACCGTGGGTCTACCAGTCGGTTTATGTGTTCCCTCCTCTTCCTCTCATACCCAAGGTACTGAGGATAATGAGAAGGAGAGGGGTAAGAGCTATACTCATTGTTCCGGATTGGCCAAGAAGAGCTTGGTACCCAGAACTTCAATAAATGATCTCAGAGGACCCATGGCCTTTGCCGCTCAGACAGAACCTGCTGCAGCAGGGGCCCTGTCTGTTCCAAGACTTACCGCGGCTGCGTTTGACGGCATGGCGGTTGAACACCGGATCCTAAAGGAAAAGGGCATTCCGGAGGAAGTCATTCCTACGCTGATTAAAGCTAGGAAGGATGTGACCGCAAAACATTATCACCGCATATGGCGGAAATATGTTGCTTGGTGTGAGGCCAGGAAGGCCCCAACGGAGGAATTTCAGCTGGGTCGATTTCTGCACTTCCTACAGTCAGGGGTGACTATGGGCCTCAAATTGGGTTCCATTAAGGTCCAGATTTCGGCTCTGTTGATTTTCTTTCAAAAAGAACTGGCTTCACTGCCTGAAGTTCAGACATTTGTTAAAGGAGTGCTGCATAATCAGCACCCTATTGTGCCCCCAGTGGCACCTTGGGATCTCAACGTGGTGTTGGATTTCCTAAAGTCGCATTGGTTTGAGCCACTTAAAACCGTGGAGCTAAAGTACCTCACGTGGAAGGTGGTCATGCTGTTGGCCTTGGCGTCGGCCAAGCGTGTATCAGAATTGGCGGCTTTGTCATGTAAAAGCCCTTATCTGATTTTTTCATATGGATAGGGCGGAATTGAGGACTCGTTCCCAATTCCTTCCTAAGGTGGTATCCGCTTTTCATTTGAACCAACCTATTGTGGTGCCTGCGGCTACTCGGGACTTGGAGGATTCCAAGTTGCTGGACGTAGTCAGGGCCCTGAAAATATATGTTTCCAGGACGGCTAGAGTCAGGAAAACTGACTTGCTATTTATCCTGTATGCACCCAACAAGCTGGGTGCTCCTGCTTCAAAGCAGACTATTGCTCGCTGGATCTGTAGCACGATTCAACTGGCACATTCGGCAGCTGGACTGCCGCATCCTAAATCTGTAAAGGCCCATTCCACGAGTAAGGTGGGCTCTTCTTGGGCGGCTGCCCGAGGGGTCTCGGCTTTACAACTTTGCCGAGCTGCTACTTGGTCGGGTTCAAACACGTTTGCAAAATTCTACAAGTTTGATACCCTGGCTGAGGAGGACTTTGAGTTTGCTCATTCGGTGATGCAGAGTCATCCGCACTCTCCCGCCCGTTTGGGAGCTTTGGTATAATCCCCATGGTCCTTACGGAGTTCCCAGCATCCACTAGAACGTCAGAGAAAATAAGAATTTACTCACCGGTAATTCTATTTCTCGTAGTCCGTAGTGGATGCTGGGCGCCCATCCCAAGTGCGGATTGTCTGCAATACTTGTATATAGTTATTGCCTAACTAAAGGGTTATTGTTTTGAGCCATCTGTTCGAGAGGCTCAGTTGTTATTAATACTGTTAACGTGATACTATATCCAGAGTTGTACGGTGTGATTGGTGTGGCTGGTATGAGTCTTACCCGGGATTCCAAATCCTTTCCTTATTGTGTCAGCTCTTCCGGGCACAGTTTCCCTAACTGAGGTCTGGAGGAGGGGCATAGAGGGAGGAGCCAGTGCACACCAGATAATACCTAATCTTTCTTTTAGAGTGCCCAGTCTCCTGCGGAGCCCGCTATTCCCCATGGTCCTTACGGAGTTCCCAGAATCCACTACGGACTACGAGAAATAGAATTACCGGTGAGTAAATTCTTATTTTCTCATAGTCCATAGAGTATACTGGGCGCCCGCTCAGTGCTTCGGGTTTCCTGCACAGTTACTTGGTTAATTATTGTTCTTGATTCAGCTGTCGCTGTTTCTGTTCAGTTTGGTTAGCATGGCTTTTCTCTTGGTTTGTGTGTGCTGGTTCGAATCTCACCACTGGCCTTTCAGTCCTTCTCTCAAGGTATGTCCGTCTCCTCGGGCACAGTTTCTAGACTGAGTCTGGTAGGAGGGGCATAGAGGAAAGAGCCAGTGCACACTATTAATTTCTTAAAGTGCCCAAGGCTCCTAGTGGACTCGTCTATACCCCATGGTACTAATGTGGACCCCAGTATCCTCTACGGACTTCGAGAAAAAGATTTACTGGTAGGTAATTAAAATCCTATTTTTTCATACACAAAATAATCTCTATTATCGATCTTGCAATGGTTTGCTTAGTAGGGTTCAGTCCTTTCCTGACTCCAATTAGATGTTTTGTTTTTCTGAATTATTTCACACTTACCAAATCTAAAGTGTGTAACTGTTCATCTTTTGGTTCAGGAGAAAATGCTGGTTATGTAACGTTGATTAAGATGGAACATAGACACCACCTTTGGAATAAACTCTGGATTCGTTCTTAGTATTATTCTGTCTGGCCTTATATTTATGTATGGCTCTTCTGCCCATAAAGCCTGTATCTCACTCACTCTCTTAGCAGATGTTATTGCTATTAAAAAGACCAAACTTTCTGCATTAGTTGCTTCAGGCTGGATTGCTCCAATGGTTCAAAAGGAGCAGCCGTTAAAACTTTAGAAGTAAATTAAGATTTTACGGAGCCATAGCCTATCTAATCTGTGGCCTTAATCTCTTGATTGCTTGACAAAATCTTTTTATTAGATTATCTTCTGCTAGTGTCACACCCAGAAGTACACTTAGAGCTGATATTTGTACCTTAAGAGTTGCAACTGCTTAACTTTTACTGAATCCTTCATGCAGAAACTGTAATACTTGTGCAATATATGCTCCTACACTCTCCAATGAATGAGATAAATGTCTTCCAAACCTTGTAATATATTTGCGAAGAATTCTTTCTTTCTTGCTTGTAATAAAATCGGAATCACTTGTTCCGAAAGTCTTTTCCTCTTCAATATCTCCCACTCAGTCTCCAGGCCATTAAATTGTGACTCTCTGGGTATTGATAGTTTCTAGGACACTGAGTCAGCATATTTGATTGTACGGGTAACATCCAATGCTCCTCAACTAACATGTCTAACGCCATTGAAAGCCATGCCCTCCTTGGTCAATATGGTAAGATTGCTATTACTTCTGGTTGTTCCTCCCTGATCTTTTTGCGTATCTATAATTGGGAGAGTTGGAAAGATATAGGGGGTCATTCTGACCCGCTCGCTGCATTTTAACGCAGCAGAGCGAACGGGTCCCTGCTGCGCATGCGACGGCGCCGTAGTGTGCCGGCACATGCCAGACGGCCGAAGGCCGTAGCAGGGATGTGATCGCCTCTGCCTGATTGAAAGGCAGAGGCGATCGCTGGACGGGAGTAGGCAGAACAGCGGCGTTTGGCCGCCGTTTCGTGGGTTTGGTCCGGCCAACGCAGGCATGGCCGGACCGAATGGGGGGCGGGCCGCAGCGGCTACGTGACGTCACGCAGCCGCTGCAGGCCGGGGAGCGAAGAGTAGCTCCCGGCCAGCGCGCTAAAGCTGCGCTGGCCGAGAGCTGCTCTTGAGGTGTAAAGGTATCGCTGCTGTGCGATGCCTTTGCACTTCTGTGAGGGGGGACCGGACTGACATGCGGGGCGGGCTAGCCCTGTGCAGGGCGTCCCCTCCACATGTCAGGGAAGAAGATCGTAGCTGTGCTAAATTTAGCACAGCTACAATCAACTCTGAATGACCCCCATAGCAAGGCTGAAATTCCACTTTTGTGCTAATGCATCTGTTCCTTTTGTTCCTGGTACCTGATGCCTGGAAAAAAAAACCTGTGATACCTTTTTTTAAATTTGTTGGCATTAAATCTATTTCTGGGAAGCCATACCTGTCCACGACTGCTTGGAATATTTCTGTTCTTAAATCCCATTCTCCTGGTAATCATTTTTCTCTGCTCAAGAAATCTGCTACAGAGTTCTTTTTTCCTGAAACATGGCGTGCTGATATGGAAAGGAGATGCCTCTCTCCCCAATTCATCATTTTCAGTTTCTGTCATAAAGCTGTAACCTTTTGTGTCCCCTTGATGATTTATGTATGTCACTACCATCTTATTGTCTGATAATATTCTCAAGTGAGACCCTCTGATTTGATCTTGTTAATGACATATTGCGTTCCAGTTCCATTAGATTTGAAGAGAACGTTTTATTTTCACTGAGTATTCCACCAACCCTAAACTACTTGTTTTAACAGATGTGCTCCCCAATCTTTCAAACTTGCGTCTGTTGTAAGTATTAGATATTGCGGCTGTAACAAATTTGTTGCTCTTTCTTATAGCTCCATATTTTTCCACTAATTGATTGATAACTTTGTCTGCTGTTTTAACTTTACATGATGATGAAGAGGCACTCTTTTCCTAACATATTTTATTATGTTCTAGTGTAAGTCTCTGATGTGCCATCTTGCCCAGGGCATCACGTTTATTGTTGATGACATCATGCCTAGTAGTCTTATTCCACTTCACAGTTGGACCTGTCTGCTCTCCTGCACTTCTCTGGCTAACTTCTGTACATCTTTCTTCTGAAAGTTTGATTTAGTAACTCTGTATATATTTGTACTCAAAGAATTCAATTTGTAGGCTGGGTTCTATATAACTTGTTTTCTTCCAGTTTATAACTCTGCAATTTGATTGGAGGAATTGCTGTCTTCCACCATTACTTTCTGTTCTTCCCGATACCAATATATCAATAAGATATGGCCATATTAGGATTTCTTGTTCCCTTAAGTGAGCTGTCATGACTACTAATACTTTTGCAAATGTCCTTGGTGACACGTGAATTGGTAATGTTTTCCTCCCACACAAAACCTCAGGGACTAATGACAATTTTCCTCTACTGGGATATGAAAGTAAGCATCTTTTATGTCTATTGAACTTAGAAAATCTCCTGGCCTTATTCCTGCTATCAACTTTAGTGTTTCCATATGAATCTATCTTGCTTGACTATGCCTGTATAATTCTCTCAGATCTAGAATAATCCTCAAATCTCCTGAGGACTTTTTTTATCAGAAAAAGATGTAAATCAAAACCAGTTTGTTTTTTTCCTGTCACCGGTACTACTTTTATCGCTTGAAGTTCTACTTGATTGTTTAGACTGTTTTCCATTGCAAGCCTTTCCAGTATTGTGTTTAGTATTTTTGATTGTATAAACTTGTTCTTTCTCTGACGTCCTAGTGGATGCTGGGACTCCGTCAGGACCAAGGGGATTAGCGGCTCCGCAGGAGACAGGGCACAAAAATAAAAGCTTTAGGACTAGGTGGTGTGCACTGGCTCCTCCCCCTATGACCCTCCTCCAAGCCTCAGTTAGGTTTTTGTGCCCGTCCGAGCAGGGTGCAATCTAGGTGGCTCTCCTAAAGAGCTGCTTAGAAAAAGTTATTAGGTTTTTTATTTTCAGTGAGTCCTGCTGGCAACAGGCTCACTGCAACGAGGGACTTAGGGGAGAAGAAGTGAACTCACCTGCATGCAGGATGGATTGGCTTCTTAGGCTACTGGACACCATTAGCTCCAGAGGGATCGAACACAGGCCCAGCCATGGAGTCCGGTCCCGGAGCCGCGCCGCCGACCCCCTTGCAGATGCCGAAAAGTGAAGAGGTCCAGAAACCGGCGGCAGAAGACTTTTCAGTCTTCATGAGGTAGCGCACAGCACTGCAGCTGTGCGCCATTGTTGTCAGCACACTTCACACCAGCGGTCACTGAGGGTGCAGGGCGCTGGGGGGGGGCGCCCTGGGCAGCAATGATAATACCTTGTTCTGGCTAAAAATACATCACATATAGCCCCTGGGGCTATATGGATGTATTTAACCCCTGCCAGGTCTCACAAACACCGGGAGAAGAGCCCGCCGAAATAGGGGGCGGGGCCTATCTCCTCAGCACACAGCGCCATTTTCCTGCACAGCTCCGCTGCGAGGAAGGCTCCCAGGACTCTCCCCTGCACTGCACTACAGAAACAGGGTAAAAAAACAGAGAGGGGGGGCACTTTTTTGGCGATATTGATATATTAAGCTGCTATAAAGGAAACAACACTTCTGTAGGGTTGTTCCTATATATTTATAGCGCTTGGGTGTGTGCTGGCAAACTCTCCCTCTGTCTCCCCAAAGGGCTAGTGGGGTCCTGTCTTCGATAAGAGCATTCCCTGTGTGTCTGCTGTGTGTCGGTACGTGTGTGTCGACATGTATGAGGACGATGTTGGTGTGGAGGCGGAGCAATTGCCGGTAATGGTGATGTCACCCCCTAGGGAGTCGACACCGGAATGGATGGCTTTGTTTATGGAATTACGTGATAATGTCAGCACGTTACAAAAATCAGTTGACGACATGAGACGGCCGGCAAACCAGTTAGTACCTGTCCAGGCGTCTCAGACACCGTCAGGGGCTGTAAAACGCCCTTTACCTCAGTCGGTCGACACAGACCCAGACACGGACACCGAATCTAGTGTCGACGGTGAAGAAACAAACGTATTTTCCAGTAGGGCCACACGTTATATGATCACGGCAATGAAGGAGGCTTTGCATATCTCTGATACTGCAAGTACCACAAAAAGGGGTATTATGTGGGGTCTGAAAAAACTACCTGTAGTTTTTCCTGAATCAGAGGAATTGAATGAAGTGTGTGATGAAGCGTGGGTTAACCCCGATAGAAAACTGCTAATTTCAAAGAAGTTATTGGCATTATATCCTTTCCCGCCAGAGGTGAGGGCGCGCTGGGAAACACCCCCTAGGGTGGATAAGGCACTCACACGCTTATCAAAACAAGTGGCGTTACCGTCTCCTGAAACGGCCGCCCTCAAGGATCCAGCTGATAGGAGGCTGGAAACTACCCTGAAAAGTATATACACTCATACTGGTGTTATACTGCGACCAGCCATCGCCTCAGCATGGATGTGCAGTGCTGGGGTGGTTTGGTCGGATTCCCTGACTGAAAATATTGATACCCTGGATAGGGACAGTATTTTATTGACTATAGAGCAATTAAAGGATGCTTTTCTTTATATGCGAGATGCTCAGAGGGATATTTGCACTCTGGCATCGAGAGTAAGTGCGATGTCCATATCTGCCAGAAGAAGTTTATGGACGCGACAGTGGTCAGGTGATGCGGATTCCAAACGGCATATGGAAGTATTGCCGTATAAAGGGAAGGAATTATTTGGGGTCGGTCTATCGGATTTGGTGGCCACGGCAACAGCCGGGAAATCCACCTTTTTACCTCAGGTCCCCTCCCAACAGAAAAAGACACCGTCTTTTCAGCCGCAGTCCTTTCGTTCCTATAAGAACAAGCGGGCAAAAGGACAGTCATATCTGCCCCGAGGCAAAGGAAAGGGTAAGAGAGTGCACCAAGCAGCTCCCTCCCAGGAGCAGAAGCCCTCCCCGGCTTCTGCAAAGCCCTCAGCATGACGTTGGGGCTTTACAAGCGGACTCAGGGGCGGTGGGGGGTTGACTCAAGAATTTCAGCGCACAGTGGGCTCACTCACAGGTGGACCCCTGGATCCTGCAGGTAGTATCTCAGGGTTACAGGTTGGAATTCGAGAAGTCTCCCCCTCGCCGGTTCCTAAAGTCTGCTCTGCCAACGTCTCCCTCAGACAGGGCGACGGTATTGGAAGCCATTCACAAGCTGTATTCTCAGCAGGTGATAGTCAAGGTACCCCTCCTACAACAGGGAAAGGGGTATTATTCCACACTATTTGTGGTACCGAAGCCGGACGGCTCGGTAAGACCTATTCTAAATCTGAAATCTTTGAACCTGTACATACAAAAATTCAAGTTCAAGATGGAGTCACTCAGAGCAGTGATAGCGAATCTGGAAGAAGGGGACTTTATGGTGTCCCTGGACATCAAGGATGCTTACCTGCATGTCCCAATTTGCCCTTCACATCAAGGGTACCTCAGGTTCGTGGTGCAAAACTGTCATTATCAGTTTCAGACGCTGCCGTTTGGATTGTCCACGGCACCTCGGGTCTTTACCAAGGTAATGGCCGAAATGATGTTTCTTCTGCGAAGAAAAGGCGTATTAATTATCCCTTACTTAGACGATCTCCTGATAAGGGCAAGGTCCAGAGAACAGCTGGAGGACGTAGTAGCACTAACCCAAGTAGTGCTGCAACAGCACGGGTGGATTC
Source organism: Pseudophryne corroboree (assembly GCF_028390025.1). Lineage (NCBI taxonomy): Eukaryota > Metazoa > Chordata > Amphibia > Anura > Myobatrachidae > Pseudophryne > Pseudophryne corroboree. Next base: position 469,825,953 of record NC_086445.1, read on the forward strand.
TGAATTTTCCAAAATCTCAATTGACCCCGACGACACGTCTGCTGTTCCTGGGAATGATTCTGGACACGGTTCAGAAAAAGGTGTTTCTTCCGGAGGAGAAAGCCAGGGAGTTATCCGAACTTGTCAGGAACCTCCTAAAACCAGGAAAAGTGTCTGTGCATCAATGCACAAGAGTCCTGGGAAAAATGGTGGCTTCTTACGAAGCGATTTCATTCGGCAGATTCCACGCACAAACTTTTCAGTGGGATCTGCTGGACAAATGGTCCGGATCGCATCTGCAGATGCATCAGCGGATAACTTTGTCTCCACGGACAAGGGTGTCTCTTCTGTGGTGGTTGCAGAGTGCTCATCTGTTAGAGGGCCGCAGATTCGGCATACAGGACTGGGTCCTGGTGACCACGGATGCCAGTCTGAGAGGCTGGGGAGCGGTCACACAGGGAAGAAACTTCCAGGGAGTGTGGTCAAGCCTGGAGATGTCTCTTCACATAAATATACTGGAGCTAAGAGCGATTTACAATGCTCTAAGCCTGGCAAAACCCCTGCTTCAGGGTCAGCCGGTGTTGATCCAGTCGGACAACATCACGGCAGTCGCCCACGTAAACAGACAGGGCGGCACAAGAAGCAGGAGGGCAATGGCAGAAGCTGCAAGGATTCTTCGCTGGGCGGAAGATCATGTGATAGCACTGTCAGCAGTGTTCATTCCGGGAGTGGACAACTGGGAAGCGGACTTCCTCAGCAGACACGATCTACACCCGGGAGAGTGGGGACTTCATCCAGAAGTCTTCCACATGATTGTGAACCGTTGGGAAAAACCAAAGGTGGATATGATGGCGTCCCGCCTCAACAAAAAACTGGACAGGTATTGCGCCAGGTCAAGAGACCCTCAGGCAATAGCTGTGGACGCTCTGGTAACACCGTGGGTGTTCCAGTCAGTGTATGTGTTTCCTCCTCTGCCTCTCATACCAAAAGTACTGAGAATTATACGGCAAAGGGGAGTAAGAACGATACTCGTGGCTCCGGATTGGCCAAGAAGAACTTGGTACCCGGAACTTCAGGAGATGCTCACGGAAGATCCGTGGCCTCTACCTCTAAGACGGGACCTGCTTCAGCAGGGACCGTGTCTATTCCAAGACTTACCGCGGCTGCGTTTGACGGCATGGCGGTTGAACGCCGAATTCTAAGGGAAAAAGGCATTCCGGAAGAGGTCATCCCTACCCTGGTAAAAGCCAGGAAGGAGGTGACTGCACAACATTATCACCGCATTTGGAGAAAATATGTTGCGTGGTGTGAGGCCAGGAAGGCCCCGACGGAGGAATTTCAACTGGGTCGATTCCTACATTTCCTGCAAACAGGATTGTCTATGGGCCTCAAATTAGGGTCCATTAAGGTTCAAATTTCGGCCCTGTCGATTTTCTTCCAGAAAGAATTGGCTTCAGTTCCTGAAGTCCAGACTTTTGTAAAAGGAGTACTACATATACAGCCCCCGGTTGTGCCCCCAGTGGCTCCGTGGGATCTTAATGTAGTTTTGAATTTTCTCAAATCCCATTGGTTTGAGCCACTCAAATCGGTGGATTTGAGATATCTTACATGGAAAGTAACCATGCTACTGGCCCTGGCTTCAGCCAGGAGAGTGTCAGAATTGGCGGCTTTATCGTATAAAAGCCCATATCTGATTTTCCATTCGGACAGGGCAGAACTGCGGACGCGTCCTCAGTTTCTGCCTAAGGTGGTTTCAGCGTTTCACCTGAACCAGCCTATTGTGGTGCCTGCGGCTACTAGCGATTTGGAGGATTCCAAGTTGCTGGACGTTGTCAGGGCATTGAAAATATATATTTCAAGGACGGCTGGAGTCAGAAAATCTGACTCGCTGTTTATACTGTATGCACCCAACAAGCTGGTTGCTCCTACTTCTAAGCAGACGATTGCTCGTTGGATTTGTAGCACAATTCAACTTGCACATTCTGTGGCAGGCCTGCCACAGCCTAAATCTATCAAGGCCCATTCCACAAGGAAGGTGGGCTCATCTTTGGCGGCTGCCCGAGGGGTCTCGGCATTACAACTCTGCCGAGCAGCTACGTGGTCGGGGGAGAACACGTTTGTAAAATTCTACAAATTTGATACCCTGGCTAAAGAGGACCTGGAGTTCTCTCATTCGGTGCTGCAGAGTCATCCGCACTCTCCCGCCCGTTTGGGAGCTTTGGTATAATCCCCATGGTCCTGACGGAGTCCCAGCATCCACTAGGACGTCAGAGAAAATAAGATTTTACTTACCGATAAATCTATTTCTCGTAGTCCGTAGTGGATGCTGGGCGCCCATCCCAAGTGCGGATTGTCTGCAATACTTGTACATAGTTATTGTTACAAAAAAAAATCGGGTTGTTATTGTTGTGAGCCGTCTGTTCAGAGGCTCCTACGTTTGTCATACTGTTAACTGGGTTCAGATCACAGGTTGTACGGTGTGATTGGTGTGGCTGGTATGAGTCTTACCCGGGATTCAAAATCCTTCCTTATTGTGTACGCTCGTCCGGGCACAGTATCCTAACTGAGGCTTGGAGGAGGGTCATAGGGGGAGGAGCCAGTGCACACCACCTAGTCCTAAAGCTTTTATTTTTGTGCCCTGTCTCCTGCGGAGCCGCTAATCCCCATGGTCCTGACGGAGTCCCAGCATCCACTACGGACTACGAGAAATAGATTTATCGGTAAGTAAAATCTTATTTTCTTGAACTGTATCGATATCCTCTGGTCACTCCTTTTAACACCCATTTGTCCTGTGTGGATTGAATTCATAAGTCTGCAAATTGTAGCATCCTTTCTCCTACTTGTGTAATTGGAAGAGACAACTTGTAGTCATTGTTGTTTGATATTAAATGTCTGAAAATGTTGACAAAATGCCCGTCTAGTCACCCCCGATGAATATCTATTCTAATACTGACGTCCAGGTCTGTAATTCTTGGCTTCCCTATACTGTTGTCTTGATGAAGGGAATTGATATCTTTCTCTGACGTCCTAGTGGATGCTGGGGGCTCCGTAAGGACCATGGGGAATAGACGGGCTCCGCAGGAGACTGGGCACTCTAAAGAAAGATTCAGGACTATCTGGTGTGCACTGGCTCCTCCCCCTATGACCCTCCTCCAAGCCTCAGTTAGATTTCTGTGCCCGGCCGTGCTGGATGCACACTAGAGGCTCTCCTGAGCTCCTAGAAAGAAAGTATAGTTTAGGTTTTTTATTTTACAGTGAGACCTGCTGGCAACAGGCTCACTGCAGCGAGGGACTAAGGGGAGAAGAAGCGAACCTACCTAACTGGTGGTAGCTTGGGCTTCTTAGGCTACTGGACACCATTAGCTCCAGAGGGATCGAACACAGGACCCGACCTCGTCGTCCGTTCCCGGAGCCGCGCCGCCGTCCCCCTTACAGAGCCAGAAGCAAGAAGGTCCGGAAAATCGGCGGCTGAAGACTTCTGTCTTCCTCCAAGGTAGCGCACAGCACTGCAGCTGTGCGCCATTGCTCCTCATGCACACCACACACTTCGGTCACTGATGGGTGCAGGGCGCTGGGGGGGGCGCCCTGAGCAGCAATAATATACACCTTGGCTGGCAAACTAACACCATATATAGCCCCAGGGGCTATATAGGTGTAAATTAACCCCTGCCAGACGTTTTAAAATAGCGGGAGAAAGCCCGCCGAAAAATAAGAATTTACTTACCGATAATTCTATTTCTCATAGTCCGTAGTGGATGCTGGGAACTCCGTAAGGACCATGGGGAATAGCGGCTCCGCAGGAGACTGGGCACAAAAGTAAAAGCTTTATGACTAGCTGGTGTGCACTGGCTCCTCCCCCTATGACCCTCCTCCAAGCCTCAGTTAGGATACTGTGCCCGGACGAGCGTACATAATAAGGAAGGATCTTGAATCCCGGGTAAGACTCATACCAGCCACACCAATCACACCGTACAACTTGTGATCTGAACCCAGTTAACAGTATGATAAACGTAGGAGCCTCTGAAAAGATGGCTCACAACAATAAACAACCCGATTTTTGTAACAATAACTATATACAAGTATTGCAGACAATCCGCACTTGGGATGGGCGCCCAGCATCCACTACGGACTATGAGAAATAGAATTATCGGTAAGTAAATTCTTATTTTCTCTGACGTCCTAGTGGATGCTGGGAACTTCGTAAGGACCATGGGGATTATACCAAAGCTCCCAAACGGGCGGGAGAGTGCGGATGACTCTGCAGCACCGAATGAGAGAACTCCAGGTCCTCCTCAGCCAGGGTATCGAATTTGTAAAATTTAGCAAACGTTTTTGCCCCTGACCAAGTAGCTGCTCGGCAAAGTTGTAAAGCCGAGACCCCTCGGGCAGCCGCCCAAGATGAGCCCACCTTCCTTGTGGAATGGGCTTTTACAGATTTTGGCTGTGGCAGGCCTGCCACAGAATGTGCAAGCTGAATCGTACTACAAATCCAACGAGCAATCGTCTGCTTAGAAGCAGGAGCACCCAGCTTGTTGGGTGCATACAGGATAAACAGCGAGTCAGATTTTCTGACTCCAGCCGTCCTGGAAACATATATTTTCAGGGCCCTGACTACGTCCAGCAACTTGGAGTCCTCCAAGTCCCTAGTAGCCGCAGGCACCACAATAGGCTGGTTCATGTGAAACGCTGAAACCACCTTAGGGAGAAATTGAGGGCGAGTCCTCAGTTCTGCCCTGTCTGAATGAAAAATTAGGTAAGGGCTTTTATATGATAAAGCCGCCAATTCTGAGACACGCCTGGCTGAAGCCAGGGCTAACAGCATGACCACTTTCCATGTGAGATATTTTAATTCCACAGTGGTGAGTGGTTCAAACCAATGTGACTTTAGGAGACTCAACACTACATTGAGATCCCAAGGTGCCACTGGAGGCACAAAAGGAGGCTGTATATGCAGTACCCCTTTGACAAACGTCTGAACTTCAGGCACTGAAGCCAGTTCTTTTTGGAAGAATATTGACAGGGCCGAAATTTGAACCTTAATGGACCCTAATTTTAGGCCCATAGATAGTCCTGTTTGCAGGAAATGCAGGAAACGACCCAGTTGAAATTCCTCTGTAGGGGCCTTCTTGGCCTCACACCACGCAACATATTTTCGCCAAATGCGGTGATAATGTTTCGCGGTTACATCCTTCCTGGCCTTGATCAGGGTAGGGATGACTTCATCTGGAATGCCTTTTTCCTTCAGGATCCGGCGTTCAACCTCCATGCCGTCAAACGCAGCCGCGGTAAGTCTTGGAACAGACAAGGTCCCTGCTTGATCAGGTCCTTTCTTAGAGGTAGAGGCCACGGGTCCTCCGTGAGCATCTCTTGAAGTTCCGGGTACCAAGTCCTCCTTGGCCAATCCGGAGCCACGAGTATAGTTCTTACTCCTCTCCTTCTTATGATTCTCAATACTTTGGGTATGAGAGGCAGAGGAGGGAACACATACACTGACTGGTACACCCACGGTGTTACCAGAGCGTCCACCGCTATCGCCTGAGGGTCCCTTGACCTGGCGCAATATCTGTCTAGTTTCTTGTTGAGACGAGACGCCATCATGTCCACCTTTGGTTTTTCCCAACGGTTTACAATCACGTGGAAGACTTCTGGGTGAAGTCCCCACTCCCCCGGGTGGAGGTCGTGTCTGCTGAGGAAGTCTGCTTCCCAGTTGTCCACTCCCGGAATGAACACCGCTGACAGTGCTGTCACATAATTTTCCGCCCAGCGAAGAATTCTTGCAGCTTCTGCCATTGGATCAATACCGACTGACCCTGAAGCAGAGGCCTTGCTTGACTTAGGGCATTGTAAATTGCCCTTAGTTCCAGGATATTTATGTGAAGAGACGTTTCCATGCTTGACCACAAGCCCTGGAAATTTCTTCCCTGTGTGACTGCTCCCCAGCCTCTCAGGCTGGCATCCGTGGTCACCAGAATCCAGTCCTGAATGCCGAATCTGCGGCCCTCTAGAAGATGAGCACTCTGCAACCACCACAGGAGAGACACCCTTGTCCTTGGAGATAGGGTTATCCGCTGATGCATCTGAAGATGCGATCCGGACCATTTGTCCAGCAGATCCCACTGAAAAGTTCTTGCATGGAATCTTCCGAATGGAATCGCTTCGTAAGAAGCCACCATCTTTCCCAGGACCCTTGTGCATTGATGCACTGACACTTGTCCTGGTTTCAGGAGGTTCCTGACTAGCTCGGATAACTCCCTGGCCTTCTCCTCCGGGAGAAACACCTTTTTCTGGACTGTGTCCAGAATCATCCCTAGGAACAGTAGACGTGTTGTTGGAATCAGCTGCGATTTTGGAATATTTAGAATCCACCCGTGCTGACGTAGCACTACCTGAGATAGTGCTACTCCGACCTCTAACTGTTCCCTGGACCTTGCCCTTATCAGGAGATCGTCCAAGTAAGGGATAATTAAGACGCCTTTTCTTCGAAGAAGAATCATCATTTCGGCCATTACCTTGGTAAAGACCCGTGGTGCCGTGGACAATCCAAACGGCAGCGTCTGAAACTGATAATGACAGTTTTGTACCACAAACCTGAGGTACCCTTGGTGAGAAGGGTAGATTGGGACATGGAGATAAGCATCTTTGATGTCCAGAGACACCATATAGTCCCCTTCTTCCAGGTTCGCTATCACTGCTCTGAGTGACTCCATCTTGAATTTGAACCTTTTTATGTAAGTGTTCAATGATTTCAGATTTAAAATCGGTCTCACCGAGCCGTCCGGCTTCGGTACCACAAACAGCGTGGAGTAATACCCCTTTCCCTGTTGTAGGAGGGGTACCTTGATTATCACCTGCTGGGAATACAGCTTGTGAATAGCTTCCAATACTGCCTCCCTGTCGGAGGGAGACGTTGGTAGAGCAGACTTCAGGAACCGGCGAGGGGGAGACGTCTCGAATTCCAATTTGTACCCCTGTGATACTACCTGCAGGATCCAGGGGTCCACTTGCGAGTGAGCCCACTGCGCGTTGAAATTTTTGAGACGGGCCCCCACCGTGCCTGAGTCCGCTTGTAAAGCCCCAGCGTCATGCTGAAGACTTGGCAGAAGCGGGGGAGGGCTTCTGATCCTGGGAAGAGGCTGCCTGCTGCAGTCTTTTTCCCCTTCCTCTGCCCCGGGGCAGAAATGAGTGGCCTTTTGCCCGCTTGCCCTTATGGGGACGAAAGGACTGAGTTTGAAAAGACGGTGTCTTTTTCTGCTGAGAGGTGACTTGGGGTAAAAAGGTGGATTTCCCAGCCGTCGCCGTGGCCACCAGGTCCGATAGACCGACCCCAAATAACTCCTCCCCTTTATACGGCAAAACTTCCATATGCCGTTTGGAATCCGCATCACCTGACCACTGTCGTGTCCATAAACTTCTTCTGGCAGAAATGGACAGCGCACTTACTCTTGATGCCAGGGTGCAAATATCCCTCTGTGCATCTCGCATATATAGTAATGCATCCTTTAAATGCTCTATAGTCAATAATATACTGTCCCTATCCAGGGTATCAATATTTTCAGTCAGGGAATCCGACCAAGCCACTCCAGCGCTGCACATCCAGGCTGAGGCGATTGCTGGTCGTAGTATAACACCAGTATGTGTGTATATACCCTTTAGGATATTTTCCAGCTTTCTATCAGCTGGTTCCTTGAGGGCGGCCGTATCAGGAGACGGCAACGCCACTTGTTTTGATAAGCGTGTGAGCGCCTTATCTACCCTAGGGGGTGTTTCCCAACGCGCCCTAACCTCTGGCGGGAAAGGGTATAATGCCAATAATTTATCGGGGGAAACCCACGCTTTGTCACACACCTCATTTAATTCATCTGATTCAGGAAAAACTATGGGTAGTTTTTTCACACCCCACATAATACCCCTTTTTGTGGTACTTGTAGTATCAGAAATGTTCAAAGCCTCCTTCATTGTCGTGATCATGTAACGTGTGGCCCTACTGGACATTACGTTTGTCTCGTCACCGTCGACGCTGGAGTCAGTATCCGTGTCTGGGTCTGTGTCGACCATCTGAGGTAACGGGCGCTTTAGAGCCCCTGACGGTGTTTGAGACGCCTGGACAGGCACTAACTGATTTGCCGGCTGTCTCATGTCGTCAACAGTTTTTTGCAAAGTGCTGACACTGTCACGTAATTCCTTCCATACGACCATCCAGTCAGGTGTCGACTCCCTAGGGGGTGACATCACTATTACAGGCAATTGCTCCGCCTCCACATCATTTTCCTCCTCATACATGTCGACACAATCGTACCGACACACAGCACACACACAGGGAATGCTCTGATAGAGGACAGGACCCCACGAGCCCTTTGGGGAGACAGAGGGAGAGTTTGCCAGCACACACCAGAGCGCTATATATATATACAGGGATAACCTTATATAAGTGTTTCTCCCTTCTATAGCTGCTGTATTTGTATTATCTGCCAATTAGTGCCCCCCCTCTCTTGTTTTACCCTGATTCTGTAGCAGGACTGCAGGGGAGAGTCAGGGAGCCGTCCTTCTAGCGGAGCTGTGAGGGAAAATGGCGCTTGTGTGCTGATGAGATAGGCTCCGCCCCCTTTTCGGCGGCCTTTTCTCCCGCTTTTTTTAGGAAAACTGGCAGGGGTTAAATGCATCCATATAGCCCAGGAGCTATATGTGATGCATTTCTTTAGCCATATAAGGTTTAAAACGTGTTTTATTGCGTCTCAGGGCGCTCCCCCCCAGCGCCCTGCACCCTCAGTGACCGGAGTGTGAAGTGTGCTGAGAGCAATGGCGCACAGCTGCAGTGCTGTGCGCTACCTTATTGAAGACAGGAACGTCTTCTGCCGCCGATTTTTCCGGACCTCTTCGCTCTTCTGGCTCTGTAAGGGGGCCGGCGGCGCGGCTCCGGGACCCATCCAAGCTGAGCCTGTGATCGTCCCTCTGGAGCTAATGTCCAGTAGCCAAGAAGCCCAATCCACTCTGCATGCAGGTGAGTTCGCTTCTTCTCCCCTTAGTCCCACGATGCAGTGAGCCTGTTGCCAGCAGGTCTCACTGAAAATAAAAAACCTATTTAAACTTTTACTCTAAGCAGCTCAGGAGAGCTACCTAGCATGCACCCTTCTCGGCCGGGCACAAAAATCTAACTGAGGCTTGGAGGAGGGTCATAGGGGTAGGAGCCAGTGCACACTAGCTAGTCATAAAGCTTTTACTTTTGTGCCCAGTCTCCTGCGGAGCCGCTATTCCCCATGGTCCTTACGGAGTTCCCAGCATCCACTAGGACGTCAGAGAAAAGGGGCGGAGCCTTCTCCCTCAGCACACTGACGCCATTTTCCCTCACAGCTTCGCTGGAAGGATCGCTCCCTGGCTCTCCCCTGCAGTCCTGCACTACAGAAAGGGTAAAAAAGAGAGGGTGGGGCACAATTTAGGCGCAGTATACAATATATATGCAGCTATAAGGGAAAACACTTTTATAAGGTGATATCCCTGTGATATATAGCGCTCTGGTGTGTGCTGGCATACTCTCCCTCTGTCTCCCCAAAGGGCTTTGTGGGGTCCTGTCCTCTGTCAGAGCATTCCCTGTGTGTGTGCTGTGTGTCGGTACTGCTGTGTCGACATGTATGAGGAGGATAATGATGTGGAGGCGGAGCAAATGCCTGTGAATGTGTTGTCACCCCCTGCGGGGTCGACACCTGTGTGGATGGACTTATGGAAGGAATTACGTGACAGTGTCAGCTCCTTACATAAAAGGTTTGACGACATAGGACAGCCAGCTTCTCAGCTTGTGCCTGTCCAAGCGTCTCAAATGTCATCAGGGGCTGTAAAACGCCCGCTACCTCAGATGACAGATACAGATGTCGACACGGATACCGACTCCATTGTCGACGACGATGAGACTAGTGTACCCTCCAATAGGTCCACCCGTTACATGATTGAGGCAATGAAAAATGTATTACACATTTCTGATAATACCCCAGGTACCAAAAAAAAAGGGTATTATGTTTGGTGAGAAAAAACTACCAGTAGTTTTTCCTGCATCTGAGGAATTAAATGAGTTGTGTGAGGAAGCGTGGTCTTCCCCAGATAAGAAATTAATAGTTTCTAAACGGTTATTGGCAGCGTACCCTTTCCCGCCAGAGGATAGGTCACGTTGGGAAACACCCCCTAGGGTAGACAAAGCGCTGACACGCTTATCAAAAAAGGTGGCACTACCGTCTCCGGATACGGCCGCCCTAAAGGAACCTGCTGATAGAAAGCAGGAACATACCCTTAAAGCTATATACACACACACCGGCATTATATTGAGACCCGCTATTGCATCGGCTTGGATGTGCAGTGCTGCAGCTGCGTGGTCAGATTCCCTGTCGGATAACATTGATACCATGGATAGGGACAATATTTTGCTGACGATAGAGCATATAAAAGACGCCGTCTTATACTTGCGTGATGCACAGAGGGATATTTGCCGGCTGGCATCAAAAATAAGCGCTATGTCCATTGCCGCCAGAAGGGGGTTATGGACTCGGCAATGGTCAGGCGATGCCGACTCGAAGCGGCACATGGAAGTTTTACCCTATAAAGGGATGGAACTTTTTGGGGATGGTCTGTCAGACCTCGTTTCCACAGCTACTGCTGGGAAATTGACCTTTTTGCCACAGGCTACCCCACAGCAAAAGAAAGCACCGTATTATCAGGTACAGTCCTTTCGGCCCCAGAAAAATAAGAGGGCTAGAGGCTCATCCTTTCTGCCGAGGGGCAGAGGTAGGGGGAAAAAGCTGCAGCACACAGCTAGTTCCCAAGAGCAGAAGTCCTCCCCTGCGTCAGGTAAGTCCACAGCATGACGCTGGGGCTGCTCAGGCGGACCCGGGTACGGTGGGGGCCCGTCTCAGGAATTTCAGCACACAGTGGGCTCTCTCACAGGTGGATCCCTGGGTCCTTCAAGTAGTGTCTCAGGGGTACAGGCTGAAATTCGAGACGTCTCCCCCCTGCCGTTTCCTAAAATCTGCCTTACCGGCAACTCCCTCTGCCAGGGAGGCAGTGTTGGTGGCTATTCAAAAACTATATTCACAGCAAGTGATTGTCAAGGTACCCCTCCTTCAACAGGGAAAGGGTTACTATTCCACAATGTTTGTGGTACCGAAACCGGACGGTTCGGTGAGACCCATCTTAAATTTAAAAGCCTTGAACACTTATATCAAAAGGTTCAAGTTCAAGATGGAATCGCTCAGGTTATTGCGAGCCTGGACGAGGGGGATTACATGGTCTCCCTGGACATCAAGGATGCGTACCTGCATGTCCCTATTTACCCTCCGCACCAGGAGTACCTCAGATTTGTGGTACAGGACTGTCACTATCAGTTCCAGACGCTGCCGTTTGGGTTATCCACGGCACCGAGGGTCTTTACCAAGGTAATGGCCGAAATGATGATACTCCTTCGCAAGAAGGGAGTTTTAATTATCCCATACTTGGACGATCTCCTGATAAAGGCGAGGTCCAGAGAACAGTTGGTAGTGGGGGTAGCACTTTCTCGGGAAGTACTACAACAGCACGGCTGGATTCTCAATATTCCAAAGTCACAGCTGGTCCCGACGACACGTCTTCTGTTCCTGGGAATGATTCTGGACACAGACCAGAAAAGAGTGTTTCTTCCAGTGGAAAAAGCCGAGGAGTTGTCATCTCTAAAACCAGGACAGGTGTCGGTACATCAATGCACACGAGTCCTGGGAAAAATGGTAGCTTCGTACGAAGCAATCCCATTCGGAAGGTTCCACGCAAGGACGTTCCAGTGGGACCTGTTGGACAAATGGTCCGGGTCCCATCTCCAGATGCAACAGCGGATAACCCTGTCGGCAAGGACCAGGGTGTCGCTGCTGTGGTGGCTGCAGAGGGCTCATCTACTAGAGGGCCGCAGATTCGGAATACAGGACTGGGTCCTGGTGACCACGGATGCCAGCCTACGGGGCTGGGGTGCAGTCACACAGGGAAGAAATTTCCAAGGACTGTGGTCAAATCGGGAGATTTCGCTTCACATAAATATTCTGGAGCTAAGGGCCATTTACAATGCCCTAAGCCAAGCAAGGCCCCTGCTTCAGAACCAGCCGGTACTGATCCAATCAGACAACATCACGGCGGTCGCCCATGTAAACAGACAGGGCGGCACAAGAAGCAGGATGGCGATGGCAGAAGCCACAAGGATTCTCCGATGGGCAGAGAATCATGTGTTGGCACTGACAGCAGTGTTCATTCCGGGAGTGGACAACTGGGAAGCAGACTACCTCAGCAGGCACGACCTCCACCCGGGAGAATGGGGACTTCATCCAGAAGTCTTCCAAATGCTGGTAGACCGTTGGGAAAGACCACAGGTGGACAGGATGGCGTCCCGCCTCAACAAAAAGTTGAAAAGATATTGCGCCAGGTCAAGGGACCCTCAAACGATCGCTGTGGACGCTCTAGTGACACCGTGGGTGTACCAGTCGGTTTATGTGTTTCCTCCTCTGCCTCTCATTCCCAAGGTACTGAGAATAATAAGAAAGCGAGGAGTGAAAACTATACTCGTGGTTCCGGATTGGCCAAGAAGAGCTTGGTACCCGGAACTTCAAGAGATGCTTGCAGAGGACCCTTGGCCTCTGCCGCTCAGACAAGACCTGCTGCAGCAGGGACCCTGTCTGTTCCAAGACTTACCGCGGCTACGTTTGACGGCATGGCGGTTGAACACCGGATCCTAAAGGAAAAGGGCATTCCGGAGGAAGTCATCCCTACCCTGATCAAGGCCAGGAAGGATGTCACCGCAAAACATTATCACCGCATTTGGCGAAAACATGTTGCGTGGTGTGAGGCCAAGAAGGCCCCGACGGAGGAATTTCAGCTGGGTCGATTCCTGCATTTCCTGCAAGCAGGGGTGACGTTGGGCCTCAAATTGGGATCCATTAAGGTCCAGATTTCGGCTCTGTCGATTTTCTTCCAAAAAGAACTGGCTTCACTGCCTGAAGTTCAGACGTTTGTCAAAGGAGTTCTGCATATTCAGCCTCCTTTTGTGGCCCCAGTGGCACCTTGGGATCTCAATGTGGTTTTGGAATTCCTGAAATCACATTGGTTCGAGCCACTTAAGACTGTGGATTTGAAATATCTCACGTGGAAAGTGGTCATGTTGTTGGCCCTGGCTTCGGCCAGGCGAGTATCAGAATTGGCGGCTTTGTCTTGTAAAAGTCCTTATCTGATTTTCCATATGGATAGGGCAGAGTTGAGGACTCGTCCTCAGTTTCTCCCGAAGGTGGTCTCAGCTTTTCACTTGAACCAACCTATTGTGGTGCCTGCGGCTACTAGGGACTTGGAGGATTCCAAGTTACTGGACGTAGTCAGGGCCCTGAAAATGTATGTTTCCAGGACGGCTGGAGTCAGGAAGACTGACTCGCTATTTATCCTGTATGCACCCAACAAGCTGGGGGCTCCTGTTTCTAAGCAGTCTATTGCGCGCTGGATTTGTAGCACTATTCAGCTGGCGCATTCTGAGGTGGGATTACCGCAGCCTAAATCAGTGAAAGCCCATTCCACAAGGAAGGTGGGCTCATCTTGGGCGGCTGCCCGAGGGGTCTCGGCTTTACAACTTTGCCGAGCTGCTACTTGGTCAGGGGCAAACACGTTTGCAAAATTCTACAAATTTGATACCCTGGCTGAGGAGGACCTGGAGTTCTCTCATTCGGTGCTGCAGAGTCATCCGCACTCTCCCGCCCGTTTGGGAGCTTTGGTATAATCCCCATGGTCCTTACGGAGTCCCCAGCATCCACTAGGACGTCAGAGAAAATAATAATTTACTCACCGGTAATTCTATTTCTCGTAGTCCGTAGTGGATGCTGGGCGCCCATCCCAAGTGCGGATTGTCTGCAATACTTGTAAATAGTTATTGTTACTATAATCGGGTTGTTATTGCGAGCCATCTGTTCAGAGGCTCCATTGTTATCATACTGTTAACCGGGGTTCCTATCACGAGTTATATGGTGTGATTGGTGTGGCTGGTATGAGTCTTACCCGGGATTCAAAAATCCTTCCTTATTGTGTCAGCTCTTCCGGGCACAGTTCCTAACTGAGGCTTGGAGGAGGGTCATAGGGGGAGGAGCCAGTGCACACCAGATAGTCCTGAATCTTTCTTTAGAGTGCCCAGTCTCCTGCGGAGCCCGTCTATTCCCCATGGTCCTTACGGAGTCCCCAGCATCCACTACGGACTACGAGAAATAGAATTACCGGTGAGTAAATTCTTATTATTTCTTCTGTCTTGGTGTAGTCGATAGGATTTACCTCCAGACATCCTATGTATCATGGAATCTAAATCCCTTCCAAACAAAAAACCTCCTTTATATGGCATTGTTGCCAACCTATTTTTAGAACTTGCATTTGTCATCTATGTCCATAAACACGGTGCTCTTCTGGATACCACCCCAGCAGCCATGGATCTAGGTGAGAATGTCATTACATCCATCGACGCCTTGCAAAGATATTCTATCACTTTCTGCACAATTTCCAGATTTTTTTAGCAAATACTGTTTAGAAATTTTCTCACTAATGTCAGTATGTAATATTTAACACCATGCTCTTAATGCGTGGGAAACTGAAGCCGTAGCTATACCAGATTTCAAAGATGCAGCAGTAGAAATATGTAGCTTTTCTCTAACGTCCTAAGTGGATGCTGGGGACTCCGTAAGGACCATGGGGAATAGCGGCTCCGCAGGAGACTGGGCACAACTAAGAAAGATTTAGGACTACCTGGTGTGCACTGGCTCCTCCCTCTATGCCCCTCCTCCAGACCTCAGTTAGAATTTTGTGCCCGGCCGAGCTGGATGCACACTAGGGGCTCTACTGAGCTCCTAGAAAAGAAAGTATATTTTAGGTTTTTTATTTTCAGTGAGATCTGCTAGCAACAGACTCACTGCTACGTGGGACTAAGGGGAGAGAAGCGAACCTACCTGCTTGCAGCTAGCTTGGGCTTCTAGGCTACTGGACACCATTAGCTCCAGAGGGATCGAACACAGGCCCAGCCTCGGTCGTCCGGTCACGGAGCCGCGCCGCCGTCCCCCTTACAGAGCCAGAAGCAAGAAGACGTTCCTGGAAATCGGCGGCAGAAGACTTCGGTCTTCATCAAGGTAGCGCACAGCACTGCAGCTGTGCGCCATTGCTCCCCATGCACACCACATACTCCGGTCACTGATGGGTGCAGGGCGCTGGGGGGGGGGGGGGGTGCACGCGCCCTCGGCTGCAATAAGAGTACCTTGCTGGCAAATACCACATAATATAGTCATAAAGACTATATATGTGTAAAATACCCCTGCCAAATATACATATAAAAAAAAGCGGGAGAAGTCCACCGGAAAAGGGGCGGGGCTATCTCCCTCAGCACACTGGCGCCATTTTCCCTCACAGCTCCGCTGGAAGGACGCTCCCCAGGCTCTCCCCTGCAGTTTCCAGACTACATAGGATAAAAAAGAGAGGGGGGGGGCACTAAATTTAGGCGCAATTCTGCATACTATTAGCAGCTATAGGGGAAAAATCACTGTGGGTAGTGTGAATCCCTATATATATAGCGCTCTGGTGTGTGCTGGCATACTCTCTCTCTGTCTCCCCAAAGGACTTTGTGGGGTCCTGTCCTCAGTCAGAGCATTCCCTGTGTGTGTGCGGTGTGTCGGTACAGCTGTGTCGACATGTTTGATGAGGAGGCGTATGTGGAGGCGGAGCAGGTGCCGATAAATGTGATGTCACCCCCTGCGGGGCCGACACCTGAATGGATGGATATGTGGAAGGAATTACGTGACCGTGTCAACTCCTTACATAAAAGGTTTGACGACATAGCAGATGTGGGACAGCCGACTTCTCAGCTCGTGCCTGCCCAGACGTCTCAAAAGCCATCAGGGGCTCTAAAACGCCCGCTACCTCAGATGGCAGACACAGATGTCGACACGGATACTGACTCTAGTGTTGACGACGATGAGACTAGTGTACATTCCAATAGAGCCACCCGTTACATGATTACGGCAATGAAAAATGTGTTGCACATTTCTGATATTACCCCAGGTACCACAAAAAAGGGTATTATGTTTGGGGAGAAAAAACTACCAGTGGTTTTTCCCCCGTCTGATGAATTAAATGAAGTGTGTGAAGAAGCGTGGGCTTCCCCCGAGAAGAAACTGGTAATTTCTAAAAAGTTACTAATGGCGTACCCTTTCCCGCCAGAGGATAGGTCACGTTGGGAGACATCCCCTAGGGTAGATAAAGCGCTCACACGCTTGTCAAAGAAGGTGGCACTACCGTCTCCGGACACGGCCGCCCTAAAGGAGCCTGCTGATAGAAAGCAGGAGGCTATCCTGAAGTCTGTTTATACACACTCAGGCATTATACTGAGACCAGCTATTGCCTCAGCATGGATGTGCAGTGCTGCAGCTGCGTGGTCAGATTCCCTGTCGGAAAATATTGATACCCTAGACAGGGACACTATATTGCTAACCATAGAGTATATTAAAGACGCAGTCTTATACATGAGAGATGCACAGAGGGATATTTGCCGGCTGGCATCTAGAATAAGTGCAATGTCCATTTCTGCCAGGAGGGGATTATGGACTCGGCAGTGGACAGGGGATGCAGATTCTAAAAGGCACATGGAAGTTTTGCCTTACAAGGGTGAGGAGTTGTTTGGGGATGGTCTCTCTGACCTAGTTTCCACAGCAACAGCCGGGAAATCTACATTTTTACCCCATGTTCCCTCACAGCCAAAGAAAGCACCGTATTATCAGGTACAGTCCTTTCGGCCCCAGAAAGCCAAGCGGGTTAGAGGCGCGTCCTTTCTGCCCAGAGGCAGAGGTAGAGGGAAAAAGCTGCAACATAGTCAGTTCCCAGGAACAAAAGTCCTCCCCCGCTTCCTCTAAGTCCACCGCATGACGCTGGGGCTCCACAGGCGGAGCCAGGTGCGGTGGGGGCCCGTCTCAAGAACTTCAGCGATCAGTGGGCTCGCTCACGGGTGGATCCCTGGATTCTACAAGTGGTATCTCAGGGGTACAAGCTGGAATTCGAGACGTCTCCCCCTCGCCGTTTCCTCAAATCTACTTTGCCAACAACTCCCTCAGACAGGGAGGCAGTGCTAGAGGCAATTCACAAGCTGTATTCGCAGCAGGTGATAGTCAAGGTACCCCTCCTTCAACAAGGAAGGGGTTACTATTCCACAATGTTTCTGGTACCGAAACCGGACGGTTCGGTGAGACCCATTTTAAATTTGAAATCCCTGAACACTTAAATAAAAAGGTTCAAGTTCAAGATGGAATCGCTCAGGGCGGTTATTTCAAGCCTGGAGGAAGGGGATTACATGGTATCACTGGACATCAAGGATGCTTACCTGCATGTCCCCTGACAGCCTAATATATATCCTTTATTAAACACTTCTAAAAGGTTAATGAACACAGTACGCAATTGGCGTATGATATACCGTAAGGGTACGCACTTAGCGTAGCAAACGCTTAGCCGTGGTAGAGACGCACGAGCGGCACGTTCGCTCGCGGCTTAATGCGTAGAGGCAAGCACGCTATAGGCTGCCGACTACCGTAATAATACGCTACCAGCGTAGCGGACGCTCGAGACCACGAGGAGATCACAAGCGGCGCTGACGCTCACAGAATTAAACCTCAATAACTATACCATAAGTAATGTACTTAT